>NW_027509042.1:26897500-27342500 GCF_051911475.1 Siphateles boraxobius
TTTGTTTCTCCTCAGAGGGTCCCCAGAAGGTCTAAGAGCTACATGTTGTTCTCATAGACTCTTTCTGATGTTAAAAAGTCAAGTCAGGTCCTCCAGACAGTGGTCCATGAAGTGGTCCAATTGAATTTTTTTCTGCTGAGAGGGTCCCCAGAAGGTCTAAAAGCTACATGATGTCCTCTTAGACTCTTTCTGATGTTAAAAAGTCATGTCAGAACCGCCAGACAATGATCCATGTGGAAACTTTTGAACTTTTTTTCTCCTCAGAGGGTCCCCAGAAGGTCTAAGAGCTACATGATGTCCTCATAGACTCTTTCTGATGTTAAAAAGTCAAGTCAGGACCTCCAGGCAGTAGTCCAAGTGGGACCTTTTGAACTTTTTTTCTCCTCAGAGGGTCCCCACAAGGTCTAAAACCTACATGATGTCCTCATAGACTGTTTCTGATGTTAAAAAGTCAAGTCAGGTCCTCCAGACAGTGGTTCATGTGGGACCAATTGAATTTTTTTCTGCTGAGAGGGTCCCCAGAAGGTCTAAGAGCTACATGATGTCCACATAGACTTTTTCTGATGTTAAAAAGTCGTCAGGTCCTCCAGACAGTGGTCCAAATGGGACCTTTTGATCTTTTTTTCTCCTCAGAGGGTCCCCAGAAGGTGTAATAGCTAAATGATGTCCTTACAGACTCGTTCTGATGTTAATAAGCAAATCAAGTCAAGTCAAGTCCGCCAGACAGTGGTCCATGTGGGACCTTATGAACTTTTTTTCTCCTCAGAGGGTCCCCAGAATGTTTAAAAGCTACATGATGTCCTCTTAGTCTCTTTCTGATGTTAAAAAGTCAAGTCAGGACCTCCAGACAGTGGTCCACGTGGGACCTTTTTAACTTTATTTCTCCTCAGAGGGTCCCCTCAAGGTCTAAAAGCTACATGATGTCCTCTTAGACTCTTTCTGATGTTAAAAAGTCAAGTCAGGACCTCCACACAGTGGTCCATTTGGGAACTTTTGAACTTATTTTTCTGCTCAAAGGGTCCCCACAAGGTCTTAAAGCTATATGATGTCCTCATAGACTCTTTCTGATGTTAAAAAGTCAAGTCAGGACCTCCAGACAGTGGTTCATGTGGGACCTTTTGAACTTTTTTTCTCCTCAGAGGGTCCCCACAAGGTCTAAAAGCTACATGATGTCCTCTTAGACTCTTTCTGATGTTAAAAAGTCAAGTTAGGACCTCCAGACAGTGGTCCATGTGGGAACTTTTGAACTTTTTTTCTCCTCAGAGGGTCCCCAGAAGGTCTAAGATCTATATGATGTCCTCATAGACTCTTTCTGATGTTAAAAAGTCAAGTCAGGACCTCCAGACAGTGGTCCATGTGGGACCTTTTGAACTTTTTTTCTCCTCAGAGGGTCCCCAGAAGGTCTAAAACCTACATGATGTCCTCATAGACTCTTTTTGATGTTAAAAAGTCAAGTCAGGTTCTCTAGACAGTGCTCCATGTGGGACCCATTGAATTTTTTTCTGCTGAGAGGGTCCTCAGAAGGTCTAAAAGCTACATGATGTCCTCATAGACTTTTTCTGATGTTAAAAAGTCAAGTCAGGTCCTCCACACAGTAGTCCATGTGGGACCCATTGAATTTTTTTCTGCTGAGAGGGTCCCCAGAAGGTCTAAAAGCTACATGATGTCCTTACAGACTCTTTCTGATGTTAATAAGCAAATCAAGTCAAGTCAAGTCCGCCAGACAGTCGTCCACGTAGGACCTTTTTAACTTTTGTCTCCTCAGAGGGTCCCCTTAAGGTCTAAAAGCTACATGATGTCCTCATAGACTCTTTCTGATGTTAAACAGTCGAGTCAGGACCTCCAGACAATGGTCCACGTGGGACCTTTTTAACTTTTTTTCTCCTGAGAGGGTCCCCTCAAGGTCTAAAATCTACATGTTGTCCTCATAGACTCTTTCTGATGTTAAAAAGTCAATTCAGGACCTCCACACAGTGGTCCATGTAGGAACTTTTGAACTTATTTTCTGCTCAGAGGGTCCCCAGAAAGTCTAAAAGGTACACAATGTCCTCATAGACTCTTTCTGATGTTAAAAAGTCACGTCAGGTCCTTCAGACAGTAGTCCATGTGGCACCTTTTGAACTTTTTTTCTGCTCAGAGGGTCCCCAGAAGGTCTAAAAGCTACATGATGTCCTTAAAGACTCTTTCTGATGTTAAAAAGTCAAGTCAGGTCCTTCAGACAGTGGTCCATGTGGGACCTTTTGAACTTTTTTTCTCCTCAGAGGGTCCCCACAAGGTCTAAAAGCTACATGATGTCTTCACAGACTCTTTCTGATGTTAAAAAGTCAAGTCAGGACCTCCAGACAGTGGTCCATGTGGGACCTTTTGAACTTTTTTTCTCCTCAGAGGGTCCCCAGAAGGTCTGAAACCTACATGATGTCCTCATAGACTCTTTCTGATGTTAAAAAGTCAAGTCAGGTCCTCCAGACAGTGGTCCATGTGGGACCAATTGAATTTTTTTCTGCTGAGAGGGTCCCCAGAAGGTCTAAAAGCTACATGATATCCTCATAGACTCTTTCTGATGTTAAAAAGTCAAGTCAGGTCCTCCAGACAGTAGTCCATGTGGGACCTTTTGAACTTTTTTTCTCCTCAGAGGGTCCCCAGAAGGTCTAAAAGCTACATGATGTCCTCACAGACTCTTTCTGATGTTAAAAAAAGTCGTCAGGTCTTCCAGACAGTAGTCCATATGGGACCTTTGATCTTTTTTTCTCCTCAGAGGGTCCCCAGAAGGTCTAAAAGCCACATGATGTCCTCAAAGACTCTTTCCGATGTTAAAAAGTCAAGTCAAGTCGGCCATAAAGTAGTCCATAGGGGAGTTTTTGAATTTTTTTTCTGCAC
The DNA here is from genome assembly GCF_051911475.1 of Siphateles boraxobius. Lineage (NCBI taxonomy): Eukaryota > Metazoa > Chordata > Actinopteri > Cypriniformes > Leuciscidae > Siphateles > Siphateles boraxobius. Next base: position 26,900,378 of record NW_027509042.1, read on the forward strand.
AGAGGGTCCCCAGATGGTCTAAATGCTACATGTCCTTATTGACTCTTTCTGATGCTAAAAAGTCAAGTCAAGTCCGCCAAACTGGGACCTTTTGAACTTTTTTCTGCTCAGAGGTACCCCAGAAGGTCTAAAAGCTACATGATGTCCTCATAGACTCTTTCTGATGTTAAAAAGTCAAGTCAGGTCTTCCAGACAGTGGTCCATGTGGGACCTATTGAACTTTTTTTCTCCTCAGAGGGTCCCCAGAAGGTCTAAAAGCTACATGATGTCCTCATAGACTCTTTCTGATGTTAAAAAGTCAAGTAAGGTCCTCCAGACATTAGTCCATATGGGACCTATTGAACTTTTTTTCTGCCCAGAGGGTCCACAGAAGGTCTAAAAGCTACATGATGTCCTCATAGACTCTTTCTGATGTTAAAAAATTCAAGTCAGGACCTCCAGACAGTGGTCCATGTGGGACCTTTTGAATTTTTTTTCTCTTCAGAGGGTCCCCAGAAGGTCCCCATAAAGTAGTCCATATGGGACCCCTTGAACTTTTTTCTGCTCAGAGGGTCCTCAGAAGGTCTAAAAGATACATGATGTCCTCATAGACTCTTTCTGATGTTAAAAAGTCAAGTCAGGACCTCCAGACAGTAGTCCATATGGGACCTTTTGATCTTTTTTTCTCCTCAGAGGGTCCCCAGAAAGTTTAAAAGTTACATGATGACCTTAAAGACTCTTTCTGATGTTAAAAAGTCAAGTCAATTCAAGTCCGCCAGAGAGTGGTCCATATGGGACCTTTTGAACTTTTTTCTGCTCAGAGGTTCCCCAGAAGGTCTAATAGCTACATGATGTCCTTACAGACTCTTTCTGATGTTAATAAGCAAATCAAGTCAAGTCAAGTCCGCCAGACAATGGTCCATGTGGGACCTTTTGAACTTTTTTCCTCCTCAGTAGGACCCCAGAAGGTCTAAAAGCTACATGATGTCCTCATAGACTCTTTCTGATGTTAAAAAGTCAAGTCAGGACCTCCAGACAGTAGTCCATATAGGACTATTTCTGCTCAGAGGGTCCCCAGAAGGTCTAAAAGATACATGATGTCCTCATAGACTCTTTCTGATGTTAAAAAGTCAAGTCAGGTCCTCCAGACAGTAGTCCATATGGGACCCATTGAACTTTTTATCTGCTCAGAGGGTCCACAGAAGTTCTAAAAGCGACATGATGTCCTCATAGACTCTTTCTGATGTTAAAAAGTCGTCAGGTCCTCCGGACAGTAGTCCATATGGGACCTTTTGATCTTTTTTTCTCCTCAGAGGGTCCCCAGAAGGTCTAAAAGCTACATGATGTCCTTAAAGACTCTTTCTGATGTTAAAAAGTCAAGTCAAGTCCGCCATACAGTAGTCCATATCGGACCTTTTGAACTTTTTTCTGCTCAGAGGGTCCCCAGAAAGTCTAATAGTTGCATAATGTCCTTACAGACTCTTTCTGATGTTAATAAGCAAATCAAGTCAAGTCAAGTTCGCCAGACAGTGGTCCATGTGGGACCCATTGAACTTTTTTCGGCTCAGAGGGTCCCCAGAAGTTCTAAAAGCTACAATATGTCCTCATAGACTCTTTCTGATGTTAAAAAGTCAAGTCAGGTCATCCAGACAGTAGTCCATATGGGACCCTTTGAACTTTTTATCTGCTCAGAGGGGCCACAGAAGGTCTAAAAGCTACATGATGTCCTCATAGACTCTTACTGATGTTAAAAAGTCGTAAGGTCCTCCAGACAGTTAGTCCATATGGGACCTTTTGATCTTTTTTTCTCCTCAGAGGGTCCCCAGAAGGTCTAAAAGCTACATGATGTCCTCATAGACTCTTTCTGATGTTGTAAAGACAAATCAGGTCCTCCTGTAGTCCATATGGGACCTATTGAACTTTTTTTTTGCTCAGAGGTTCCACAGAAGGTCTAAAATCTACATGATGTCCTCATAGACTCTTTCTGATGTTAAAAAGTCAAGTCAGGTCCTCCAGACAGTAGTCCATATGGGACCCTTTGAACTTTTTATCTCCTCAGAGGATCCACAGAAGGTCTAAAAGCTACATGATGTCCTCATAGACTCTTTCTGATGTTAAAAAGTCAAGTCAGGTCCTCCAGACAGTAGTCCATATGGGACCCTTTGAACTTTTTATCTCCTCAGAGGATCCACAGAAGGTCTAAAAGCTACATTATGTCCTCATAGACTCTTTCTGATGTTAAAAAGTCAAGTCAGGACCTCCATGTGGGGCCTTTTGAACTTTTTTTCTCCTCAGAGGGTGCCCAGAAGGTCTAAAACCTACATGATGTCCTCATAGACTCTTTCTGATGTAAAAAAGTCAAGTCAGGTTCCCCAGACAGTGGTCCATGTGGGACCCATTGAATTTTTTTCTGCTGAGAGGGTCCCCAGAAGGTCTAAAAGCTACTTGATGTCCTCATGGACTCTTTCTGATGTTAAAAAGTCAAGTCAGGTCCTCCAGACAATAGTCCATATGGGACCTTTTGATCTTTTTTTCTCCTCATAGGGTCCCCAGAAAGTGTAAAAGTTACATGATGACCTTAAAGACTCTTTCTGATGTTAAAAAGTCAAGTCAATTCAAGTCCGCCAGACAGTAGTCCATATGGGACCTTTTCTGCTCAGAGGGTCCCCAGAAGGTCTAAAAGCTACATGATGTCCTCATAGACTCTTTCTGATGTTAAAAAGTCAAGTCAAGTCCGCCAGAAAGTGGTCCATGTGGGACCTTTTGAACTTTTTTTCTCCTCAGTGGGTCCCCAGAAGGTCTAAAAGCTACATGATGTCCTCATAGACTCTTTCTGATGTTAAAAAGTCAAGTCAGGACCTCCAGACATTAGTCCATGTGGGACCCATTTAACATTATTTCTGCTCAGAGGGTCCCCAGAAGGTCTAAAAGCTACATGATGTCCTCATAGACTCTTTCTGATGTTAAAAAGTCAAATGAGGTCCTCCAGACATTAGTCCATGTGGGACACATTTAACATTATTTCTGCTCAGAGGGTCCCCAGAAGGTCTAAAAGCTAAATGATGTCCTCGTAGACTCTTTCTGATGTTAAAAAGTCAAGTATGGTCCTCCAGACAGTAGTCCATATGGGACCCTTTGAACTTTCTATCTGCTCAGAGGGTCCCAACATGGTCTAAAAGCTACATTATGTCCTCATAGACTCTTTCTGATGTTAAAAAGTCAAGTCAGGACCTCCAGACAGTGGTCCATGTGGGACCCATTGAATTTTTTTCTGCTGAGAGGGTCCCCAGAAGGTCTAAAAGCTACATGATGTCCTCATAGACTCTTTCTGATGTTAAAAAGTCAAGTCAGGTCCTCCAAACAGTAGTCCATATGGGACCTATTGAACTTTTTTTCTGCTCAGAGGGTCCCCAGACGGTCTAAAAGGTACATGATGTCCTCAAAGACTCTTTCTGATGTTAAAAAGTCAAGTCAATTCAAGTCCGCCAGAGAGTGGTCCATATGGGACCTTTTGAACTTTTTTCTGCTCAGAGGTTCCCCAGAAGGTCTAATAGCTACATGATGTCCTTACAGACTCTTTCTGATGTTAATAAGCAAATCAAGTCAAGTCAAGTCCGCCAGACAATGGTCCATGTGGGACCTTTTGAACTTTTTTCCTCCTCAGTAGGACCCCAGAAGGTCTAAAAGCTACATGATGTCCTCATAGACTCTTTCTGATGTTAAAAAGTCAAGTCAGGACCTCCAGACAGTAGTCCATATAGGACTATTTCTGCTCAGAGGGTCCCCAGAAGGTCTAAAAGATACATGATGTCCTCATAGACTCTTTCTGATGTTAAAAAGTCAAGTCAGGTCCTCCAGACAGTAGTCCATATGGGACCCATTGAACTTTTTATCTGCTCAGAGGGTCCACAGAAGGTCTAAAAGCGACATGATGTCCTCATAGACTCTTTCTGATGTTAAAAAGTCGTCAGGTCCTCCGGACAGTAGTCCATATGGGACCTTTTGATATTTTTTTCTCCTCAGAGGGTCCCCAGAAGGTCTAAAAGCTACATGATGTCCTTAAAGACTCTTTCTGATGTTAAAAAGTCAAGTCAAGTCCGCCATACAGTAGTCCATATCGGACCTTTTGAACTTTTTTCTGCTCAGAGGGTCCCCAGAAAGTCTAATAGTTGCATAATGTCCTTACAGACTCTTTCTGATGTTAATAAGCAAATCAAGTCAAGTCAAGTTCGCCAGACAGTGGTCCATGTGGGACCCATTGAACTTTTTTCGGCTCAGAGGGTCCCCAGAAGTTCTAAAAACTACATGATGTCCTCATAGACTCTTTCTGATGTTAAAAAGTCAAGTCAGGTCATCCAGACAGTAGTCCATATGGGACCCTTTGAACTTTTTATCTGCTCAGAGGGGCCACAGAAGGTCTAAAAGCTACATGATGTCCTCATAGACTCTTACTGATGTTAAAAAGTTGTAAGGTCCTCCAGACAGTTAGTCCATATGGGACCTTTTGATCTTTTTTTCTCCTCAGAGGGTCCCCAGAAGGTCTAAAAGCTACATGATGTCCTCATAGACTCTTTCTGATGTTGTAAAGACAAATCAGGTCCTTCTGTAGTCCATATGGGACCTATTGAACTTTTTTTTTGCTCAGAGGTTCCACAGAAGGTCTAAAAGCTACATGATGTCCTCATAGACTCTTTCTGATGTTAAAAAGTCAAGTCAGGTCCTCCAGACAGTAGTCCATATGGGACCCTTTGAACTTTTTATCTCCTCAGAGGATCCACAGAAGGTCTAAAAGCTACATGATGTCCTCGTAGACTCTTTCTGATGTTAAAAAGTCAAGTCAGGTCCTCCAGACAGTAGTCCATATGGGACCCTTTGAACTTTTTATCTCCTCAGAGGATCCACAGAAGGTCTAAAAGCTACATTATGTCCTCATAGACTCTTTCTGATGTTAAAAAGTCAAGTCAGGACCTCCATGTGGGGCCTTTTGAACTTTTTTTCTCCTCAGAGGGTGCCCAGAAGGTCTAAAACCTACATGATGTCCTCATAGACTCTTTCTGATGTAAAAAAGTCAAGTCAGGTTCCCCAGACAGTGGTCCATGTGGGACCCATTGAATTTTTTTCTGCTGAGAGGGTCCCCAGAAGGTCTAAAAGCTACTTGATGTCCTCATGGACTCTTTCTGATGTTAAAAAGTCAAGTCAGGTCCTCCAGACAATAGTCCATATGGGACCTTTTGATCTTTTTTTCTCCTCATAGGGTCCCCAGAAAGTGTAAAAGTTACATGATGACCTTAAAGACTCTTTCTGATGTTAAAAAGTCAAGTCAATTCAAGTCCGCCAGACAGTAGTCCATATGGGACCTTTTCTGCTCAGAGGGTCCCCAGAAGTTCTAAAAGCTACATGATGTCCTCATAGACTCTTTCTGATGTTAAAAAGTCAAGTCAAGTCCGCCAGAAAGTGGTCCATGTGGGACCTTTTGAACTTTTTTTCTCCTCAGTGGGTCCCCAGAAGGTCTAAAAGCTACATGATGTCCTCATAGACTCTTTCTGATGTTAAAAAGTCAAGTCAGGACCTCCAGACATTAGTCCATGTGGGACCCATTTAACATTATTTCTGCTCAGAGGGTCCCCAGAAGGTCTAAAAGCTACATGATGTCCTCATAGACTCTTTCTGATGTTAAAAAGTCAAATCAGGTCCTCCAGACAGTTAGTCCATGTGGGACACATTTAACATTATTTCTGCTCAGAGGGTCCCCAGAAGGTCTAAAAGCTAAATGATGTCCTCGTAGACTCTTTCTGATGTTAAAAAGTCAAGTATGGTCCTCCAGACAGTAGTCCATATGGGACCCTTTGAACTTTCTATCTGCTCAGAGGGTCCCAACATGGTCTAAAAGCTACATGATGTCCTCTTAGACTCTTTATGATGTTAAAAAGTCAAGTCAGGACCTCCAGACAGTGGTCTATGTGGGAACGTTTGAACTTTTTTTCTCCTCAGTGGGTCCCCAGAAGGTCTAAGAGCTACATGATGTCCTCATAGGCTCTTTCTGATGTTAAAAAGTCAAGTCAGGACCTCCAGACAGTGGTCCATGTGGGACCCATTGAATTTTTTTCTGCTGAGAGGGTCCCCAGAAGGTCTAAAAGCTACATGATGTCCTCATAGACTCTTTCTGATGTTAAAAAGTCAAGTCAGGTCCTCCAAACAGTAGTCCATATGGGACCTATTGAACTTTTTTTCTGCTCAGAGGGTCCCCAGACGGTCTAAAAGGTACATGATGTCCTCAAAGACTCTTTCTGATGTTAAAAAGTCAAGTGAGGACCTCCAGACAGTGGTCCATGTGGGACCTGTTGAACTTTTTTTCTCCTCAGAGAAGGTCTAAAAGCTACATGATGTCCTCATAGACTCTTTTTGATGTTAAAAAGTCAAGTCAGGTCCTCCAGACAGTGGTCCATGTGGGACCCATTGAACTTTTTTTCTCCTCAGAGGGTCCCCAGAAGGTCTAAAAGCTAGATGATGTCCTCATAGACTCTTTCTGATGTTAAAAAGTCAAGTCAGGTCCTCCAGACAGTGGTGCATGTGGGACCCGTTGAACTTTTTTTCTGCTCAGAGGGTCCCCAGACGGTCTAAAAGCTACATGATGTCCTCATAGACTCTTTCTGATGTTAAAAAGTCAAGTAGCGTCCTCCAGACAGTGGTGCATGTGGGACCCGTTGAACTTTTTTTCTGCTCAGAGGGTCCCCAGACAGTCTAAAAGCTAGATGATGTCCTCATAGACTCTTTCTGATGTTAAAAAGTCAAGTCAGGACCTCCAGACAGTGGTCCATGTGGGACCTTTTGTACTTTTTTTCTCCTCAGAGGGTCCACAGAAGGTCTAAAAGCTACATGATGTCCTCATAGACTCTTTCTGATGTTAAAAAGTCGTCAGTTCCTCCAGAGAGTAGTCCATATTGGACATTTTGATCTTTTTTTCTCTTCAGAGGGTCCCTAGAAGGTCTAAAAGCTACATGATGTCCTTAAAGACTCTTTCTGATGTTAAAAAGTCAAGTCAAGTCCGCCATACAGTAGTCCATATGGGACCTTTTGAACTTTTTTCTGCTCAGAGGGTCCCCAGAAAGTCTAATAGCTGCATAATGTCCTTCCAGACTCTTTCTGATGTTAATAAGCAAATCAAGTCAAGTCAAGTTCGCCAGACAGTGGTCCATGTGGGACCCATTGAACTTTTTTCGGCTCAGAGGGTCCCCAGAAGTTCTAAAAGCTACATGATGTCCTCATAGACTCTTTCTGATGTTAAAAATTCAAGTCAGGTCATCCAGACAGTAGTCCATATGGGACCCTTTGAACTTTTTATCTGCTCAGAGGGGCCACAGAAGGTCTAAAAGCTACATGATGTCCTCATAGACTCTTACTGATGTTAAAAAGTCGTAAGGTCCTCCAGACAGTTAGTCCATATGGGACCTTTTGATCTTTTTTTCTGCTCAGAGGGTCCCCAGAAGGTCTAAAAGCTACATGATGTACTCATAGACTCTTTCTGATGTTATAAAGTCAAATCAGGTCCTCCTGTAGTCCATATGGGACCTATTGAACTTTTTTTCTGATCAGAGGTTCCCCAGAAGGTCTAAAAGCTACATGATGTCCTCATAGACTCTTTCTGATGTTAAAAAGTCAAGTCAGGTCCTCCAGACAGTAGTCCATATGGGACCCTTTGAACTTTTTATCTCCTCAGAGGATCCACAGAAGGTCTAAAAGCTACATGATGTCCTCATAGACTCTTTCTGATGTTAAAAAGTCAAGTCAGGTCCTCCAGGCAGTAGTCCATATGGGACCTTTGGATCTTTTTTTCTGCTCAGAGGGTCCCCAGAAGGTCTAAAAGCTACATGATGTCCTTAAAGACTCTTTCTGATGTTAAAAAGTCAAGTCAAGTCCTTCAGACAGTGGTCCATGTGGGACCTTTTGAACTTTTTTTCTCCTCAGAGGGTCCCCACAAGGTCTAAAGCTACATGATGTCCTCTTAGACTCTTTCTGATGTTAAAAAGTCAAGTCAGGACCTCCAGACAGTGGTCCATGTGGGACCTTTTGAACTTTTTTCTCCTCAGAGGGTCCCAAGAAGGTCTGAAACCTACATGATGTCCTCATAGACTCTTTCTGATGTTAAAAAGTCAAGTCAGTTCCTCCAGACAGTGGTCCATGTGGGACCAATTGAATTTTTTTCTGCTGAGAGGGTCCCCAGAAGGTCTAAAAGCTACATGATATCCTCATAGACTCTTTCTGATGTTAAAAAGTCAAGTCAGGTCCTCCAGACAGTACTCCATGTGGGACCTTTTGAACTTTTTTCTCCTCAGAGGGTCCCCAGAAGGTCAAAAAGCTACATGATGTCCTCACAGACTCTTTCTGATGTTAAAAAAAGTCGTCAGGTCTTCCAGACAGTAGTCCATATGGGACCTTTTGATCTTTTTTTCTCCTCAGAGGGTCCCCAGAAGGTCTAAAAGCCACATGATGTCCTCAAAGACTCTTTCCGATGTTAAAAAGTCAAGTCAAGTCGGCCATAAAGTAGTCCATAGGGGAGTTTTTGAATTTGTTTTCTGCGCAGAGGGTCCCCAGATGGTCTAAATGCTACATGTCCTTATTGAATCTTTCTGATGCTAAAAAGTCAAGTCAAGTCCGCCAAACTGGGACCTTTTGAACTTTTTTTCTGCTCAGAGGTACCCCAGAAGGTCTAAAAGCTACATGATGTCCTCATAGACTCTTTCTGATGTTAAAAAGTCAAGTCAGGTCTTCCAGACAGTGGTCCATGTGGGACCTTTTGAACTTGTTTTCTCCTCAGAGGGTCCCCAGAAGGTCTAAAAGCTACATGATGTCCTCATAGACTCTTTCTGATGTTAAAAAGTCAAGTAAGGTCCTCCAGACATTAGTCCATATGGGACCTATTGAACTTTTTTTCTGCCCAGAGGGTCCACAGAAGGTCTAAAAGCTACATGATGTCCTCATAGACTCTTTCTGATGTTAAAAATTTCAAGTCAGGAACTCCAGACAGTGGTCCATGTGGGACCTTTTGAATTTTTTTTCTCTTCAGAGGGTCCCCAGAAGGTCCCCATAAAGTAGTCCATATGGGACCCATTGAACTTTTTTCTGCTCAGAGGGTCCTCAGAAGGTCTAAAAGATACATGATGTCCTCATAGACTCTTTCTGATGTTAAAAAGTCAAGTCAGGTCCTCCAGACAGTAGTCCATATGGGACCTTTTCTGCTCAGAGGGTCCCCAGAAGGTCTTAAAGATACATGATGTCCTCATAGACTCTTTCTGATGTTAAAAAGTCAAGTCAGGTCCTCCAGACAGTGGTCCATATGGGACCCTTTGAACTTTTTATCTGCTCAGAGGGTCCACAGAAGGTCTTTAAGCTACATGATGTCCTCGTAGACTCTTTCTGATGTTAAAAAGTCGTCAGGTCCTCCGGACAGTAGTCCATATGGGACCTTTTGATCTTTTTTTCTCCTCAGAGGGTCCCCAGAAGGTCTAAAAGCTACATGATGTCCTTAAAGACTCTTTCTGATGTTAAAAAGTCAAGTCAAGTCCGCCAGACAGTAGTCCATATGGTACCTTTTGAACTTTTTTCTGCTCAGAGCGTTACCAGAAGGTCTAATAGCTACATGATGTCCTTACAGACTCTTTATGATGTTAATTAGCAAATCAAGTAAAGTCAAGTCCGCCAGACAGTGGTCCATGTGGGACCTTTTGAACTTTTTTTCTCCTCCGAGGGTCCATAGAAGATCTAAAAGCTACATGATGTCCTCATAGACTCTTTCTGATGTTAAAAAGTCGTCAGGTCCTCCAGACAGTAGTCCATATGGGACCTATTGAACTTTTTTTCTGCTCAGAGGTTCCCCAGAGGGTCTAAAAGCTACATGATGTCCTCATAGACTCTTTCTGATGTTAAAAAGTCAAGTCAGGTCCTCCAGACAGTAGTCCATATGGGACCCTTTGAACTTTTTATCTCCTCAGAGGGTCCACAGAAGGTCTAAAAGCTACATGATGTCCTCATAGACTCTTTCTGATGTTAAAAAGTCAAGTCAGGTCCTCCAGACAGTAGTCCATATGGAACCTTTTGATCTTTTTTTCTCCTCAGAGGGTCCCCACAAGGTCTAAGATCTATATGATGTCCTCATAGACTCTTTCTGATGTTAAAAAGTCAAGTCAGGACCTCCATGTGGGGCCTTTTGAGCTTTTTTTCTCCTCAGAGGGTCCCCAGAAGGTCTAAAACCTACATGATGTCCTCATAGACTCTTTCTGATGTTAAAAAGTCAAGTCAGGTCCTCCAGACAGTAGTACATGTGGGACCCATTGAATTTTTTTCTGCTGAGAGGGTCCCCAGAAGGTCTAAAAGCTACATGATGTCCTCATAGACTCTTTCTGATGTTAAAAAGTCAAGTCAGATCCTCCAGACAGTAGTCCATATGGGACCTTTTGATCTTTTTTTCTCCTCAGAGGGTCCCCAGAAAGTTTAAAAGTTACATGATGACCTTAAAGACTCTTTCTGATGTTAAAAAGTCAAGTCAATTCAAGTCCGCCAGACAGTGGTCCATATGGGACCTTTTGAACTTTTTTCTGCTCAGAGGTTCCCCAGAAGGTCTAATAGCTACATGATGTCCTTACAGACTCTTTCTGATGTTAATAAGCAAATCAAGTCAAGTCAAGTCCGCCAGACAATGGTCCATGTGGGACCTTTTGAACTTTTTTTCTCCTCAGTAGGACCCCAGAAGGTCTAAAAGCTACATGATGTCCTCATAGACTCTTTCTGATGTTAAAAAGTCAAGTCAGGACCTCCAGAGAGTAGTCCATATAGGACTATTTCTGCTCAGAGGATCCCCAGAAGGTCTAAAAGATACATGATGTCCTCATAGACTCTTTCTGATGTTAAAAAGTCAAGTCAGGTCCTCCAGACAGTAGTCCATATGGGACCCATTGAACTTTTTATCTGCTCAGAGGGTCCACAGAAGGTCTAAAAGCGACATGATGTCCTCATAGACTCTTTCTGATGTTAAAAAGTCGTCAGGTCCTCCGGACAGTAGTCCATATGGGACCTTTTGATCTTTTTTTCTCCTCAGAGGGTCCCCAGAAGGTCTAAAAGCTACATGATGTCCTCATAGACTCTTTCTGATGTTAAAAAGTCAAGTCAGGTCCTCCAGACAGTAGTCCATATGGGACCTTTCTGCTCAGAGGGTCCCCAGAAGGTCTAAAAGATACATGATGTCCTCATAGACTCTTTCTGATGTTAAAAAGTCAAGTCAGGTCCTCCAGACAGTAGTCCATATGGGACCCTTTGAACTTTTTATCTCCTCAGAGGGTCCACAGAAGGTCTAAAAGCTACATGATGTCCTCATAGACTCTTTCTGATGTTAAAAAGTCGTCAGTTCCTCCAGAGAGTAGTCCATATGGGACATTTTGATCTTTTTTTCTCCTCAGAGGGTCCCCAGAAGGTCTAAAAGCTACATGATGTCCTTAAAGACTGTTTCTGATGTTAAAAAGTCAAGTCAAGTCCGCCATACAGTAGTCCATATCGGACCTTTTGAACTTTTTTCTGCTCAGAGGGTCCCCAGAAAGTCTAATAGCTGCACAATGTCCTTCCAGACTCTTTCTGATGTTAATAAGCAAATCAAGTCAAGTCAAGTTCGCCAGACAGTGGTCCATGTGGGACCCATTGAACTTTTTTCGGCTCAGAGGGTCCCCAGAAGGTCTAAAAGCTACATGATGTCCTCATAGACTCTTTCTGATGTTAAAAAGTCCAGTCAGGTCCTCCAGACAGTAGTCCATATGGGACCTATTGAACTTTTTTTCTGCTCAGAGGGTCCCCAGACGGTCTAAAAGGTACATGATGTCCTCATAGACTCTTACTGATGTTAAAAAGTCGTAAGGTCCTCCAGACAGTTAGTCCATATGGGACCTTTTGATCTTTTTTTCTCCTCAGAGGGTCCCCAGAAGGTCTAAAAGCTACATGATGTCCTCATAGACTCTTTCTGATGTTGTAAAGACAAATCAGGTCCTCCTGTAGTCCATATGGGACCTATTGAACTTTTTTTCTGCTCAGAGGTTCCACAGAAGGTCTAAAAGCTACATGATGTCCTCATAGACTCTTTCTGATGTTAAAAAGTCAAGTCAGGTCCTCCAGACAGTAGTCCATATGGGACCCTTTGAACTTTTTATCTCCTCAGAGGATCCACAGAAGGTCTAAAAGCTACATGATGTCCTCATAGACTCTTTCTGATGTTAAAAAGTCAAGTCAGGTCCTCCAGACAGTAGTCCATATGGGACCCTTTGAACTTTTTATCTCCTCAGAGGATCCACAGAAGGTCTAAAAGCTACATTATGTCCTCATAGACTCTTTCTGATGTTAAAAAGTCAAGTCAGGACCTCCATGTGGGGCCTTTTGCACTTTTTTTCTCCTCAGAGGGTGCCCAGAAGGTCTAAAACCTACATGATGTCCTCATAGACTCTTTCTGTTGTAAAAAAGTCAAGTCAGGTTCCCCAGAAAGTGGTCCATGTGGGACCCATTGAATTTTTTTCTGCTGAGAGGGTCCCCAGAAGGTCTAAAAGCTACTTGATGTCCTCATAGACTCTTTCTGATGTTAAAAAGTCAAGTCAGGTCCTCCAGGCAGTAGTCCATATGGGACCTTTTGATCTTTTTTTCTCCTCAGAGGGTCCCCAGAAGATCTAACATCTATATGATGTCCTCATGGACTCTTTCTGATGTTAAAAAGTCAAGTCAGGACCTCCATGTGGGGCCTTTTGAACTTTTTTTCTCCTCAGAGGGTCCCCAGAAGGTCTAAAACCTACATGATGTCCTCATAGACTCTTTATGATGTTAATAAGAAAATCAAGTCGAGTCAAGTCCGCCAGACAGTGGTCCATGTGGGACTTTTTGAACATTTTTTCTCCTCAGTGGGTCCCCAGAAGGTCTAAAAGCTACATGATGTCCTCATAGACTCTTTCTGATGTTAAAAAGTCAAGTCAGGTCCTCCAGACAGTAGTTCATATAGGACTATTTCTGCTCAGAGGGTCCCCAGAAGGTCTAAAAGATACATGATGTCCTCATAGACTCTTTCTGATGTTAAAAAGTCAAGTCAGGTCCTCCAGACTGTAGTCCATATGGGACCCTTTGAACTTTTTTATCTGCTCAGAGGGTCCACAGAAGGTCTAAAAGCGACATGATGTCCTCATAGACTCTTTCTGATGTTAAAAAGTCGTCAGGTCCTCCGGACAGTAGTCCATATGGGACCTTTTGATCTTTTTTTCTCCTCAGAGAGTCCCCAGAAGGTCTAAAAGCTACATGATGTCCTCATAGACTCTTTCTGATGTTAAAAAGTCAAGTCAGGTCCTCCAGACAGTAGTCCATATGGGACCTTTTCTGCTCAGAGAGTCCCCAGAAGGTCTAAAAGCTACATGATGTCCTCATAGACTCTTTCTGATTTTAAAAAGTCAAGTCAAGTCCGCCAGACGGTGGTCCATGTGGGACCTTTTGAACTTTTTTTCTCCTCAGTGGGTCCCCAGAAGGTCTAAAAGCTACATGATGTCCTCATAGACTCTTTCTGATGTTAAAAAGTCAAGTCAGGTCCTCCAGACAGTAGTCCATATAGGACTATTTCTGCTCAGAGGGTCCCCAGAAGGTCTAAAAGCTACATGATGTCCTCATAGACTCTTTCTGATGTTAAAAAGTCAAATCAGGTCTTCCAGACATTAGTCCATGTGGGACCCATTTAACATTATTTCTGCTCAGAGGGTCCTCAGAAGGTCTAAAAGCTAATTGATGTCCTCGTAGACTCTTTCTGATGTTAAAAAGTCAAGTATGGTCCTCCAGACAGTAGTCCATATGGGACCCTTTGAACTTTCTATCTGCTCAGAGGGTCCCAACATGGTCTAAAAGCTACATGATGTCCTCTTAGACTCTTTATGATGTTAAAAAGTCAAGTCAGGACCTCCAGACAGTGGTCTATGTGGGAACTTTTGAACTTTTTTTCTGCTCAGAGGGTCCCCAGAAGGTCTAAGAGCTACATGATGTCCTCATAGGCTCTTTCTTATGTTAAAAAGTCAAGTCAGGACCTCCAGACAGTGGTCCATGTGGGACCCATTGAATTTTTTTCTGCTTAGAGGGTCCCCAGAAGGTCTAAAAGCTACATGATGTCCTCATAGACTCTTTCTGATGTTAAAAAGTCAAGTCAGGTCCTCCAGACAGTAGTCCATATGGGACCTATTGAACTTTTTTTCTGCTCAGAGGGTCCCCAGACGGTCTAAAAGGTACATGATGTCCTCAAAGACTCTTTCTGATGTTAAAAAGTCAAGTGAGGACCTCCAGACAGTGGTCCATGTGGGACCTGTTGAACTTTTTTTCTCCTCAGAGAAGGTCTAAAAGCTACATGATGTCCTCATAGACTCTTTCTGATGTTAAAAAGTCAAGTCAGGTCCTCCAGACAGTGGTGCATGTGGGACCCGTTGAACTTTTTTTCTGCTCAGAGGGTCCCCAGACGGTCTAAAAGCTACATGATGTCCTCATAGACTCTTTCTGATGTTAAAAAGTCAAGTAGGATCCTCCAGACAGTGGTGCATGTGGGACCCGTTGAACTTTTTATCTGCTCAGAGGGTCCCCAGACGGTCTAAAAGCTAGATGATGTCCTCATAGACTCTTTCTGATGTTAAAAATTCAAGTCAGGACCTCCAGACAGTGGTCCATGTGGGACCTTTTGTACTTTTTTTCTCCTCAGAGGGTCCACAGAAGGTCTAAAAGCTACATGATGTCCTCATAGACTCTTTCTGATGTTAAAAAGTCGTCAGTTCCTCCAGAGAGTAGTCCATATTGGACATTTTGATCTTTTTTTCTCCTCAGAGGGTCCCCAGAAGGTCTAAAAGCTACATGATGTCCTTAAAGACTCTTTCTGATGGTAAAAAGTCAAGTCAAGTCCGCCATACAGTAATCCATATGGGACCTTTTGAACTTTTTTCTGCTCAGAGGGTCCCCAGAAAGTCTACTAGCTGCATAATGTCCTTACAGACTCTTTCTGATGTTAATAAGCAAATCAAGTCAAGTCAAGTTCGCTAGACAGTGGTCCATGTGGGACCCATTGAACTTTTTTCTGCTCAGAGGGTCCCCAGAAGTTCTAAAAGCTACATGATGTCCTCATAGACTCTTTCTGATGTTAAAAAGTCAAGTCAGGTCATCCAGACAGTAGTCCATATGGGACCCTTTGAACTTTTTATCTGCTCAGAGGGGCCACAGAAGGTCTAAAAGCTACATGATGTCCTCATAGACTCTTACTGATGTTAAAAAGTCGTAAGGTCCTCCAGACAGTTAGTCCATATGGGACCTTTTGATCTTTTTTCTGCTCAGAGGGTCCCCAGAAGGTCTAAAAGCTACATGATGTCCTCATAGACTCTTTCTGATGTTATAAAGTCAAATCAGGTCCTCCTGTAGTCCATATGGGACCTATTGAACTTTTTTTCTGCTCAGAGGTTCCCCAGAAGGTCTAAAAGCTACATGATGTCCTCATAGACTCTTTCTGATGTTAAAAAGTCAAGTGAGGTCCTCCAGACAGTAGTCCATATGGGACCCTTTGTACTTTTTATCTCCTCAGAGGATCCACAGAAGGTCTAAAAGCTACATGATGTCCTCATAGACTCTTTCTGATGTTAAAAAGTCAAGTCAGGTCCTCCAGACAGTAGTCCATATGGGACCTTTTGATCTTTTTTTCTCCTCAGAGGGTCCCCAGAAGGTCTAACATCTATATGATGTCCTCATAGACTCTTTCTGATGTAAAAAAGTCAAGTCAGGTTCCCCAGACAGTGGTCCATGTGGGACCCATTGAAATTTTTTCTGCTGAGAGGGTCCCCAGAAGGTCTAAAAGCTACTTGATGTCCTCATGGACTCTTTCTGATGTTAAAAAGTCAAGTCAGGTCCTCCAGACAGTAGTCCATATGGGACCTTTTGATCTTTTTTTCTCCTCAGAGGGTCCCCAGAAAGTCTAAAAGCTACATGATGACCTTAAAGACTCTTTCTGATGTTAAAAAGTCAAGTCAATTCAAGTCCGCCAGACAGTAGTCCATATATGACCTTTTGAACTTTTTTCTGCTCAGAGGTTCCCCAGAAGGTCTAATAGCTACATGATGTCCTTACAGACTCTTTCTGATGTTAATAAGAAAATCAAGTCAAGTGAAGTCCGCCAGACAGTGGTCCATGTGGGACCTTTTGAACTTTTTTTCTCCTCAGTGGGTCCCCAAAAGGTCTAAAAGCTACATGATGTCCTCATACACTCTTTCTGATGTTAAAAAGTCAAGTCAGGTCCTCCAGACAGTAGTCCATATAGGACTATTTCTGCTCAGAGGGTCCCCAGAAGGTCTAAAAGATACATGATGTCCTCATAGACTCTTTCTGATGTTAAAAAGTCAAGTCAAGTCCGCCAGACAGTGGTCCATGTGGGACCTTTTGAACTTTTTTTCTCCTCAGTGGGTCCCCAGAAGGTCTAAAAGCTACATGATGTCCTCATAGACTCTTTCTGATGTTAAAAAGTCAAGTCAGGTCCTCCAGACAGTAGTCCATATAGGACTATTTCTGCTCAGAGGGTCCCCAGAAGGTCTAAAAGCTACATGATGTCCTCATAGACTCTTTCTGATGTTAAAAAGTCAAATCAGGTCCTCCAGACATTAGTCCATGTGGGACCCATTTAACATTATTTCTGCTCAGAGGGTCCCCAGAAGGTCTAAAATCTAAATGATGTCCTCGTAGACTCTTTCTGATGTTAAGAAGTCAAGTATGGTCCTCCAGACAGTAGTCCATATGGGACCCTTTGAACTTTCTATCTGCTCAGAGGGTCCCAACATGGTCTAAAAGCTACATGATGTCCTCTTAGACTCTTTATGATGTTAAAAAGTCAAGTCAGGACCTCCAGACAGTGGTTTATGTGGGAACTTTTGAACTTTTTTTCTCCTCAGAGGGTCCCCAGAAGGTCTAAGAGCTACATGATGTCCTCATAGGCTCTTTCTGATGTTAAAAAGTCAAGTCAGGACCTCCAGACAGTGGTCCCTGTGGGACCCATTGAATTTTATTCTGCTGAGAGGGTCCCCAGAAGGTCTAAAAGCTACATGATGTCCTCATAGACTCTTTCTGATGTTAAAAAGTCAAGTCAGGTCCTCCAGACAGTAGTCCATATGGGACCTATTGAACTTTTTTTCTGCTCAGAGGGTCCCCAGACGGTCTAAAAGGTACATGATGTCCTCAAAGACTCTTTCTGATGTTAAAAAGTCAAGTCAGGTCCTCCAGACAGTGGTGCATGTGGGACCCGTTGAACTTTTTTTCTGCTCAGAGGGTCCCCAGACGGTCTAAAAGCTACATGATGTCCTCATAGACTCTTTCTGATGTTAAAAAGTCAAGTAGGGTCCTCCAGACAGTGGTGCATGTGGGACCCGTTGAACTTTTTTTCTGCTCAGAGGGTCCCCAGACGGTCTAAAAGCTAGATGATGTCCTCATAGACTCTTTCTGATATTAAAAAGTCAAGTGAGGACCTCCAGACAGTGGTCCATGTGGGACCTGTTGAACTTTTTTTCTCCTCAGAGAAGGTCTAAAAGCTACATGATGTCCTCATAGACTCTTTCTGATGTTAAAAAGTCAAGTCAGGTCCTCCAGACAGTGGTCCATGTGGGACCCATTGAACTTTTTTTCTCCTCAGAGGGTCCCCAGAAGGTCTAAAAGCTAGATGATGTCCTCATAGACTCTTTATGAAGTTAAAAAGTCAAGTCAGGTCCTCCAGACAGTGGTGCATGTGGGACCCGTTGAACTTTTTTTCTGCTCAGAGGGTCCCCAGACGGTCTAAAAGCTACATGATGTCCTCATAGACTCTTTCTGATGTTAAAAAGTCAAGTAGGGTCCTCCAGACAGTGGTGCATGTGGGACCCGTTGAACTTTTTTTCTGCTCAGAGGGTCCCCAGACGGTCTAAAAGCTAGATGATGTCCTCATAGACTCTTTCTGATGTTAAAAAGTCAAGTCAGGACCTCCAGACAGTGGTCCATGTGGGACCTTTTGTACTTTTTTTCTCCTCAGAGGGTCCACAGAAGGTCTAAAAGCTACATGATGT
Organism: Siphateles boraxobius; assembly: GCF_051911475.1. Classification (NCBI taxonomy): domain Eukaryota; kingdom Metazoa; phylum Chordata; class Actinopteri; order Cypriniformes; family Leuciscidae; genus Siphateles; species Siphateles boraxobius. Next base: position 26,918,458 of record NW_027509042.1, read on the forward strand.
CCTCATAGACTCTTTCTGATGTTAATAAGTCGTCAGTTCCTCCAGAGAGTAGTCCATATTGGACATTTTGATCTTTTTTTCTCCTCAGAGGGTCCCCAGAAGGTCTAAAAGCAACATGATGTCCTTAAAGACTCTTTCTGATGTTAAAAAGTCAAGTCAAGTCCGCCATACAGTAGTCCATATGGGACCTTTTGAACTTTTTTCTGCTCAGAGGGTCCCCAGAAAGTCTAATAGCTGCATAATGTCCTTACAGACTCTTTCTGATGTTAATAAGCAAATCAAGTCAAGTCAAGTTCGCCAGACAGTGGTCCATGTGGGACCCATTGAACTTTTTTCTGCTCAGAGGGTCCCCAGAAGTTCTAAAAGCTACATGATGTCCTCATAGACTCTTTCTGATGTTAAAAAGTCAAGTCAGGTCATCCAGACAGTAGTCCATATGGGACCCTTTGAACTTTTTTCTGCTCAGAGGGGCCACAGAAGGTCTAAAAGCTACATGATGTCCTCATAGACTCTTACTGATGTTAAAAAGTCGTAAGGTCCTCCAGACAGTTAGTCCATATGGGACCTTTTGATCTTTTTTTCTGCTCAGAGGGTCCCCAGAAGGTCTAAAAGCTACATGATGTCCTCATAGACTCTTTCTGATGTTATAAAGTCAAATCAGGTCCTCCTGTAGTCCATATGGGACCTATTGAACTTTTTTTCTGCTCAGAGGTTCCCCAGAAGGTCTAAAAGCTACATGATGTCCTCATAGACTCTTTCTGATGTTAAAAAGTCAAGTGAGGTCCTCCAGACAGTAGTTCATATGGGACCCTTTGAACTTTTTATCTCCTCAGAGGATCCACAGAAGGTCTAAAAGCTACATGATGTCCTCATAGACTCTTTCTGATGTTAAAAAGTCAAGTCAGGTCCTCCAGACAGTAGTCCATATGGGACCTTTTGATCTTTTTTTCTCCTCAGAGGGTCCCCAGAAGGTCTAACATCTATATGATGCCCTCATAGACTCTTTCTGATGTTAAAAAGTCAAGTCAGGACCTCCATGTGGGGCCTTTTGAACTTTTTTTCTCCTCAGAGGGTCCCCAGAAGGTCTAAAACCTACATGATGTCCTCATAGACTCTTTCTGATGTAAAAAAGTCAAGTCAGGTTCCCCAGACAGTGGTCCATGTGGGACCCATTGAAATTTTTTCTGCTGAGAGGGTCACCAGAAGGTCTAAAAGCTACTTGATGTCCTCATGGACTCTTTCTGATGTTAAAAAGTCAAGTCAGGTCCTCCAGACAGTAGTCCATATGGGACCTTTTGATCTTTTTTTCTCCTCAGAGGGTCCCCAGAAAGTCTAAAAGCTACATGATGACCTTAAAGACTCTTTCTGATGTTAAAAAGTCAAGTCAATTCAAGTCCGCCAAACAGTAGTCCATATGGGACCTTTTGAACTTTTTTCTGCTCAGAGGTTCCCCAGAAGGTCTAATAGCTACATGATGTCCTTACAGACTCTTTCTGATGTTAATAAGAAAATCAAGTCAAGTCAAGTCCGCCAGACAGTGGTCCATGTGGGACCTTTTGAACTTTTTTTCTCCTCAGTGGGTCCCCAGAAGGTCTAAAAGCTACATGATGTCCTCATAGACTCTTTCTGATGTTAAAAAGTCAAGTCAGGTCCTCCAGACAGTAGTCCATATAGGACTATTTCTGCTCAGAGGGTCCCCAGAAGGTCTAAAAGATACATGATGTCCTCATAGACTCTTTCTGATGTTAAAAAGTCAAGTCAGGTCCTCCAGACAGTAGTCCATATGGGACCCTTTGAACTTTTTTATCTGCTCAGAGGGTCCACAGAAGGTCTAAAAGCGACATGATGCCCTCATAGACTCTTTCTGATGTTAAAAAGTCGTCAGGTCCTCCGGACAGTAGTCCATATGGGACCTTTTGATCTTTTTTTCTCCTCAGAGGGTCCCCAGAAGGTCTAAAAGCTACATGATGTCCGCATAGACTCTTTCTGATGTTAAAAAGTCAAGTCAGGTCCTCCAGACAGTAGTCCAAATGGGACCTTTTCTGCTCAGAGGGTCCCCAGAAGGTCTAAAAGCTACATGATGTCCTCATAGACTCTTTCTGATGTTAAAAAGTCAAGTCAAGTCCGCCAGACAGTGGGCCATGTGGGACCTTTTGAACTTTTTTTCTCCTCAGTGGGTCCCCAGAAGGTCTAAAAGCTACATGATGTCCTCATAGACTCTTTCTGATGTTAAAAAGTCAAGTCAGGTCCTCCAGACAGTAGTCCATATAGGACTATTTCTGCTCAGAGGGTCCCCAGAAGGTCTAAAAGCTACATGATGTCCTCATAGACTCTTTCTGATGTTAAAAAGTCAAGTAGGGTCCTCCAGACAGTGGTGCATGTGGGACCCGTTGAACTTTTTTTCTGCTCAGAGGGTCCCCAGAAGGTCTAAAAGCTAAATGATGTCCTCGTAGACTCTTTCTGATGTTAAAAAGTCAAGTATGGTCCTCCAGACAGTAGTCCATATGGGACCCTTTGAACTTTCTATCTGCTCAGAGGGTCCCAAGATGGTCTAAAAGCTACATGATGTCCTCTTAGACTCTTTATGATGTTAAAAAGTCAAGTCAGGACCTCCAGACAGTGGTCTATGTGGGAACTTTTGAACTTTTTTTCTCCTCAGAGGGTCCCCAGAAGGTCTAAGAGCTACATGATGTCCTCATAGGCTCTTTCTGATGTTAAAAAGTCAAGTCAGGACCTCCAGACAGTGGTCCATGTGGGACCCATTGAATTTTTTTCTGCTGAGAGGGTCCCCAGAATGTCTAAAAGCTACATGATGTCCTCATAGACTCTTTCTGATGTTAAAAAGTCAAGTCAGGTCCTCCAGACAGTAGTCCATATGGGACCTATTGAACTTTTTTTCTGCTCAGAGGGTCCCCAGACGGTCTAAAAGGCACATGATGTCCTCAAAGACTCTTTCTGATGTTAAAAAGTCAAGTGAGGACCTCCAGACAGTGGTCCATGTGGGACCTGTTGAACTTTTTTTCTCCTCAGAGAAGGTCTAAAAGCTACATGATGTCCTCATAGACTCTTTCTGATGTTAAAAAGTCAAGTCAGGTCCTCCAGACAGTAGTCCATATGGGACCTTTTCTGCTCAGAGGGTCCCCAGAAGGTCTAAAAGCTACATGATGTCCTCATAGACTCTTTCTGATGTTAAAAAGTCAAGTCAAGTCCGCCAGACAGTGGTCCATGTGGGACCTTTTGAACTTTTTTTCTCCTCAGTGGGTCCCGAGAAGGTCTAAAAGCTACATGATGTCCTCATAGACTCTTTCTGATGTTCAAAAGTCAAGTCAGGTCCTCCAGACAGTAGTCCATATAGGACTATTTCTGCTCAGAGGGTCCCCAGAAGGTCTAAAAGCTACATGATGTCCTCATAGACTCTTTCTGATGTTAAAAAGTCAAATCAGGTCCTCCAGACATTAGTCCATGTGGGACCCATTTAACATTATTTCTGCTCAGAGGGTCCACAGAAGGTCTAAAAGCTAAATGATGTCCTCGTAGACTCTTTCTGATGTTAAAAAGTCAAGTATGGTCCTCCAGACAGTAGTCCATATGGGACCCTTTGAACTTTTTATCTCCTCAGAGGATCCACAGAAGGTCTAAAAGCTACATGTTGTCCTCATAGACTCTTTCTGATGTTAAAAAGTCAAGTCAGGACCTCCAGACAGTGGTCCATGTAGGAACTTTTGAACTTATTTTCTGCTCAGAGGGTCCCCAGAAAGTCTAAAAGGTACACGATGTCCTCATAGACTCTTTCTGATGTTAAAAAGTCACGTCAGGTCCTTCAGACAGTAGTCCATGTGGCACTTTTTGAACTTTTTTTCTGCTCAGAGGGTCCCCAGAAGGTCTAAAAGCTACATGATGTCCTTAAAGACTCTTTCTGATGTTAAAAAGTCAAGTCAGGTCCTTCAGACAGTGGTTCATGTGGGACCTTTTGAACTTTTTTTCTCCTCAGAGGGTCCCCACAAGGTCTAAAAGCTACATGATGTCCTCTTAGACTCTTTCTGATGTTAAAAAGTCAAGTCAGGACCTCCAGACAGTGGTCCATGTGGGACCTTTTGAACTTTTTTTCTCCTCAGAGGGTCCCCAGAAGGTCTGAAACCTACATGATGTCCTCATAGACTCTTTCTGATGTTAAAAAGTCAAGTCAGGTCCTCCAGACAGTGGTCCATGTGGGACCAATTGAATTTTTTTCTGCTGAGAGGGTCCCCAGAAGGTCTAAAAGCTACATGATGTCCTCATAGACTCTTTCCGATGTTAAAAAGTCAAGTCAGGTCCTCCAGACAGTAGTCCATGTGGGACCTTTTGAACTTTTTTTCTCCTCAGAGGGTCCCCATAAGGTCTAAAACCTACATGATGTCCTCATAGACTCTTTCTGATGTTAAAAAGTCAAGTCAGGTCCTCCAGACAGTGGTCCATGTGGGACCAATTGAATTTTTTTCTGCTGAGAAGGTCCGCAGAAGGTCTTAAAGCTACATGATGTCCTCACAGACTCTTTCTGATGTTAAAAAAAGTCGTCAGGTCTTCCAGACAGTAGTCCATATGGGACCTTTTGATCTTTTTTTCTCCTCAGAGGGTCCCCAGAAGGTCTAAAAGCCACATGATGTCCTCAAAGACTCTTTCAGATGTTAAAAAGTCAAGTCAAGTCAGCCATAAAGTAGTCCATATGGGAGTTTTTGAATTTTTTTTCTGCGCAGAGGGTCCCCAGATAGTCTAAATGCTACATGTCCTTATTGACTCTTTCTGATGTTAAAAAGTCAAGTCAAGTCCGCCAAACTAGGACCTTTTGAACTTTTTTTCTGCTCAGAGGTACCCCAGAAGGTCTAAAAGCTACATGATGTCCTCATAGACTCTTTCTGATGTTAAAAATTCAAGTCAGGTCTTCCAGACAGTGGTCCATGTGGGACCTTTTGAACTCTTTTTCTCCGCAGAGGGTGCCCAGAAGGTCTAAAAGCTACATGATGTCCTCATAGACTCTTTCTGATGTTAAAAAGTCAAGTCAGGACCTCCAGACAGTGGTCTATGTGGGAAACTTTGAACTTTTTTTCTCCTCAGAGGGTCCCCAGAAGGTCCAAAAGCTACATGATGTCCTCAAAGACTCTTTCTGATGTTAAAAAGTCAAGTCAATTCCACCAGACAATTGTCCATATGGGACCTTTTGAACTTTTTTCTGCTCAGAGGGTCCCCAGAAGGTCTAACAGCTACATGATGTCCTTAAAGACTCTTTCTGATGTTAATAAGCAAATCAAGTCAAGTCAAGGCCGCCAGACAGTGGTCCATTTGGGACCTTTTGAACTTTTTTTCTTCTCAGTGGGTCCCCACAAGGTCTAAAAGCTACATGATGTCCTCTTAGACTCTTTCTGATGTTAAAAAGTCAAGTCAGGACCTCAGAACAGTGGTCCATGTGGGAACTTTTGAACTTTTTTTCTCCTCAGAGGGTCCCGAGAAGGTCTAAGAGCTACATGATGTCCTCATAGACTCTTTCTGATGTTAAAAAGTCAAGTCAGGTCCTCCAGACAGTAGTCCATATAGGACTATTTCTGCTCAGAGGGTCCCCAGAAGGTCTAAAAGCTAGATGATGTCCTCATAGACTCTTTCTGATGTTAAAAAGTCAAGTAAGGTCCTCCAGACAGTAGTCCATATGGGACCTATTGAACTTTTTTCTGCCCATAGGGTCCCCAGATGGTCTTAAAGCTACATGATTTCCTCACAGACTCTTTCTGATGTTAAAAAAGTCGTCAGGTCTTCCAGAGAGTAGTCCATATGGGACCTTTTGATCTTTTTTTCTCCTCAGATGGTCCCCAGAAGGTCTAAAAGCTACATGATGTCCTCACAGACTCTTTCTGATGTTAAAAAGTCGTCAGGTCTGCCAGACAGTAGTCCATATGGGACCTTTTGATCTTTTTTTCTGCTCAGAGGGTCCCCAGATGGTCTAAATGCTACATGTCCTTATTGACCCTTCCTGATGTTAAAAAGTCAAGTCAAGTCCGCCAAACTGGGACCTTTTGAACTTTTTTTCTGCTCAGAGGGTCCCCAGAAGGTATAAAAGCTACATGATGTCCTCATAGACTCTTTCTGATGTTAAAAAGTCAAGTCAGGTCCTCCAGACAGTGGTCCATGTGGGACCTTTTGAACTTTTTTTCTCCGCAGAGGGTGCCCAGAAGGTCTAAAAGCTACATGATGTCCTCATAGACTCTTTCTGATGTTAAAAAGTCAAGTCAAGACCTCCAGACAGTGGTCTATGTGGGAAATTTTGAACTTTTTTTCTCCTCATAGGGTCCCCAGAAGGTCTAAAAGCTACATGCTCTCCTCAAATACTCTTTCTGATTTTAAAAAGTCAAGTCAAGTCCACCAGACAGTAGTCCATATGGGACCTTTTGAACTTTTTTCTGCTCAGAGGGATCTCCAGAAGATCTAATAGCTACATGATGTCCTCAGAGACTCTTTCTGATGTTAATAAGCAAATCAAGTCAAGTAAAGTCCGCCAGACAGTGGTCCATGTGGGACCTTTGAACTTTTTTTCTCCTCAGAGGGTCCCCACAAGGTCTGAAAGCTACATGATGTCCTCTTAGACTCTTTCTGATGTTAAAAAGTCAAGTCAGGACCTCCAGACAGTGGTCCATGTGGGACCTTTTGAACGTTTTTTCTCCTCAGAGTGTCCCCAGAAGGTCTAAAAGCTACATGATGTCCTCTTAGACTCTTTCTGATGTTAAAAAGTCAAGTCAGGACCTCCAGACAGTGGTCCATGTGTGAACTTTTGAACTTATTTTCTCCTCAGAGGGTCCCCAGAAGGTCTAAGAGCTACATGATGTCCTCATAGACTCTTTCTGATGTTAAAAAGTCAATTCGGGACCTCCAGACAGTGGTCCTTGTGGGAACTTTTGTGTCGTGAGCTTTGGGGTATAGAGATGAGAAGGACTCAAAAGCAGTGGTGAGAAGTGGATCAAGTTTATTACAAAACTTTGTGAACAATGTATAGTCCTTGTGACACAGTGAAGTAAGGTGAAGCCTCTCTGATAGGTGGTTCCGTTGAGGACAGCCCGCACTCTTACGGACGTGTAGTGAGGAGGAGACCACCGACTGACAGGGAGAGTCCAGGAATTTCCAGCCAGAGAAGAGAACAGGATCCAGCAGGTGAACAGACCTACACCAATCCCCACGTCTGGGCTTCCTGAATCAAAGATACTGGTAAGTAGAATAGCGAACACACACAGACAGGAAAACGCACACGCGACATAAAACAATCCACTGACAAACACTGGTAGACACAGCTGGGTATATAAAGGGTAGAGGAAACGAGAGACAGGTGGGGAAGATCAGCTTGTCTACAGGTGGGGAAGACCGGTGACACACCCTGACCCATGACAGAACCCCCCCCCCCCCCTCAGGGACGCCTCCTGGCGTCCCCGGAGGACTCACCATGACGCCGATGGAATTGGTCAATGAGAGCGCGGTCCAGCACGTCCCGAGCCGGAATCCAGCATCTCTCCTCCGGACCATAACCCTCCCAGTCTACCAGATACTGATGACCTTTACCCCTCCGTCTCACATCAAGAAGTCTACGCACCGTGTAGGCGGGCAACCCCTCGACGAGTCTGGGAGGCGGCGGAGCAGAGGTCTGGGGCTGAAGTGGAGAGCGAATAATGGGCTTGACCTTGGAAACGTGAAACACCGGGTGAATTCTCTTAAATTGGGGGGGGTAATTTGAGCCGAACCGTCACCGGGTTAAGCACTTTGGTTATAATGTACGGTCCAATGAATTTGGGTCCCAGTTTGCGTGCGGGAAGTCTGAGGGGAATGTCCTTGGTAGACAACCAAACTTTTTGACCACACACGTAAAGTGGGGGCCTAGACCGGTGACGGTCCCCCGACTCCCTTTTCCTTTTGCCAGTCCGGGAAAGGGCTTCTCTGGCGAGCCTCCACGTACGAAGGCATCTCTGAATGAACGTCTGCGCAGATGGAACAATGGCGTCGGTTTCTTGGGAGGGAAATAATGGGGGCTGGTAGCCTAAACAGCACTGGAAGGGCGACAAACCCGTAGACGAGACCCGGAGTGAGTTATGTGCGTACTCGACCATGGTTAATCTAGAACTCCAAGTCGACGGTTCTGCCGACGCCACACAGCGCAGGACTCTCTCCAAGTCCTGATTTGCTCGCTCAGCCTGACCGTTAGTCTGCGGATGGTAACTGGAAGATAAACTCGCAGTCTCCCCCAACTGTCGACAGAATTCTGTCCAAAACCTAGACACAAATTGGGGACCCCTGTCAGAGACCACGTCCACCGGGAGGCCATGGATGCGAAAAACGTGGTCTAAGACAATGGCCGCTGTCTCCCTCGCTGAAGGTAATTTGGGGAGGGCAATGAAATGAGCCGCCTTCGAGAACCTGTCGACCACAGTAAGGACCACGGTATTGCCACTAGATGGGGGTAGACCTGTGACAAAGTCCATGGCTATGTGTGACCAGGGTCTCGAAGGGATAGACAGTGCTGAGGGTCGATTCGAGCCCTTACCCACCGCACACACCGGACAAGCCGCGCGTCCCGCGCCATCGAAGGCCACCAGAACCGTTGCTTGATTAACGAATGTGTTCGAGTAGCTCCCGGGTGGCAAGCTAGACTGGATGAGTGACCCCACTGAAGTACGCTAGTTCGGACCGGCTCCGGCACAAGCAACAACTCGCTGGACACCCCGCGGGAATAGTGATGTCGCGTAACGCCTCACGGACCTTGGACTCCGCCCCCCAAGTAACCGCCGCGACCACCCGATTGGGAGGCACGATGGTTACTGGAGAGGTGGATCCAGCTTCTACTTCAAACAACCGTGAGAGCGCATCGGGCTTACCGTTCTTACTACCGGGGCGATACGAGATGTTAAAATCAAATCGGCCGAAAAATAATGCCCAGCGAGCCTGCCGGGAATTTAGCCTCTTAGCGGAACGGATGTATTCTAAGTTCTTATTGTCGGTCCAAACTATGAATGGAACCCCCGCGCCCTCCAACCAGTGACGCCACTCCTCCAGCGCCAACTTAACAGCCAGTAACTCCTTATTCCCGATGTCGTAATTCCGTTCCGAAGGAGTTAGACGATGAGAAAAAAAAGCGCATGGGTGTATTCTGTCGTCCGAAGGGGAACTCTGAGACAAAATTGCCCCCACGCCTACCTCCGACGCATCCACCTCCACAACGAATTGACGAGACGGGTCAGGGTTGGTGAGAATGGGAGCCGAAACAAAGCGTCTCTTTAAGGTTTCGAATGCCTCTTGAGCCTGCGTTGACCAACAGAATCGAATTCGTGTGGAGGTGAGATCTGTCAGTGGTAGAGCGACCTGACTTAAACCTCGAATGAAACGCCTGTAAAAATTGGCGAACCCCAGAAAACGCTGGACCGCCTTGCGATTCTCTGGGGTGGGCCAATCCGCAACCGCCTTTACCTTGGCTGGATCCATTCGGATGCCTTTGGGCGACAGAACGAAACCCAGGAACGGAACCGACCGTGCGTGAAACTCACACTTCTCCACTTTGGCATATAAACGATTCTCAAGCAGCCGCTGTAACACTCGCCTGACGTGCTGGACATGGTCGTCGTCGAGATACACAAATACAAACCGGTCGACCATGTCTCTGAGCACGTCATTAACGAGTGCCTGGAAGACCGCCGGGGAGTTTGAGAGTCCAAAAGGCATGACCAAATAGTCGAAATGACCTGTGGGGGTATTAAAAGCGGTCTTCCATTCGTCCCCCTCCCTAATCCGAACCAGGTGATAAGCATTGCGTAGGTCCAACTTCGTAAAGATAGTCGCCCCCTGCAAGAGTTCGAACGCTGAAGACATCAATGGCAAAGGGTGGCTATTCTTTACCGTGATGTCATTCAACCCTCGAAAATCTATACAGGGCCGCAGCGACCCATCCTTCTTCCCCACGAAGAAGAACCCTGCCCCGGCAGGAGAGGAAGAGGGTCGAATTATACCGGCTCGCAGAGAATCATTGATGTATCTTTCCATGGCCTCCCTCTCAGGACCGGAGAGCGAGTATAAGCGCCCCTTAGGCGGAGAAGTGCCAGGAAATAATTCAATCGCACAGTCGTATGGGCGGTGTGGAGGAAGGGATGCAGCTCGTGACTTACTGAACACCGCTCTTAAGTCATGGTAAACCTCCGGTACACCCGCCAGGTTCACCGGTTCCTCCTGTAGGGTAGAAACATACATTAAAGGTGATGATGCCGACATTAAACAATGAGACAGACAGAAAGGACTCCATACCAACACTAAATTAAGTGTCCAGTCAATATGCGGGTTATGTTTAACCAACCAGGTGTGCCCCAACACCACTGGAGCTGAAGGGGAATGTATGAGGAGGAAATGAATCTCCTCGGTATGATTGCCCGAAATAGTAAGGTTGACTAGCCTAGTGGCCTGGGTAATCTCAGTGAGAAGGGTACCACATAGAGTTCTGGCTGCAATCGGTTCGGCCAGGAACGAACGTGTGATGCCAAAGCGCTCAGCCAGTTCAATGTCCATAAAATCACCCTCTTCTCCAGAATCAATAAGTGCCGACACCTGGTGGTTAACCCCCTCCAACTGCAGAAACGCCAGAAGAATTGTGTTGTGGTGGCGCTCACCGTCCTCTGTCCCTTAAACGTAGGCCGTCTTTTCTTTATAGGACAATCAGCCGCCATGTGTCCCGCCTCTCCACAGTAGAGACACAAGTTATTAGTCAAGCGATGACGGCGCTCTGTAACGGTGAGATGAGCTCTCCCAATCTGCATGGGCTCCTCCTCCGAGGATCCCACGTGGTGTGAAGCAGCCCCTCTCATGACTGGTGTGCTGTTGCTGACATCATGAGGAAACCCCCTCCTCAGAGTCTGAGCACGAAGGGAGATCCGGTTATCGACCCGAATGGCGAGATCAACCAACCCGTCGAGTGATGTGGGCAGTTCCAAGGAATAAATCTCATCCTTGATGTATTCCGCTAAACCGTGAAGAAAGTGGTCCCACTGTGCCTTGGGATTCCACCCACAGGAAGCCGCGAGTGTACGGAAATCGATTGAATATTCCGACACGGAGCGAGTCCCCTGTTGCAACAGTGACAACGCTCGGGCGGCCTTGGTACCCAATGCTGACCGATCAAAAACCTTGCGAAGCTCCTGAGAAAACTCCTCATAAGATCTGCAGCACTCGTTCTCATTGTCCCACATGGCTGTTCCCCACTCTCTCGCAAGCCCCGCTAGGTGCATGATGACAAACGCAACCCTGGACCTCTCCGTCGGAAAACGGGAAGGCTGGAGTGAACAAGTCAATGAGCACTGCGAGAAGAATGAGCGACACAAATTAGGCTCACCAGAGTAGGAAGCAGGTGGGTTGAGTCGAGGTTCGGACCGGCGAGGCGCTGCCACCTCAGCGTTAAGTGGAACAGGTGCTGTAGGCGCCACAGGAGGACTGGTCTGCAACTGTTCGAGCCGGTGAGTAATCACAGCTAGCTGCTGTGACATCTCTGACATGGCCTGGCGAGAAGCTGCTAATTCCTCCTGCTGTCGTCCTAGTAGAAGTTCCGTCTCCTCTGCTGAGTCCATCGTGGTCAGTGGATTCTGTCGTGAGCTCTGGGGTATAGAGATGAGAAGGATTCAAAAGCAGTGGTGAGAAGTGGATCAAGTTTATTACAAAACTTTGTGAACAATGTATAGTCCTTGTGACACAGTGAAGTAAGGTGAAGCCTCTCTGATAGGTGGTTCCGGTGAGGACAGCCCGCACTCTTACGGACGTGTAGTGAGGAGGAGACCACCGACTGACAGGGAGAGTCCAGGAATATCCAGCCAGAGAAGAGAACAGGATCCAGCAGGTGAACAGACCTACACCGATCCCCACGTCTAGGCTTCCTGAATCAAAGATACTGGTAAGTAGAATAGCGAACACACACAGACAGAAAAAAGCACACGCGACATAAAACAATCCACTGACAAACACTGGTAGACACAGCTGGGTATATAAAGGGTAGAGGAAACGAGAGACAGGTGGGGAAGATCAGCTTGTGATTGTGCTAATTGCCACCGTCACAAGCTGCAGAAATGACAGGACCAAAACAAACAACAGAGAGGGACCGGTGACACACCCTGACCCGTGACACTTTTGAATTTTTTTTCTCTTCAGAGGGTCCCCAGAAGGTCCCCATAAAGTAGTCCATATGGGACCCATTGAACTTTTTTCTGCTCAGAGGGTCCTCAGAAGGTCTAAAAGATACATGATGTCCTCATAGACTCTTTCTGATGTTAAAAAGTCAAGTCAGGTCCTCCAGACAGTAGTCCATATGGGACCTTTTCTGCTCAGAGGGTCCCCAGAAGGTCTAAAAGATACATGATGTCCTCATAGACTCTTTCTGATGTTAAAAAGTCAAGTCAGGTCCTCCAGAAAGTGGTCCATATGGGACCCTTTGAACTTTTTATCTGCTCAGAGGGTCCCCAGAAGGTCTTTAAGCTACATGATGTCCTCGTAGACTCTTTCTGATGTTAAAAAGTCGTCAGGTCCTCCGGACAGTAGTCCATATGGGACCTTTTGATCTTTTTTTCTCCTCAGAGGGTCCCCAGAAAGTCTAAAAGCTACATGATGTCCTTAAAGACTCTTTCTGATGTTAAAAAGTCAAGTCAAGTCTGCCAGACAGTAGTCCATATGGTACCTTTTGAACTTTTTTCTGCTCAGAGCGTCACCAGAAGGTCTAATAGCTACATGATGTCCTTACAGACTCTTTCTGATGTTAATAAGCAAATCAAGTAAAGTCAATTCCGACAGACAGTGGTCCATGTGGGACCTTTTGAACTTTTTTTCTCCTCCGAGGGTCCATAGAAGATCTAAAAGCTACATGATGTCCTCATAGACTCTTTCTGATGTTAAAAAGTCGTCAGGTCCTCCGGACAGTAGTCCATATGGGACCTTTTGATCTATTTTTCTCCTCAGAGGGTCCCCAGAAGGTCTAAAAGCTACATGATGTCCTCATAGACTCTTTCTGATGTTAAAAAGTCAAGTCAGGTCCTCCAGACAGTAGTCCATATGGGACCTTTTCTGCTCAGAGGGTCCCCAGAAGGTCTAAAAGCTACATGATGTCCTCATAGACTCTTTCTGATGTTAAAAAGTCAAGTCAGGTCCTCCAGACAGTAGTCCATATGGGACCCTTTGAACTTTTTATCTCCTCAGAGGGTCCACAGAAGGTCTAAAAGCTACATGATGTCCTCATAGACTCTTTCTGATGTTAAAAAGTCGTCAGTTCCTCCAGAGAGTAGTCCATATGGGACATTTTGATCTTTTTTTCTCCTCAGAGGGTCCCCAGAAGGTCTAAAAGCTACATGATGTCCTTAAAGACTCTTTCTGATGTTAAAAAGTCAAGTCAAGTCCGCCATACAGTAGTCCATATCGGACCTTTTGAACTTTTTTCTGCTCAGAGGGTCCCCAGAAAGTCTAATAGCTGCATAATGTCCTTCCAGACTCTTTCTGATGTTAATAAGCAAATCAAGTCAAGTCAAGTTCGCCAGACAGTGGTCCATGTGGGACCCATTGAACTTTTTTCGGCTCAGAGGGTCCCCAAAAGTTCTAAAAGCTACATGATGTCCTCATAGACTCTTACTGATGTTAAAAAGTCAAGTCAGGTTATCCAGACAGTTGTCCATATGGGACCCTTTGAACTTTTTATCTCCTCAGAGGGTCCCCAGAAGGTCTAAAAGCTACATGATGTCCTCATAGACTCTTTCTGATGTTATAAAGTCAAATCAGGTCCTCCTGTAGTCCATATGGGACCTATTGAACTTTTTTTCTGCTCAGAGGTTCCACAGAAGGTCTAAAAGCTACATGATGTCCTCATAGACTCTTTCTGATGTTAAAAAGTCAAGTCAGGTCCTCCAGACAGTAGTCCATATGGGACCCTTTGAACTTTTTATCTCCTCAGAGGATCCACAGAAGGTCTAAAAGCTACATGATGTCCTCATAGACTCTTTCTGATGTTAAAAAGTCAAGTCAGGTCCTCCAGACAGTAGTCCATATGGGACCCTTTGAACTTTTTATCTCCTCAGAGGATCCACAGAAGGTCTAAAAGCTACATTATGTCTTCATAGACTCTTTCTGATGTTAAAAAGTCAAGTCAGGACCTCCATGTGGGGCCTTTTGAACTTTTTTTCTCCTCAGAGGGTGCCCAGAAGGTCCAAAACCTACATGATGTCCTCATAGACTCTTTCTGATGTAAAAAAGTCAAGTCAGGTTCCCCAGACAGTGGTCCATGTGGGACCCATTGAATTTTTTTCTGCTGAGAGGGTCCCCAGAAGGTCTAAAAGCAACTTGATGTCCTCATGGACTCTTTCTGATGTTAAAAAGTCAAGTCAGGTCCTCCAGACAATAGTCCATTTGGGACCTTTTGATCTTTTTTTCTCCTCAGAGGGTCCCCAGAAAGTCTAAAAGCTACATGATGACCTTAAAGACTCTTTCTGATGTTAAAAATTCAAGTCAATTCAAGTCCGCCAGACAGTAGTCCATATGGGACCTTTTGAACTTTTTTCTGCTCAGAGGTTCCCCAGAAGGTCTAATAGCTAGATGATGTCCTTACACACTCTTTCTGATGTTAATAAGAAAATCAAGTCAAGTCAAGTCCGCCAGACAGTGGTCCATGTGGGACCTTTTGAACTTTTTTTCTCCTCAGTGGGTCCCCAGAAGGTCTAAAAGCTACATGATGTCCTCATAGACTCTTTCTGATGTTAAAAAGTCAAGTCAGGTCCTCCAGACAGTAGTCCATATAGGACTATTTCTGCTCAGAGGGTCCCCAGAAGGTCTAAAAGATACATGATGTCCTCATAGACTCTTTCTGATGTTAAAAAGTCAAGTCAGGTCCTCCAGACAGTAGTCCATATGGGACCCTTTGAACTTTTTTATCTGCTCAGAGGGTCCACAGAAGGTCTAAAAGTGACATGATGGCCTCATAGACTCTTTCTGATGTTAAAAAGTCGTCAGGTCCTCCGGACAGTAGTCCATATGGGAACTTTTGATCTTTTTTTCTCCTCAGAGGGTCCCCAGAAGGTCTAAAAGCTACATGATGTCCTCATAGACTCTTTCTGATGTTAAAAAGTCAAGTCAGGTCCTCCAGACAGTAGTCCATATGGGACCTTTTCTGCTCAGAGGGTCCCCAGAAGGTCTAAAAGCTACATGATGTCCTCATAGACTCTTTCTGATGTTAAAAAGTCAAGTCAAGTCCGCCAGACAGTGGTCCATGTGGGACCTTTTGAACTTTTTTCTCCTCAGTGGGTCCCCAGAAGGTCTAAAAGCTACATGATGTCCTCATAGACTCTTTCTGATGTTAAAAAGTCAAGTCAGGTCCTCCAGACAGTAGTCCATATAGGACTATTTCTGCTCAGAGGGTCCCCAGAAGGTCTAAAAGCTATATGATGTCCTCATAGACTCTTTCTGATGTTAAAAAGTCAAATCAGGTCCTCCAGACATTAGTCCATGTGGGACCCATTTAACATTATTTCTGCTCAGAGGGTCCCCAGAACGTCTAAAAGCTAAATGATGTCCTCGTAGACTCTTTCTGATGTTAAAAAGACAAGTATGGTCCTCCAGACAGTAGTCCATATGGGACCCTTTGAACTTTCTATCTGCTCAGAGGGTCCCAAGATGGTCTAAAAGCTACATGATGTCCTCTTAGACTCTTTATGATGTTAAAAAGTCAAGTCAGGACCTCCAGACAGTGGTCTATGTAGGAACTTTTGAACTTTTTTTCTCCTCAGAGGGTCCCCAGAAGGTCTAAGAGCTACATGATGTCCTCATAGGCTCTTTCTGATGTTAAAAAGTCAAGTCAGGACCTCCAGACAGTGGTCCATGTGGGACCCATTGAATTTTTTTCTGCTGAGAGGGTCCCCAGAAGGTCTAAAAGCTACGTGATGTCCTCATAGACTCTTTCTGATGTTAAAAAGTCAAGTCAGGTCCTCCAGACAGTAGTCCATATGGGACCTATTGAACTTTTTTTCTGCTCAGAGAAGGTCTAAAAGCTACATGATGTCCTCATAGACTCTTTCTGATGTTAAAAAGTCAAGTAGGGTCCTCCAGACAGTGGTGCATGTGGGACCCGTTGAACTTTTTTTCTGCTCAGAGGGTCCCCAGACGGTCTAAAAGCTAGATGATGTCCTCATAGACTCTTTCTGATGTTAAAAAGTCAAGTCAGGACCTCCAGACAGTGGTCCATGTGGGACCTTTTGTACTTTTTTTCTCCTCAGAGGGTCAACAGAAGGTCTAAAAGCTACATGATGTCCTCATAGACTCTTTCTGATGTTAAAAAGTCGTCAGTTCCTCCAGAGAGTAGTCCATATGGGACATTTTGATCTTTTTTTCTCCTCAGAGGGTCCCCAGAAAGGCTACTAGCTGCATAATGTCCTTACAGACTCTTTCTGATGTTAATAAGCAAATCAAGTCAAGTCAAGTTCGCCAGACAGTGGTCCATGTGGGACCCATTGAACTTTTTTCTGCTCAGAGGGTCCCCAGAAGTTCTAAAAGCTACATGATGTCCTCATAGACTCTTTCTGATGTTAAAAAGTCAAGTCAGGTCATCCAGACAGTAGTCCATATGGGACCCTTTGATTTTTTTATCTGCTCAGAGGGGCCACAGAAGGTCTAAAAGCTACATGATGTCCTCATAGACTCTTACTGATGTTAAAAAGTCGTATGGTCCTCCAGACAGTTAGTCCATATGGGACCTTTTGATCTTTTTTTCTGCTCAGAGGGTTCCCAGAAGGTCTAAAAGCTACATGATGTCCTCATAGACTCTTTCTGATGTTATAAAGTCAAATCAGGTCCTCCTGTAGTCCATATGGGACCTATTGAACTTTTTTTCTGCTCAGAGGTTCCCCAGAAGGTCTAAAAGCTACATGATGTCCTCATAGACTCTTTCTGATGTTAAAAAGTCAAGTCAGGTCCTCCAGACAGTAGTCCATATGGGACCCTTTGAACTTTTTATCTCCTCAGAGGATCCACAGAAGGTCTAAAAGCTACATGATGTCCTCATAGACTCTTACTGATGTTAAAAAGTCGTATGGTCCTCCAGACAGTTAGTCCATATGGGACCTTTTGATCTTTTTTTCTCCTCAGAGGGTCCCCAGAAGATCTAACATCTATATGATGTCCTCATGGACTCTTTCTGATGTTAAAAAGTCAAGTCAGGACCTCCAAGTGGGGCCTTTTGAACTTTTTTTCTCCTCAGAGGGTCCCCAGAAGGTCTAAAACCTACATGATGTCCTCATAGACTCTTTATGATGTTAATAAGAAAATCAAGTCGAGTCAAGTCCGCCAGACAGTGGTCCATGTGGGACTTTTTGAACATTTTTTCTCCTCAGTGGGTCCCCAGAAGGTCTAAAAGCTACATGATGTCCTCATAGACTCTTTCTGATGTTAAAAAGTCAAGTCAGGTCCTCCAGACAGTAGTCCATATGGGACCCTTTGAACTTTTTTATCTGCTCAGAGGGTCCACAGAAGGTCTAAAAGCGACATGATGTCCTCATAGACTCTTTCTGATGTTAAAAAGTCGTCAGGTCCTCCGGACAGTTAGTCCATATGGGACCTTTTGATCTTTTTTTCTCCTCAGAGAGTCCCCAGAAGGTCTAAAAGCTACATGATGTCCTCATAGACTCTTTCTGATGTTAAAAAGTCAAGTCAGGTCCTCCAGACAGTAGTCCATATGGGACCTTTTCTGCTCAGAGGGTCCCCAGAAGGTCTAAAAGCTACATGATGTCCTCATAGACTCTTTCTGATTTTAAAAAGTCAAGTCAAGTCCGCCAGACAGTGGTCCATGTGGGACCTTTTGAACTTTTTTTCTCCTCAGTGGGTCCCCAGAAGGTCTAAAAGCTACATGATGTCCTCATAGACTCTTTCTGATGTTAAAAAGTCAAGTCAGGTCCTCCAGACAGTAGTCCATATAGGACTATTTCTGCTCAGAGGGTCCCCAGAAGGTCTAAAAGCTACATGATGTCCTCATAGACTCTTTCTGATGTTAAAAAGTCAAATCAGGTCTTCCAGACATTAGTCCATGTGGGACCCATTTAACATTATTTCTGCTCAGAGGGTCCCCAGAAGGTCTAAAAGCTAATTGATGTCCTCGTAGACTCTTTCTGATGTTAAAAAGTCAAGTATGGTCCTCCAGACAGTAGTCCATATGGGACCCTTTGAACTTTCTATCTGCTCAGAGGGTCCCAACATGGTCTAAAAGCTACATGATGTCCTCTTAGACTCTTTATGATGTTAAAAAGTCAAGTCAGGACCTCCAGAAAGTGGTCTATGTGGGAACTTTTGAACTTTTTTTCTGCTCAGAGGGTCCCCAGAAGGTCTAAGAGCTACATGATGTCCTCATAGGCTCTTTCTTATGTTAAAAAGTCAAGTCAGGACCTCCAGACAGTGGTCCATGTGGGACCCATTGAATTTTTTTCTGCTTAGAGGGTCCCCAGAAGGTCTAAAAGCTACATGATGTCCTCATAGACTCTTTCTGATGTTAAAAAGTCAAGTCAGGTCCTCCAGACAGTAGTCCATATGGGACCTATTGAACTTTTTTTCTGCTCAGAGGGTCCCCAGACGGTCTAAAAGGTACATGATGTCCTCAAAGACTCTTTCTGATGTTAAAAAGTCAAGTGAGGACCTCCAGACAGTGGTCCATGTGGGACCTGTTGAACTTTTTTTCTCCTCAGAGAAGGTCTAAAAGCTACATGATGTCCTCATAGACTCTTTCTGATGTTAAAAAGTCAAGTCAGGTCCTCCAGACAGTGGTGCATGTGGGACCCGTTGAACTTTCTTTCTGCTCAGAGGGTCCCCAGACGGTCTAAAAGCTACATGATGTCCTCATAGACTCTTTCTGATGTTAAAAAGTCAAGTAGGATCCTCCAGACAGTGGTGCATGTGGGACCCGTTGAACTTTTTATCTGCTCAGAGGGTCCCCAGACGGTCTAAAAGCTAGATGATGTCCTCAGAGACTCTTTCTGATGTTAAAAATTCAAGTCAGGACCTCCAGACAGTGGTCCATGTGGGACCTTTTGTACTTTTTTTCTCCTCAGAGGGTCCACAGAAGGTCTAAAAGCTACATGATGTCCTCATAGACTCTTTCTGATGGTAAAAAGTCGTCAGTTCCTCCAGAGAGTAGTCCATATTGGACATTTTGATCTTTTTTTCTCCTCAGAGGGTCCCCAGAAGGTCTAAAAGCTACATGATGTCCTTAAAGACTCTTTCTGATGGTAAAAAGTCAAGTCAAGTCCGCCATACAGTAATCCATATGGGACCTTTTGAACTTTTTTCTGCTCAGAGGGTCCCCAGAAAGTCTACTAGCTGCATAATGTCCTTACAGACTCTTTCTGATGTTAATAAGCAAATCAAGTCAAGTCAAGTTCGCCAGACAGTGGTCCATGTGGGACCCATTGAACTTTTTTCTGCTCAGAGGGTCCCCAGAAGTTCTAAAAGCTACATGATGTCCTCATAGACTCTTTCTGATGTTAAAAAGTCAAGTCAGGTCATCCAGACAGTAGTCCATATGGGACCCTTTGAACTTTTTATCTGCTCAGAGGGGCCACAGAAGGTCTAAAAGCTACATGATGTCCTCATAGACTCTTACTGATGTTAAAAAGTCGTAAGGTCCTCCAGACAGTTAGTCCATATGGGACCTTTTGATCTTTTTTTCTGCTCAGAGGGTCCCCAGAAGGTCTAAAAGCTACATGATGTCCTCATAGACTCTTTCTGATGTTATAAAGTCAAATCAGGTCCTCCTGTAGTCCATATGGGACCTATTGAACTTTTTTTCTGCTCAGAGGTTCCCCAGAAGGTCTAAAAGCTACATGATGTCCTCATAGACTCTTTCTGATGTTAAAAAGTCAAGTGAGGTCCTCCAGACAGTAGTCCATATGGGACCCTTTGAACTTTTTATCTCCTCAGAGGATCCACAGAAGGTCTAAAAGCTACATGATGTCCTCATAGACTCTTTCTGATGTTAAAAAGTCAAGTCAGGTCCTCCAGACAGTAGTCCATATGGGACCTTTTGATCTTTTTTTCTCCTCAGAGGGTCCCCAGAAGGTCTAACATCTATATGATGTCCTCATAGACTCTTTCTGATGTAAAAAAGTCAAGTCAGGTTCCCCAGACAGTGGTCCATGTGGGACCCATTGAAATTTTTTCTGCTGAGAGGGTCCCCAGAAGGTCTAAAAGCTACTTGATGTCCTCATGGACTCTTTCTGATGTTAAAAAGTCAAGTCAGGTCCTCCAGACAGTAGTCCATATGGGACCTTTTGATCTTTTTTTCTCCTCAGAGGTTCCCCAGAAAGTCTAAAAGCTACATGATGACCTTAAAGACTCTTTCTGATGTTAAAAAGTCAAGTCAATTCAAGTCCGCCAGACAGTAGTCCATATGGGACCTTTTGAACTTTTTTCTGCTCAGAGGTTCCCCAGAAGGTCTAATAGCTACATGATGTCCTTACAGACTCTTTCTGATGTTAATAAGAAAATCAAGTCAAGTGAAGTCCGCCAGACAGTGGTCCATGTGGGACCTTTTGAACTTTTTTTCTCCTCAGTGGGTCCCCAAAAGGTCTAAAAGCTACATGATGTCCTCATACACTCTTTCTGATGTTAAAAAGTCAAGTCAGGTCCTCCAGACAGTAGTCCATATAGGACTATTTCTGCTCAGAGGGTCCCCAGAAGGTCTAAAAGATACATGATGTCCTCATAGACTCTTTCTGATGTTAAAAAGTCAAGTCAAGTCCGCCAGACAGTGGTCCATGTGGGACCTTTTGAACTTTTTTTCTCCTCAGTGGGTCCCCAGAAGGTCTAAAAGCTACATGATGTCCTCATAGACTCTTTCTGATGTTAAAAAGTCAAGTCAGGTCCTCCAGACAGTAGTCCATATAGGACTATTTCTGCTCAGAGGGTCCCCAGAAGGTCTAAAAGCTACATGATGTCCTCATAGACTCTTTCTGATGTTAAAAAGTCAAATCAGGTCCTCCAGACATTAGTCCATGTGGGACCCATTTAACATTATTTCTGCTCAGAGGGTCCCCAGAAGGTCTAAAAGCTAAATGATGTCCTCGTAGACTCTTTCTGATGTTAAAAAGTCAAGTATGGTCCTCCAGACAGTAGTCCATATGGGACCCTTTGAACTTTCTATCTGCTCAGAGGGTCCCAACATGGTCTAAAAGCTACATGATGTCCTCTTAGACTCTTTATGATGTTAAAAAGTCAAGTCAGGACCTCCAGACAGTGGTTTATGTGGGAACTTTTGAACTTTTTTTCTCCTCAGAGGGTCCCCTGAAGGTCTAAGAGCTACATGATGTCCTCATAGGCTCTTTCTGATGTTAAAAAGTCAAGTCAGGACCTCCAGACAGTGGTCCCTGTGGGACCCATTGAATTTTATTCTGCTGAGAGGGTCCCCAGAAGGTCTAAAAGCTACATGATGTCCTCATAGACTCTTTCTGATGTTAAAAAGTCAAGTCAGGTCCTCCAGACAGTAGTCCATATGGGACCTATTGAACTTTTTTTCTGCTCAGAGGGTCCCCAGACGGTCTAAAAGGTACATGATGTCCTCAAAGACTCTTTCTGATGTTAAAAAGTCAAGTCAGGTCCTCCAGACAGTGGTGCATGTGGGACCCGTTGAACTTTTTTTCTGCTCAGAGGGTCCCCAGACGGTCTAAAAGCTACATGATGTCCTCATAGACTCTTTCTGATGTTAAAAAGTCAAGTAGGGTCCTCCAGACAGTGGTGCATGTGGGACCCGTTGAACTTTTTTTCTGCTCAGAGGGTCCCCAGACGGTCTAAAAGCTAGATGATGTCCTCATAGACTCTTTCTGATATTAAAAAGTCAAGTGAGGACCTCCAGACAGTGGTCCATGTGGGACCTGTTGAACTTTTTTTCTCCTCAGAGAAGGTCTAAAAGCTACATGATGTCCTCATAGACTCTTTCTGATGTTAAAAAGTCAAGTCAGGACCTCCAGACAGTGGTCCATGTGGGACCTTTTGTACTTTTTTTCTCCTCAGAGGGTCCACAGAAGGTCTAAAAGCTACATGATGTCCTCATAGACTCTTTCTGATGGTAAAAAGTCGTCAGTTCCTCCAGAGAGTAGTCCATATTGGACATTTTGATCTTTTTTTCTCCTCAGAGGGTCCCCAGAAGGTCTAAAAGCTACATGATGTCCTTAAAGACTCTTTCTGATGGTAAAAAGTCAAGTCAAGTCCGCCATACAGTAATCCATATGGGACCTTTTGAACTTTTTTCTGCTCAGAGGGTCCCCAGAAAGTCTACTAGCTGCATAATGTCCTTACAGACTCTTTCTGATGTTAATAAGCAAATCAAGTCAAGTCAAGTTCGCCAGACAGTGGTCCATGTGGGACCCATTGAACTTTTTTCTGCTCAGAGGGTCCCCAGAAGTTCTAAAAGCTACATGATGTCCTCATAGACTCTTTCTGATGTTAAAAAGTCAAGTCAGGTCATCCAGACAGTAGTCCATATGGGACCCTTTGAACTTTTTATCTGCTCAGAGGGGCCACAGAAGGTCTAAAAGCTACATGATGTCCTCATAGACTCTTACTGATGTTAAAAAGTCGTAAGGTCCTCCAGACAGTTAGTCCATATGGGACCTTTTGATCTTTTTTTCTGCTCAGAGGGTCCCCAGAAGGTCTAAAAGCTACATGATGTCCTCATAGACTCTTTCTGATGTTATAAAGTCAAATCAGGTCCTCCTGTAGTCCATATGGGACCTATTGAACTTTTTTTCTGCTCAGAGGTTCCCCAGAAGGTCTAAAAGCTACATGATGTCCTCATAGACTCTTTCTGATGTTAAAAAGTCAAGTGAGGTCCTCCAGACAGTAGTCCATATGGGACCCTTTGAACTTTTTATCTCCTCAGAGGATCCACAGAAGGTCTAAAAGCTACATGATGTCCTCATAGACTCTTTCTGATGTTAAAAAGTCAAGTCAGGTCCTCCAGACAGTAGTCCATATGGGACCTTTTGATCTTTTTTTCTCCTCAGAGGGTCCCCAGAAGGTCTAACATCTATATGATGTCCTCATAGACTCTTTCTGATGTAAAAAAGTCAAGTCAGGTTCCCCAGACAGTGGTCCATGTGGGACCCATTGAAATTTTTTCTGCTGAGAGGGTCCCCAGAAGGTCTAAAAGCTACTTGATGTCCTCATGGACTCTTTCTGATGTTAAAAAGTCAAGTCAGGTCCTCCAGACAGTAGTCCATATGGGACCTTTTGATCTTTTTTTCTCCTCAGAGGGTCCCCAGAAAGTCTAAAAGCTACATGATGACCTTAAAGACTCTTTCTGATGTTAAAAAGTCAAGTCAATTCAAGTCCGCCAGACAGTAGTCCATATGGGACCTTTTGAACTTTTTTCTGCTCAGAGGTTCCCCAGAAGGTCTAATAGCTACATGATGTCCTCATAGACTCTTTCTGATGTTAAAAAGTCAAGTCAAGTCCGCCAGACAGTGGTCCATGTGGGACCTTTTGAACTTTTTTTCTCCTCAGTGGGTCCCCAGAAGGTCTAAAAGCTACATGATGTCCTCATAGACTCTTTCTGATGTTAAAAAGTCAAGTCAGGTCCTCCAGACAGTAGTCCATATAGGACTATTTCTGCTCAGAGGGTCCCCAGAAGGTCTAAAAGCTACATGATGTCCTCATAGACTCTTTCTGATGTTAAAAAGTCAAATCAGGTCCTCCAGACATTAGTCCATGTGGGACCCATTTAACATTATTTCTGCTCAGAGGGTCCCCAGAAGGTCTAAAAGCTAAATGATGTCCTCGTAGACTCTTTCTGATGTTAAAAAGTCAAGTATGGTCCTCCAGACAGTAGTCCATATGGGACCCTTTGAACTTTCTATCTGCTCAGAGGGTCCCAACATGGTCTAAAAGCTACATGATGTCCTCTTAGACTCTTTATGATGTTAAAAAGTCAAGTCAGGACCTCCAGACAGTGGTTTATGTGGGAACTTTTGAACTTTTTTTCTCCTCAGAGGGTCCCCAGAAGGTCTAAGAGCTACATGATGTCCTCATAGGCTCTTTCTGATGTTAAAAAGTCAAGTCAGGACCTCCAGACAGTGGTCCCTGTGGGACCCATTGAATTTTATTCTGCTGAGAGGGTCCCCAGAAGGTCTAAAAGCTACATGATGTCCTCATAGACTCTTTCTGATGTTAAAAAGTCAAGTCAGGTCCTCCAGACAGTAGTCCATATGGGACCTATTGAACTTTTTTTCTGCTCAGAGGGTCCCCAGACGGTCTAAAAGGTACATGATGTCCTCAAAGACTCTTTCTGATGTTAAAAAGTCAAGTCAGGTCCTCCAGACAGTGGTGCATGTGGGACCCGTTGAACTTTTTTTCTGCTCAGAGGGTCCCCAGACGGTCTAAAAGCTACATGATGTCCTCATAGACTCTTTCTGATGTTAAAAAGTCAAGTAGGGTCCTCCAGACAGTGGTGCATGTGGGACCCGTTGAACTTTTTTTCTGCTCAGAGGGTCCCCAGACGGTCTAAAAGCTAGATGATGTCCTCATAGACTCTTTCTGATATTAAAAAGTCAAGTGAGGACCTCCAGACAGTGGTCCATGTGGGACCTGTTGAACTTTTTTTCTCCTCAGAGAAGGTCTAAAAGCTACATGATGTCCTCATAGACTCTTTCTGATGTTAAAAAGTCAAGTCAGGTCCTCCAGACAGTGGTCCATGTGGGACCCATTGAACTTTTTTTCTCCTCAGAGGGTCCCCAGAAGGTCTAAAAGCTAGATGATGTCCTCATAGACTCTTTCTGAAGTTAAAAAGTCATGTCAGGTCCTCCAGACAGTGGTGCATGTGGGACCCGTTGAACTTTTTTTCTGCTCAGAGGGTCCCCAGACGGTCTAAAAGCTACATGATGTCCTCATAGACTCTTTCTGATGTTAAAAAGTCAAGTAGGGTCCTCCAGACAGTGGTGCATGTGGGACCCGTTGAACTTTTTTTCTGCTCAGAGGGTCCCCAGACGGTCTAAAAGCTAGATGATGTCCTCATAGACTCTTTCTGATGTTAAAAAGTCAAGTCAGGACCTCCAGACAGTGGTCCATGTGGGACCTTTTGTACTTTTTTTCTCCTCAGAGGGTCCACAGAAGGTCTAAAAGCTACATGATGTCCTCATAGACTCTTTCTGATGTTAATAAGTCGTCAGTTCCTCCAGAGAGTAGTCCATATTGGACATTTTGATCTTTTTTTCTCCTCAGAGGGTCCCCAGAAGGTCTAAAAGCAACATGATGTCCTTAAAGACTCTTTCTGATGTTAAAAAGTCAAGTCAAGTCCGCCATACAGTAGTCCATATGGGACCTTTTGAACTTTTTTCTGCTCAGAGGGTCCCCAGAAAGTCTAATAGCTGCATAATGTCCTTACAGACTCTTTCTGATGTTAATAAGCAAATCAAGTCAAGTCAAGTTCGCCAGACAGTGGTCCATGTGGGACCCATTGAACTTTTTTCTGCTCAGAGGGTCCCCAGAAGTTCTAAAAGCTACATGATGTCCTCATAGACTCTTTCTGATGTTAAAAAGTCAAGTCAGGTCATCCAGACAGTAGTCCATATGGGACCCTTTGAACTTTTTTCTGCTCAGAGGGGCCACAGAAGGTCTAAAAGCTACATGATGTCCTCATAGACTCTTACTGATGTTAAAAAGTCGTAAGGTCCTCCAGACAGTTAGTCCATATGGGACCTTTTGATCTTTTTTTCTGCTCAGAGGGTCCCCAGAAGGTCTAAAAGCTACATGATGTCCTCATAGACTCTTTCTGATGTTAAAAAGTCAAGTCAGGTCCTCCAGACAGTAGTCCATATAGGACTATTTCTGCTCAGAGGGTCCCCAGAAGGTCTAAAAGATACATGATGTCCTCATAGACTCTTTCTGATGTTAAAAAGTCAAGTCAGGTCCTCCAGACAGTAGTCCATATGGGACCCTTTGAACTTTTTTATCTGCTCAGAGGGTCCACAGAAGGTCTAAAAGCGACATGATGCCCTCATAGACTCTTTCTGATGTTAAAAAGTCGTCAGGTCCTCCGGACAGTAGTCCATATGGGACCTTTTGATCTTTTTTTCTCCTCAGAGGGTCCCCAGAAGGTCTAAAAGCTACATGATGTCCGCATAGACTCTTTCTGATGTTAAAAAGTCAAGTCAGGTCCTCCAGACAGTAGTCCAAATGGGACCTTTTCTGCTCAGAGGGTCCCCAGAAGGTCTAAAAGCTACATGATGTCCTCATAGACTCTTTCTGATGTTAAAAAGTCAAGTCAAGTCCGCCAGACAGTGGTCCATGTGGGACCTTTTGAACTTTTTTTCTCCTCAGTGGGTCCCCAGAAGGTCTAAAAGCTACATGATGTCCTCATAGACTCTTTCTGATGTTAAAAAGTCAAGTCAGGTCCTCCAGACAGTAGTCCATATAGGACTATTTCTGCTCAGAGGGTCCCCAGAAGGTCTAAAAGCTACATGATGTCCTCATAGACTCTTTCTGATGTTAAAAAGTCAAATCAGGGCCTCCAGACATTAGTCCATGTGGGACCCATTTAACATTATTTCTGCTCAGAGGGTCCCCAGAAGGTCTAAAAGCTAAATGATGTCCTCGTAGACTCTTTCTGATGTTAAAAAGTCAAGTATGGTCCTCCAGACAGTAGTCCATATGGGACCCTTTGAACTTTCTATCTGCTCAGAGGGTCCCAAGATGGTCTAAAAGCTACATGATGTCCTCTTAGACTCTTTATGATGTTAAAAAGTCAAGTCAGGACCTCCAGACAGTGGTCTATGTGGGAACTTTTGAACTTTTTTTCTCCTCAGAGGGTCCCCAGAAGGTCTAAGAGCTACATGATGTCCTCATAGGCTCTTTCTGATGTTAAAAAGTCAAGTCAGGACCTCCAGACAGTGGTCCATGTGGGACCCATTGAATTTTTTTCTGCTGAGAGGGTCCCCAGAAGGTCTAAAAGCTACATGATGTCCTCATAGACTCTTTCTGATGTTAAAAAGTCAAGTCAGGTCCTCCAGACAGTAGTCCATATGGGACCTATTGAACTTTTTTTCTGCTCAGAGGGTCCCCAGACGGTCTAAAAGGCACATGATGTCCTCAAAGACTCTTTCTGATGTTAAAAAGTCAAGTGAGGACCTCCAGACAGTGGTCCATGTGGGACCTGTTGAACTTTTTTTCTCCTCAGAGAAGGTCTAAAAGCTACATGATGTCCTCATAGACTCTTTCTGATGTTAAAAAGTCAAGTCAGGTCCTCCAGACAGTGGTCCATGTGGGACCCATTGAACTTTTTTTCTCCTCAGAGGGTCCCCAGAAGGTCTAAAAGCTAGTCGATGTCCTCATAGACTCTTTCTGATGTTAAAAAGTCAAGTCAGGTCCTCCAGACAGTAGTCCATATGGGACCCGTTGAACTTTTTTTCTGCTCAGAGGGTCCCCAGACGGTCTAAAAGCTACATGATGTCCTCATACACTCTTTCTGATGTTAAAAAGTCAAGTAGGGTCCTCCAGACAGTGGTGCATGTGGGACCCGTTGAACTTTTTTTCTGCTCAGAGGGTCCCCAGACGGTCTAAAAGCTAGATGATGTCCGCATAGACTCTTTCTGATGTTAAAAAGTCAAGTCAGGACCTCCAGACAGTGCTCCATGTGGGACCTTTTGTACTTTTTTTCTCCTCATAGGGTCCCCAGAAGGTCTAAAAGCTACATGATGTCTTCTTAGACTCTTTCTGATGTTAATAAGTCAAGTCAGGACCTCCAGACAGTGGTCCATGTGTGATCTTTTGAACTTATTTTCTCCTCAGAGAGTCCCCAGAAGGTCTAAGAGCTACATGATGGCCTCATAGACTCTTTCTGATGTTAAAAAGTCAAGTTAGGACCTCCAGACTGTGGTCCATGTGGGAACTTTTGAACTTATTTTCTGCTCAGAGGGTCCCCAGAAGGTCTAAAAGCTACATGATGTCCTCATATACTCTTTCTGATGTTAAAAAGACAAGTCAGGACCTCCAGACAGTGGTCCATTTGGGACCTTTTGAACTTTTTTTCTCCTCAGAGGGTCCCCAGAAGGTCTAAAAGGTACACAATGTCCTCATAGACTCTTTATGATGTTAAAAAGTCAAGTCAGGTCCTCCAGAGAGTGGTCCATGTGGGACCCATTGAACTTTTTTTCAGCTCATAGGGTCCCCAGAAGGTCTAAAACCTACATGATGTCCTCATAGACTCTTTTTGATTTTAAAAAGTCAAGTCAGGTCCTCCAGACAGTGGTCCATGTGGCACCCATTGAACTTTTTTTCTGCTCAGAGGGTCCCCAGAAGGTCTAAAAGCTAAATGATGTCCTCACAGACTCTTTCTGATGTTAAAAAGTCGTCAGGTCTTCCAGACAGTAGTCCATATAGGACCTTTTGATCTTTTTTTCTCCTCAGAGGGTCCCCAGAAGGTCTAAAAGCTACAAGATGTCCTCATAGACTCTTTCTGATGTTAAAAAGTCGTCAAGTCCGCCAGACAAAGGTCCATGTGGGACCTTTTGTACTTTTTTTCTCCTCAGAGGGTCCCCAGAAGGTCTAAAAGCTAGATGATGTCCTCATAGACTCTTTCTGATGTTAAAAGGTCAAGTCAGGACCTCCAGACAGTAGTCCATGTGGGACCCTTTGAACTTTTATCTGCTCAGAGGGTTCACAGAAGGTCTAGAAGCTACATGATGTCCTCATAGACTCTTACTGATGTTAAAAAGTCGTAAGGTCCTCCAGACAGTTAGTCCATATGGGACCTTTTGATCTTTTTTTCTGCTCAGAGGGTCCCCAGAAGGTCTAAAAGCTACATGATGTCCTCATAGACTCTTTCTGATGTTAAAAAGTCAAGTAAGGTCCTCCAGACAGTAGTCCGTGTGGGACCCATTTAACATTTTTTTCTGCTCAGAGGGTCCCCAGAAGGTCTAAAAGCTACATGATGTCCTCATAGACTCTTTCTGATGTTAAAAAGTCAAGTATGGTCCTCCAGACAGTAGTCCATATGGGACCCTTTGAACTTTCTATCTGCTCAGAGGGTCCCCAGAAGGTCTAAAAGCTACATGATGTCCTCATAGACTCTTTCTGATGTTAAAAAGTCAAGTCAGGTCCTCGAGACAGTGGTGCATGTGGGACCCGTTGAACTTTTTTTCTGCTCAGAGGGTCCCCAAACGGTCTAAAAGCTACATGATGTCCTCGTAGACTCTTTCTGATGTTAAAAAGTCAAGTCAGGTCCTCCAGACAGTGGTCCATGTGGGACCTTTTGAACTTTTTTTCTCCTCAGAGGGTCCCCAGCAGTGTTGTATAAAGTACTAGAAAGCAATACTTGAGTAAAAGTACAAGTATCGTACTAGAAAAAGACTTTGGTAGAAGTGAAAGTTACCTTTTAGAATATTACTTAAGTAAAAGTCTTAAAGTATCTGATATATACTGTACTTAAGTATCAAAAGTAATTTTTTGATATTTAATGTACTTAAGTATTTGAAGTAAAAGTAAATTTTTTTTTTGATATATATATATAAAAAAAGCAAGCGGTTAGAACTTTGATTGTGACATTTATTCTGGCTTTCTTACAGTAAAGCATATTCAGGGTTCCCATATCTTCTTAATCTCACTCATCAAATCAAAATCAGTCTTTTCCAGGACTTTTCAGGCACAATCTCTTAAGTTCAAAGAACAAACAGCATATTTTTAGAGCTGACAAAGAAAAAAACAAACATGAACTTGTATGAACTTCAGGTGATGAAAAATAAATAACTTATTTCTTTCAACAACAAAAAAAACCTGCTGGTAGGGAGAACATTTTGGTCATGTGGTATTGGCATTTGTAGGGCTCCATCACACGCACCCACGCATGCTCGCTCGCTCGCTCACTCACTCACACACACACACACACACACACACACAACCTATGTCCAGCAGCTACTAATACGCCAGTCATTAGTTGAAACTGAAAAGGTGTCTGTTCATCTTCAAAAGAAGCTGGTTTTCAAAGTTGCCAGAATTCAGTCTTACTCTTCTTGGACTGAAGACAAGTCCTGCGATGCTAAATAGCCTTTCACAGGCCGCTGAATTAGAATTATAAACACTCAGACTGCCACCCTTACTAGGCAATAACACTATTAACTGGTACAACCTGCCGTTGTTTGTGTATTGTAGCCTATACTGTACTTGTGTTATCGTTTAGCTCCCACTGCATGTACCTTAAGTTAGCTGCTTTACTAAGAAAGAAAAAAGCACTGTGACTTTGATCAACAATGCAAGCCTACATTCACAATTTATAACATTAGCCCAACATTATGCAATAACCACTGAGTTTTGAGTTCATTAACATAAAAGGAAATCTCAAGTTTGACTAAACATATTATGCTTTTGAAGACGTGAATAGCCTTTAACACTTTCTAACCTCCCACTGATTAACGTAGCAGTTTTCAAAAAATATTTCTCAATCTAACATTAGCCTACCTGAGGAAATATTCGGCCCGGCAGTTAACGTTATGATATACCAGTTACGTGTGTTTCAGTATTATGGACATATCTTTGAGAGTTCTCTGTTGAATTAAATTCAGGGGAAAATCAGTGGTGTAACGTTGACGTTAGTTAAACATGTGCGCCATATCAGCTAATTAGCAACGTTAACAAGCAGACGTTAGCCTGGCCATCACGTTAGCCAGATATCTCTGATACGGCTTATGATAACTAATGTTGAATCACATTGACATTGTGTCTTTACTGAATAACTATTAATTTAACCTACCTCGATGTGCTTCTTCAGATGGACGGGGAGTTTTTGAATGCCAAAATTTCAGTTTTCTTCGGTAGGCATAAGAGGCACTTCATCCGGTAGGAAGAATCTTTCGTTCCAATGTACAAAAACATTTCTTGCAAATACGGCCACGGGTGTATAACGTTATCTTCACCACTATCGTCGGGGTGGTCGTCTACGATAAGAACGGCAGGTCCTTCAGGTGCTTCCATGGCGGTATACACAGTTGTGCTTCCTCCTCTTTTGGAAATGGCAACAAACAAGCATTTCACGCTGAAAAACAGCGTGCGTAGCGTGCGTGATGCAATCTAGCTCAGTGATTCGCCAAACCTCCCTTATTGCAGTCGCACACATTTCTTCTGATTTTATTTTGTAGTAACGAGTAACGAAGATGCATTGTGGAAATATATCGGAGTAAAAGTATACATTTTATCTAGGAAATGTAGTGGAGTAAAAGTGAAAGTTGACATAAATTTAAATAGCGAAGTAAAGTACAGATACGTGAAATTTCTACTTAAGTACAGTAACGAAGTATTTGTACTCCGTTACATTACAACACTGGTCCCCAGACAGTCTAAAAGGTATATGATGTCCTCAAAGACTCTTTCTGATGTTAAAAAGTCAAGTCAGGACCTCCACACAGTGGTCCATGTGGGACCTTTTAAACTTTTTTTCTCCTCAGAGGGTCCCCAGATGGTCTAAAAGGTACATTATGTCCTCAAAGACTCTTTCTGATGTTAAAAAGTCAAGTCAGGACCTCCAGACAGTGGTCCATGTGGGTTTTATCTGCTCAGAGGGGCCACAAAAGGTCTAAAAGCTACATGCTGTCCTCATACACTCTTTCTGATGTTAAAAAGTCAAGTAGGGTCCTCCAGACAGTGGTGCATGTGGGACCCGTTGAACTTTTTTTCTGCTCAGAGGGTCCCCAGACGGTCTAAAAGCTAGATGATGTCCGCATAGACTCTTTCTGATGTTAAAAAGTCAAGTCAGGACCTCCAGACAGTGCTCCATGTGGGACCTTTTGTACTTTTTTTCTCCTCATAGGGTCCCCAGAAGGTCTAAAAGCTACATGATGTCCTCTTAGACTCTTTCTGATGTTAATAAGTCAAGTCAGGACCTCCAGACAGTGGTCCATGTGTGATCTTTTGAACTTATTTTCTCCTCAGAGAGTCCCCAGAAGGTCTAAGAGCTACATGATGGCCTCATAGACTCTTTCTGATGTTAAAAAGTCAAGTTAGGACCTCCAGACTGTGGTCCATGTGGGAACTTTTGAACTTATTTTCTGCTCAGAGGGTCCCCAGAAGGTCTAAAAGCTACATGATGTCCTCATATACTCTTTCTGATGTTAAAAAGACAAGTCAGGACCTCCAGACAGTGGTCCATTTGGGACCTTTTGAACTTTTTTTCTCCTCAGAGGGTCCCCAGAAGGTCTAAAAGGTACACAATGTCCTCATAGACTCTTTATGATGTTAAAAAGTCAAGTCAGGTCCTCCAGAGAGTGGTCCATGTGGGACCCATTGAACTTTTTTTCAGCTCATAGGGTCCCCAGAAGGTCTAAAACCTACATGATGTCCTCATAGACTCTTTTTGATTTTAAAAAGTCAAGTCAGGTCCTCCAGACAGTGGTCCATGTGGCACCCATTGAACTTTTTTTCTGCTCAGAGGGTCCCCAGAAGGTCTAAAAGCTAAATGATGTCCTCACAGACTCTTTCTGATGTTAAAAAGTCGTCAGGTCTTCCAGACAGTAGTCCATATAGGACCTTTTGATCTTTTTTTCTCCTCAGAGGGTCCCCAGAAGGTCTAAAAGCTACAAGATGTCCTCATAGACTCTTTCTGATGTTAAAAAGTCGTCAAGTCCGCCAGACAAAGGTCCATGTGGGACCTTTTGTACTTTTTTTCTCCTCAGAGGGTCCCCAGAAGGTCTAAAAGCTAGATGATGTCCTCATAGACTCTTTCTGATGTTAAAAGGTCAAGTCAGGACCTCCAGACAGTAGTCCATGTGGGACCCTTTGAACTTTTATCTGCTCAGAGGGTTCACAGAAGGTCTAGAAGCTACATGATGTCCTCATAGACTCTTACTGATGTTAAAAAGTCGTAAGGTCCTCCAGACAGTTAGTCCATATGGGACCTTTTGATCTTTTTTTCTGCTCAGAGGGTCCCCAGAAGGTCTAAAAGCTACATGATGTCCTCATAGACTCTTTCTGATGTTAAAAAGTCAAGTAAGGTCCTCCAGACAGTAGTCCGTGTGGGACCCATTTAACATTTTTTTCTGCTCAGAGGGTCCCCAGAAGGTCTAAAAGCTACATGATGTCCTCATAGACTCTTTCTGATGTTAAAAAGTCAAGTATGGTCCTCCAGACAGTAGTCCATATGGGACCCTTTGAACTTTCTATCTGCTCAGAGGGTCCCCAGAAGGTCTAAAAGCTACATGATGTCCTCATAGACTCTTTCTGATGTTAAAAAGTCAAGTCAGGTCCTCGAGACAGTGGTGCATGTGGGACCCGTTGAACTTTTTTTCTGCTCAGAGGGTCCCCAAACGGTCTAAAAGCTACATGATGTCCTCGTAGACTCTTTCTGATGTTAAAAAGTCAAGTCAGGTCCTCCAGACAGTGGTCCATGTGGGACCTTTTGAACTTTTTTTCTCCTCAGAGGGTCCCCAGCAGTGTTGTATAAAGTACTAGAAAGCAATACTTGAGTAAAAGTACAAGTATCGTACTAGAAAAAGACTTTGGTAGAAGTGAAAGTTACCTTTTAGAATATTACTTAAGTAAAAGTCTTAAAGTATCTGATATATACTGTACTTAAGTATCAAAAGTAATTTTTTGATATTTAATGTACTTAAGTATTTGAAGTAAAAGTAAATTTTTTTTTGATATATATATATAAAAAAAGCAAGCGGTTAGAACTTTGATTGTGACATTTATTCTGGCTTTCTTACAGTAAAGCATATTCAGGGTTCCCATATCTTCTTAATCTCACTCATCAAATCAAAATCAGTCTTTTCCAGGACTTTTCAGGCACAATCTCTTAAGTTCAAAGAACAAACAGCATATTTTTAGAGCTGACAAAGAAAAAAACAAACATGAACTTGTATGAACTTCAGGTGATGAAAAATAAATAACTTATTTCTTTCAACAACAAAAAAAACCTGCTGGTAGGGAGAACATTTTGGTCATGTGGTATTGGCATTTGTAGGGCTCCATCACACGCACGCACGCATGCTCGCTCGCTCGCTCACTCACTCACACACACACACACACACACACACACAACCTATGTCCAGCAGCTACTAATACGCCAGTCATTAGTTGAAACTGAAAAGGTGTCTGTTCATCTTCAAAAGAAGCTGGTTTTCAAAGTTGCCAGAATTCAGTCTTACTCTTCTTGGACTGAAGACAAGTCCTGCGATGCTAAATAGCCTTTCACAGGCCGCTGAATTAGAATTATAAACACTCAGACTGCCACCCTTACTAGGCAATAACACTATTAACTGGTACAACCTGCCGTTGTTTGTGTATTGTAGCCTATACTGTACTTGTGTTATCGTTTAGCTCCCACTGCATGTACCTTAAGTTAGCTGCTTTACTAAGAAAGAAAAAAGCACTGTGACTTTGATCAACAATGCAAGCCTACATTCACAATTTATAACATTAGCCCAACATTATGCAATAACCACTGAGTTTTGAGTTCATTAACATAAAAGGAAATCTCAAGTTTGACTAAACATATTATGCTTTTGAAGACGTGAATAGCCTTTAACACTTTCTAACCTCCCACTGATTAACGTAGCAGTTTTCAAAAAATATTTCTCAATCTAACATTAGCCTACCTGAGGAAATATTCGGCCCGGCAGTTAACGTTATGATATACCAGTTACGTGTGTTTCAGTATTATGGACATATCTTTGAGAGTTCTCTGTTGAATTAAATTCAGGGGAAAATCAGTGGTGTAACGTTGACGTTAGTTAAACATGTGCGCCATATCAGCTAATTAGCAACGTTAACAAGCAGACGTTAGCCTGGCCATCACGTTAGCCAGATATCTCTGATACGGCTTATGATAACTAATGTTGAATCACATTGACATTGTGTCTTTACTGAATAACTATTAATTTAACCTACCTCGATGTGCTTCTTCAGATGGACGGGGAGTTTTTGAATGCCAAAATTTCAGTTTTCTTCGGTAGGCATAAGAGGCACTTCATCCGGTAGGAAGAATCTTTCGTTCCAATGTACAAAAACATTTCTTGCAAATACGGCCACGGGTGTATAACGTTATCTTCACCACTATCGTCGGGGTGGTCGTCTACGATAAGAACGGCAGGTCCTTCAGGTGCTTCCATGGCGGTATACACAGTTGTGCTTCCTCCTCTTTTGGAAATGGCAACAAACAAGCATTTCACGCTGAAAAACAGCGTGCGTAGCGTGCGTGATGCAATCTAGCTCAGTGATTCGCCAAACCTCCCTTATTGCAGTCGCACACATTTCTTCTGATTTTATTTTGTAGTAACGAGTAACGAAGATGCATTGTGGAAATATATCGGAGTAAAAGTATACATTTTATCTAGGAAATGTAGTGGAGTAAAAGTGAAAGTTGACATAAATTTAAATAGCGAAGTAAAGTACAGATACGTGAAATTTCTACTTAAGTACAGTAACGAAGTATTTGTACTCCGTTACATTACAACACTGGTCCCCAGACAGTCTAAAAGGTATATGATGTCCTCAAAGACTCTTTCTGATGTTAAAAAGTCAAGTCAGGACCTCCACACAGTGGTCCATGTGGGACCTTTTAAACTTTTTTTCTCCTCAGAGGGTCCCCAGATGGTCTAAAAGGTACATTATGTCCTCAAAGACTCTTTCTGATGTTAAAAAGTCAAGTCAGGACCTCCAGACAGTGGTCCATGTGGGTTTTATCTGCTCAGAGGGGCCACAAAAGGTCTAAAAGCTACATGCTGTCCTCATACACTCTTTCTGATGTTAAAAAGTCAAGTAGGGTCCTCCAGACAGTGGTGCATGTGGGACCCGTTGAACTTTTTTTCTGCTCAGAGGGTCCCCAGACGGTCTAAAAGCTAGATGATGTCCGCATAGACTCTTTCTGATGTTAAAAAGTCAAGTCAGGACCTCCAGACAGTGCTCCATGTGGGACCTTTTGTACTTTTTTTCTCCTCATAGGGTCCCCAGAAGGTCTAAAAGCTACATGATGTCCTCTTAGACTCTTTCTGATGTTAATAAGTCAAGTCAGGACCTCCAGACAGTGGTCCATGTGTGATCTTTTGAACTTATTTTCTCCTCAGAGAGTCCCCAGAAGGTCTAAGAGCTACATGATGGCCTCATAGACTCTTTCTGATGTTAAAAAGTCAAGTTAGGACCTCCAGACTGTGGTCCATGTGGGAACTTTTGAACTTATTTTCTGCTCAGAGGGTCCCCAGAAGGTCTAAAAGCTACATGATGTCCTCATATACTCTTTCTGATGTTAAAAAGACAAGTCAGGACCTCCAGACAGTGGTCCATTTGGGACCTTTTGAACTTTTTTTCTCCTCAGAGGGTCCCCAGAAGGTCTAAAAGGTACACAATGTCCTCATAGACTCTTTATGATGTTAAAAAGTCAAGTCAGGTCCTCCAGAGAGTGGTCCATGTGGGACCCATTGAACTTTTTTTCAGCTCATAGGGTCCCCAGAAGGTCTAAAACCTACATGATGTCCTCATAGACTCTTTTTGATTTTAAAAAGTCAAGTCAGGTCCTCCAGACAGTGGTCCATGTGGCACCCATTGAACTTTTTTTCTGCTCAGAGGGTCCCCAGAAGGTCTAAAAGCTAAATGATGTCCTCACAGACTCTTTCTGATGTTAAAAAGTTGTCAGGTCTTCCAGACAGTAGTCCATATAGGACCTTTTGATCTTTTTTTCTCCTCAGAGGGTCCCCAGAAGGTCTAAAAGCTACAAGATGTCCTCATAGACTCTTTCTGATGTTAAAAAGTCGTCAAGTCCGCCAGACAAAGGTCCATGTGGGACCTTTTGTACTTTTTTTCTCCTCAGAGGGTCCCCAGAAGGTCTAAAAGCTAGATGATGTCCTCATAGACTCTTTCTGATGTTAAAAGGTCAAGTCAGGACCTCCAGACAGTAGTCCATGTGGGACCCTTTGAACTTTTATCTGCTCAGAGGGTTCACAGAAGGTCTAGAAGCTACATGATGTCCTCATAGACTCTTACTGATGTTAAAAAGTCGTAAGGTCCTCCAGACAGTTAGTCCATATGGGACCTTTTGATCTTTTTTTCTGCTCAGAGGGTCCCCAGAAGGTCTAAAAGCTACATGATGTCCTCATAGACTCTTTCTGATGTTAAAAAGTCAAGTAAGGTCCTCCAGACAGTAGTCCGTGTGGGACCCATTTAACATTTTTTTCTGCTCAGAGGGTCCCCAGAAGGTCTAAAAGCTACATGATGTCCTCATAGACTCTTTCTGATGTTAAAAAGTCAAGTATGGTCCTCCAGACAGTAGTCCATATGGGACCCTTTGAACTTTCTATCTGCTCAGAGGGTCCCCAGAAGGTCTAAAAGCTACATGATGTCCTCATAGACTCTTTCTGATGTTAAAAAGTCAAGTCAGGTCCTCGAGACAGTGGTGCATGTGGGACCCGTTGAACTTTTTTTCTGCTCAGAGGGTCCCCAAACGGTCTAAAAGCTACATGATGTCCTCGTAGACTTTTTCTGATGTTAAAAAGTCAAGTCAGGTCCTCCAGACAGTGGTCCATGTGGGACCTTTTGAACTTTTTTTCTCCTCAGAGGGTCCCCAGCAGTGTTGTATAAAGTACTAGAAAGCAATACTTGAGTAAAAGTACAAGTATCGTACTAGAAAAAGACTTTGGTAGAAGTGAAAGTTACCTTTTAGAATATTACTTAAGTAAAAGTCTTAAAGTATCTGATATATACTGTACTTAAGTATCAAAAGTAATTTTTTGATATTTAATGTACTTAAGTATTTGAAGTAAAAGTAAATTTTTTTTTTTGATATATATATATAAAAAAAGCAAGCGGTTAGAACTTTGATTGTGACATTTATTCTGGCTTTCTTACAGTAAAGCATATTCAGGGTTCCCATATCTTCTTAATCTCACTCATCAAATCAAAATCAGTCTTTTCCAGGACTTTTCAGGCACAATCTCTTAAGTTCAAAGAACAAACAGCATATTTTTAGAGCTGACAAAGAAAAAAACAAACATGAACTTGTATGAACTTCAGGTGATGAAAAATAAATAACTTATTTCTTTCAACAACAAAAAAAACCTGCTGGTAGGGAGAACATTTTGGTCATGTGGTATTGGCATTTGTAGGGCTCCATCACACGCACGCACGCATGCTCGCTCGCTCGCTCACTCACTCACACACACACACACACACACACACACACACAACCTATGTCCAGCAGCTACTAATACGCCAGTCATTAGTTGAAACTGAAAAGGTGTCTGTTCATCTTCAAAAGAAGCTGGTTTTCAAAGTTGCCAGAATTCAGTCTTACTTTTCTTGGACTGAAGACAAGTCCTGCGATGCTAAATAGCCTTTCACAGGCCGCTGAATTAGAATTATAAACACTCAGACTGCCACCCTTACTAGGCAATAACACTATTAACTGGTACAACCTGCCGTTGTTTGTGTATTGTAGCCTATACTGTACTTGTGTTATCGTTTAGCTCCCACTGCATGTACCTTAAGTTAGCTGCTTTACTAAGAAAGAAAAAAGCACTGTGACTTTGATCAACAATGCAAGCCTACATTCACAATTTATAACATTAGCCCAACATTATGCAATAACCACTGAGTTTTGAGTTCATTAACATAAAAGGAAATCTCAAGTTTGACTAAACATATTATGCTTTTGAAGACGTGAATAGCCTTTAACACTTTCTAACCTCCCACTGATTAACGTAGCAGTTTTCAAAAAATATTTCTCAATCTAACATTAGCCTACCTGAGGAAATATTCGGCCCGGCAGTTAACGTTATGATATACCAGTTACGTGTGTTTCAGTATTATGGACATATCTTTGAGAGTTCTCTGTTGAATTAAATTCAGGGGAAAATCAGTGGTGTAACGTTGACGTTAGTTAAACATGTGCGCCATATCAGCTAATTAGCAACGTTAACAAGCAGACGTTAGCCTGGCCATCACGTTAGCCAGATATCTCTGATACGGCTTATGATAACTAATGTTGAATCACATTGACATTGTGTCTTTACTGAATAACTATTAATTTAACCTACCTCGATGTGCTTCTTCAGATGGACGGGGAGTTTTTGAATGCCAAAATTTCAGTTTTCTTCGGTAGGCATAAGAGGCACTTCATCCGGTAGGAAGAATCTTTCGTTCCAATGTACAAAAACATTTCTTGCAAATACGGCCACGGGTGTATAACGTTATCTTCACCACTATCGTCGGGGTGGTCGTCTACGATAAGAACGGCAGGTCCTTCAGGTGCTTCCATGGCGGTATACACAGTTGTGCTTCCTCCTCTTTTGGAAATGGCAACAAACAAGCATTTCACGCTGAAAAACAGCGTGCGTAGCGTGCGTGATGCAATCTAGCTCAGTGATTCGCCAAACCTCCCTTATTGCAGTCGCACACATTTCTTCTGATTTTATTTTGTAGTAACGAGTAACGAAGATGCATTGTGGAAATATATCGGAGTAAAAGTATACATTTTATCTAGGAAATGTAGTGGAGTAAAAGTGAAAGTTGACATAAATTTAAATAGCGAAGTAAAGTACAGATACGTGAAATTTCTACTTAAGTACAGTAACGAAGTATTTGTACTCCGTTACATTACAACACTGGTCCCCAGACAGTCTAAAAGGTATATGATGTCCTCAAAGACTCTTTCTGATGTTAAAAAGTCAAGTCAGGACCTCCACACAGTGGTCCATGTGGGACCTTTTAAACTTTTTTTCTCCTCAGAGGGTCCCCAGATGGTCTAAAAGGTACATTATGTCCTCAAAGACTCTTTCTGATGTTAAAAAGTCAAGTCAGGACCTCCAGACAGTGGTCCATGTGGGTTTTATCTGCTCAGAGGGGCCACAAAAGGTCTAAAAGCTACATGCTGTCCTCATAGACTCTTACTGATGTTAAAAAGTCGTCAAGTCCTCCAGACAGTAGTCCATATGGGACCTTTTGATCTTATTTTCTCCTCAGAGGGTCCCCAGAAGGTCTAAAAGCTACATGATGTCCTCATAGACTCTTTCTGATGTTAAAAAGTCAAGTAAGGTCCTCCAGACAGTTATCCATATGGGACCCTTTGAACTTTTTCTGCTCAGAGGGTCCACAGAAGGTCTAAAAGCAACATGATGTCCTCATGGAATCTTTCTGATGTTAAAAAGTCAAGTCAGGTCCTCCAGACAGTGGTCCATGTGGGACCCATTAAACTTTTGTTCTCCTCAGAGGAGCCCCAGAAGGTCTAAAAGCTAGATGATGTCCCCATAGACTCTTTCTGATGTTAAAAAGTCAAGTCAGGTCCTCCAGACAGTGGTGCATGTGGGACCTGTTGAACTTTTTTTCTGCTCAGAGGGTCCCCAGACGGTCTAAAAGCTACATGATATCCTCATAGACTCTTTCTGATGTTAAAAAGTCAAGTCAGGTCCTCCAGACAGTGGTGCATGTGGGGCCCGTTGAACTTTTTTTCTGCTCAGAGGGTCCCCAGACGGTCTAAAAGCTAGATGATGTCCTCATAGACTCCTTCTGATGTTAAAAAGTCAAGTCAGGACCTCCAGACAGTGGTCCATGTGGGACCTTTTGTACTTTTTTTCTCCTCAGAGGGTCCCCAGAAGGTCTAGAACCTAGTGTCTCTCCTCGACGGCTCTCCCCTGGAGATACCGATCAGGAGAGATCTACTCTCTCAGGCGAGTGGATCGATCCTTCACCCCCGCCCAGAACTATGGAGGCTGTGGGCTTGGCCTCTGAGGGGGCCCAGCTCATAGATTCTGGTCTCTCGACTGAGGTCGTTGAGACCATCCTCCAATCCAGAGCTCCCGCCACGAGGAAGTTATGCCGCGAGGTGGAAACTTTTCACCTCTTGGTGTGGAGAGCGCCAGCAGGACCCAGTTAACTGCCCGGTTGGTACAGCGCTGGATTTCCTGCAGGACCATCTATCCACAGGGTTATCCCACTCCACACTGAAGGTGTACGTGGCGGCCTTAGCTGCTTACCACGCCCCTTCGAGGGGAGGTTCTCTCGGGAGACACCCACTTATATCTCGCTTCCTC
Source organism: Siphateles boraxobius (assembly GCF_051911475.1). NCBI lineage: Eukaryota > Metazoa > Chordata > Actinopteri > Cypriniformes > Leuciscidae > Siphateles > Siphateles boraxobius. The sequence continues at coordinate 26,959,488 of NW_027509042.1, forward strand.
CGTGGCGCCTTGAGGCTGAGGCCTGCAGTTCGCACGAGGGTACCAGCTTGGGATCTGGCCATCGTCTTAGAAGGTCTCTCCCTAGCTCCTTTCGAGCCCATCGAGGAAGTTTCGGAAAAGTTTCTTACGCTAAAGACTATCCTTCTTCTCGCTATCTCATCTCTAAAAAGAATTGGAGATATTCAAGCACTTTCGGTGGCTCCCTCGTGCCTGGAATTTGCTCCTGGTATGGTTAAGGCCTTTCTCTGTTCGAGACCAGGTTATGTTCCTATGGTGCCAACTACTTTTGTTAGACCTATAGTTCTGCACACTTTCTGTCCTCCGCCTTTTCTGACGTCAGACCAGAAGAGACTTAATTTGCTGTGCCCCGTTAGGGCTTTAGATGCTTATGTCCACAGAGCTGCCCTGTGGAGGAGATCGGAACAACTGTTTGTCTGTTTTGGGTCACCTAAGAAAGGGTGTCCGGCATCTAAGCAAAGGATGAGCAAGTGGGTGGTTGAGGCCATCTCGCTTGCTTACGGTTTGGCCCATCAGCCTTCACCTTTGGCTGTAAGGGCTCATTCCACCAGGAGTATAGCTGCCTCTACAGCTCTTCTTTCAGGAGCTTCTCTTCAGGGCGTTTGTGATGCGGCAGGCTGGTCCTCACCGCACACTTTCGTTAGATTTTATTCCCTTGATCTTAGCTCCACTCCCGGGGCTCAGGTTCTCTCGTCGGTTTTGGTCTCCTAATGACACACGACGGGGATTTGGTCGTATGGCGATGTGGGTATTGCGTTCCCACTGCGATTACACGCAGCGGTAGTCCCTGAAGGGGAACGTCCCGGGTTACGTATGTAACCCTAGTTCCCCGAAGGGACGGACGCTGCGTGTCCTGCCATTCTCCCGGCATCCCCTTGGGTCGCTTGCTTCAGTAACTTTAAGCTGGCGTATTGTGTGCTCAGGGGATATTTATAGCTTCCTGGTCGATGACGTCACTCGCTATGACGCTCCATCTCTCCATTGACTGATTTCATTCATGCTTCAGACGCGTTATGCTGAGGGCGTTCCCACTGCGATTACACGCAGCGTCCGTCCCTTCGGGGAACTAGGGTTACATACGTAACCCGGGACGTTCATAACATCAATCTTTGATTCAGGTGTTTGTGCAACCGTGCCCTGAAGATTTAACAAAAGTCTGGGTAGGCCTAAGTTTAAAAAAAAAGTAAGTAGGAATTAGGAAAGTATGTGAGAAGTGAGATCAAAATTACCTTGCTTGCTTCTTTCTGCTATTTCCCCTCAGTGCGAGAAAAAAATGCATCGCTTTATCAGATGGCGGCTCAATTTGGCAATTATTGGCTGGCGGCGGCTGAAATTCTAAATGGCGCAAATGGCGGCGCCTGGCGGCGGCTTCGGGATCTAGGCCAACCCCCCTTCTTTTCTTGGTTGGCAAAGCCGATTAATATTAATACGAGGTTTACCACCATTCCAAAGAAAGTGTTTCATCATATTATTGTAACTTATTTGTAATGGCTGTGGTATGCACATAGGTAACATCCCAGTATAATAATTGATAAGAGGAGCTATGACCATCTTCACTGTGTTTACTTTCCCCCATAATGTTAAAATTTAACTTACTCTAATTATCTAAGTTAGTCTTAATTTTGTTGAGCATTTTTCCCATATTGTCAGCCACAATATCATCAATATTTGAGTTCAATTCAATTCCAAGATATTTTGTTCCTTTATCCAACCACCTAAAATTGAAACCAGTTAATAAACTATGAGTGCAAGCTTGTGAGACTGGCATCGCCTCAGACTTATGCCAATTAATTTTGTACCCAGAGAACAACGAATAGTTATCTATAAATTCAAGTAAGAGTTAGTGGGGTCTTGACTTACCAAAATGTCATCTGCGTACAAAAACAATTTGTCGAAATTCTGTCGAAAGCTTTCTGGGCATCCAGAGATATAGCTAACACATGATTTACATTGTTTCTATTCATCCATAAGAGATGCAATAATCTTCTCATGTTATCTGACGCAGATCTGTTCTTGATAAAGCCTGCCTGGTCTTTATGATGCATGTAAAAGCCGACACAATGTCGACACAACTGACGACGAAGACTTAACAGAGCAGCCATCAAGTGTTAAACGGTATTCTAGGTTATTATGTGTGGAAGTTTTTTGTCCAATAATTAGAATCTCTGTTTTTTCAGAATTTAGTAGTAGGAAATTACTAGTCATCCAATTTTTGATATCAACTATGCAACCCAATAATTTTGTGAATTGGTGAGTTTCGTTAAGGTTTGGAAGAAATATAGAGCTGAGTATCATCAGCATAACAGTGAAATCTAATTCCATGTTTCCTAATGATATCTCCTAAAGGTAGCATGTACAGAGTGAACAGCAGCGGTCCTAGTACTGAGCCTTGTGGTACGCCATACTGAACTTGTGATCGATAAGACATCTCTTCATTTACTGCTACAAACTGATAGCGGTCAGATAAATATGATTTAAACCATGCTAATGCAATTCCACTAATGCCAACATAGTTTTCTAGTCTATTTAAGAGAATTTTGTGGTCAATGGTGTCAAATGCAGCACTAAGATCAAGTAACACTAATAGAGAGATACAACCACGATCGGATGATAAGAGCAAATCATTTGTGACTCTAATGAGAGCTGTCTCAGTGCTATGGTGCGGTCTAAATCCTGACTGGAAATCCTCGCAGATACCATTTCTTTCAAGAAAGGAACACAGTTGTGAGGATACTGCCTTTTCTAGTATCTTTGACAGAAAAGGTAGATTTGAGATCGGCCTGTAATTGACTAATTCTGTAGGATCAAGTTGCGTTTTTTTAAACAAGCGGTTTAATCATAGCCAGCTTAAAGGTTTTTGGTACGTATCCTAGAGACAAAGACGAATTAATGATATTAAGAAGAGGATCTATGACTTCTGGAAGCATCTCTTTCAGTAGTATAGTCGTTATAGGGTCTAACATACATGTTGTCGATTTAGATGAATTAACGAGTTTGCAAAATTCTTCCTCTCCTATGGCAACAAATGAATCAAATTTTACCTCAGGGAGACTATAATGCACTCCCTGATGTGATGCTGTAGTAGACAGTTGCATAGTTATAATTTTGTCCTTAATATTATCAATCTTATAAGTGAAGAAGTTCATAAAGTCATTACTGCTGTGTTTCTTGGAAACTTCTGGGCTTGAAGCTTTCTTTTTCGTTAGTGTAGCCCCTTTTTTTGTACAACTTACTACCTGCTGCATCCATCCTGTCCGAGTTTTGTCCGTGTTCTATCCGCCATCCAGCCTGGCTCAGGTCGGTCTTTATTTGTTCTCTATTAATCTTTGCTCTACACTCTGTCCAGCCCGCCTGCTGCAGACGATCGCCCAGAGCATTCATCTCTACTATCTGTAGTACGCTCATTCTCTCGAGGGGATCAGAGAACAGCGCCCGCCGGTTCCTGTTCACAGACTGTTTGCTGCTGTCTACTTTAAGGAGAGACTCTATTATTTTCGTTATTGGAGCGCCAGCATCTACGGCTACCTTTCTGTTGTTTATCTTGAAGGATTTTTCTGTTGGACTGAATTTATCTCTCGCTATTAAAGAGACTGTTATCTGCAAATCGCTTTTGGGTCTTACCTTTCCACATTACAGAATAATCTGGCCAAACATGGACCCAGCGAACACGAGCCCGATTCATACAGCCGTTGAACTGCAAGGAGCCATGCTTGGCAAACATGATGAGGAGATTACCGCTGCACGTCACGCGGTTCAGACACTGACTGCCCAACTCACTGATCTGTCTCTACAGGTGCAGCAGCTCAGATGGGATCCTCCGGTTCCTCCAAGGTCATCAGAAGCCCCAGAGCCCAGAGTAAATAACCCCCCATGTTATGCCGGTGAGCCCACTCAGTGTCGTTCGTTTCTCACGCAGTGTGAGGTTGTTTTCTCCCTTCAGCCGACTACTTACTCGAGGGAGCGAGCCCGGGTGGCTTACGTCATCTCCCTCTTGACCGGACGCGCTCGTGAGTGGGTAATTTACCACTTGTTTTGATTTATTCAAGGAAGAGATGATACGTGTGTTCGACCGTTCTGCTCATGGTGAGGAGGCGTCTCGCATCCTTTCATCTCTCCGCCAGGGAAGACGGACTGTTGTGGATTATTCTATTGAGTTCCGCACCCTGTCAGCCACCTGTGGATGGAATGAGCCAGCTCTTGTCGCACGTTTCTTAGAGGGGCTGAGTGCAAACGTCAAGGATGAGGTAATCGCCCGCGAACTCCCTACCCGTCTTAACCCTCTCATCGAGTTAGCCATCCGTGTAGAGAAGCGGTTTGATCTCCGCCGTCGCACCAGAGGATCGGATTCCTTCACTCAACCGGCTGTTTCGACTATCTCCGCTCATCTTTCCACCAACCCAGAGCCAGAACCTATGCAGCTTGGTGGTCTCCGCATTTCTGCCATGGAAAGGGAACGCCATGTCATCAATCGTCTTTGCATGTATTGCGGGGCGGCCAACCATTATGTTTCTACATGTCCGGTAAAAGCCAGCGCTTGCCAGTAGAGGAGGGATTACTGGCGAGCGCTACCTCTCTGATCTCTCCATCGAAGTCATGCACCATCATTCCTGTAATCCTGCACTGGTCTGACTCCTCCGTTTCTTGTAACGCTTTGATAGACTCTGGTGCTGAGGGGAACTTCCTTGACGAGACTTGGGCACTTAAACAAGGTATTCCTCTGAAGAGACGCGAGGAGGCCCTCTTTTTGCCCTAGATGGTAGTTCCCTTCCTGAGGTTCATCTGCAGTCCATTCCCTTATCTCTCACTGTGTCAGGCAACCATCACGAGTCTCTTTCTTTTTTAATTTTTCACTCCCCTTATTCCCCAGTTGTACTAGGACACCCCTGGCTAGTTAAACACAACCCTCACATTGACTTGTCCAATAATAATATCCTCTCATGGAACCTGTCTTGTCATGTCGAATGTCTATTGTCTGCTAATCCTCCTGTTTCCCCCGTCTCTGTGTTTCAGGAGGAGCCGGGTGATTTGACTGGGGTTCCGGAGGAGTATCACGATTTGCGGGCGGTCTTCAGTCGTTCCAGGGCCACTTCTCTCCCTCCTCACCGTCCCTATGATTGCAGTATTGATCTTCTTCCCGATACCAAGCCACCCCGCGGCAGGCTTTTTTCCTTGTCTGCTCCCGAGCGCGGCGCGCTAGAGAAATACCTTTCTGAGTCGCTTCGCGCTGGTACCATAGTTGCTTCCTCCTCCCCAGCCGGCGCAGGTTTTTTCTTTGTTAAAAAGAAAGACGGCTCTTTGCGCCCCTGTATTGACTATAGGGGTCTCAATGACATCACCGTTAAGAATCGCTATCCCTTGCCGCTGATGTCATCCGCCTTTGAGTTGTTGCAGGGGGCAAAGGTCTTCACTAAATTGGATCTGCGTAATGCATACCACCTTATTCGCATTAAACAGGGAGACGAATGGAAGACTGCGTTTAATACCCCGTTAGGTCACTTCGAATATCGGGTTCTTCCGTTCGGGCTGGTAAACGCTCCCGCTGTCTTCCAAGCCTTAATTAATGACGTCCTAAGAGATATGCTTATGTCTTCGTCTTTGTGTATCTTGACGACATTTTGATCTTCTCCCCCTCTCTCCAGGTTCACGTACAACACGTACGCCGAGTCCTTCAGCGCCTTTTAGAGAATCGTCTTTTTGTGAAGGCGGAGAAATGTACCTTTCACGCTCGATCAGTCACCTTTCTCGGCTCCGTTATTTCGGCAGAGGGCATTGGTATGGATCCCACTAAGGTGCAGGCGGTCACCGATTGGCCAGTTCCTGATTCTCGTGTGGCGCTTCAGCGTTTTCTTGGCTTTGCGAATTTATATCGCCGTTTCATACGTAACTTTAGTCAAGTAGCTGCGCCCCTTACTGCTCTCACTTCTGTCAAGTCGCGTTTTAAATGGTCAGAGTCTGCTCAAGAGGCTTTCGATCATTTAAAGTCACTATTTACATCCGCCCCCATTCTTGTGACACCAGAGATTACTAGACAATTTGTGGTCGAGGTCGATGCGTCTGAGGTAGGCGTCGGAGCCATTCTTTCCCAGCGCGTTGCTGCGGACGGCAAGATTCACCCTTGTGCTTTCTTTTCACACCGTCTCTCGCCCGCGGAACGCAACTATGATGTCGGTAATCGGGAACTACTCGCCATCCGTTTGGCTTTGGGAGAGTGGCGACAGTGGTTAGAGGGGTCCACCGTTCCATTTGTTGTCTGGACTGACCATAGAAACCTAGAATACATCCGCTCCGCTAAGCGTCTAAACGCCCGACAGGCGTGCTGGGCTTTGTTTTTTGGTCGTTTCGATTTCACGATTTCCTAACGGCCAGGTTCTAAGAACATAAAACCCGACTCTCTCTCTCGCCTCTTCGATTCCACAGACGTCCCCTCGACTCCCGAGGTGATCGTTTCGCCAAGTCGAGTTATTGGTGATGCTATCTGGGGAATCGAGAGACTAGTTAAGCGCGCTCTGTCCCGCTCCGTCGCTCCGCGTAACGTTCCTAAGAATCTTCTTTTTGTGCCTGTTGCTACTCGTATGGCAGTACTTCAGTGGGCTCACTCCTCTAAATTGACTGTCCACCCCGGCGTTAGGGGCACACTCTCTACCGTTCGTCAACGATTTTGGTGGACCACTCTCGAACGAGATGCTCGACGCTTCATTGCCTCGTGCACCGTTTGCGCACAGACTAAGTCTAGTAATTCTCCACCAGCTGGTCTCCTTAGACCTCTTCCTATTCCGTCTCGTCCGTGGTCTCATGTCGCTCTTGACTTTATTACTGGTCTTCCCTCGTCGGCCAATAATACCGTCATCCTGACCGTCGTGGATCGATTTTCTAAAGCCGCACACTTCATTCCTCTCGCTAAACTTCCCTCTGCCAAAGAAACAGCCCAGATAATGGTCACTCACGTGTTCAAGATTCACGGTCTCCCTTCAGACGTCGTTTCAGATAGGGGTCCTCAATTCACCTCTCAGTTCTGGAGGGAGTTTTGTCGTTTAATCGGTGCGTCCGTCAGCCTCTCTTCTGGTTTTCACCCCCAGACTAACGGTCAGGCTGAACGCACCAACCAGATCGTCGGTCGTCTTCTGCGTAGCTTAGTCTTCCGCAACCCCTCAACTTGGGCCGAGCAACTGCCCTGGGCCGAGTATGCCCATAATTCTCTGCCGACGTCCGCTACTGGCCTTTCTCCGTTCCACTGCTGCTTAGGGTATCAGCCTCCTCTGTTCTCCTCTCAGGACGCTGATTCTAATTTGCCGTCTGTAAAGGCTTTCATCCAACGTTGTAAGCGCACCTGGAGAAGGGTTAGATCAGCCCTCTGTCGTTCGAGGGTTCGCACTCAGAGAGCCGCAAACAAGCGTCGTGTCAGGAGCCCTAGATATATTTGTGGCCAGAGAGTGTGGCTTTCCACCTTCAATTTGCCTCTCCAGGCCACTTCCCGCAAGCTGGCTCCTCGTTTCATCGGACCTTATCAAATTTCTAAGGTCATCAGTCCTGTCGCCGTCAGATTGAAACTTCCCCCTAATCTTCGTCGTGTTCACCCCGTTTTTCATGTCTCTTGCATCAAACCAGTCGTGCGCGCCCCTCCTCGCACCCCCCCTCCTCTCCCGCTTCGTGTCGAAGGAGCCCCTATTTACACCGTTCGCAAGCTCCTTGATATGCGTCGTCGGGGTCGTGGACACCAATTCCTAGTGGACTGGGAGGGGTATGGCCCTGAGGAGAGAAGCTGGATTCCTTCCCGGGACGTCCTGGACCGCTCGCTCATTGATGATTTCCTCCGTGCCCGCCAGGCCCCTCCCTTGGGAGCGCCAGGGGGCGCTCGTTGAGGGGGGGGTACTGTCATGAGTCTGGTAGTCTCCTGTCTCCCTCTTCTGGTCACACACACCCATTACCTCACGCACCTTCAGTACTCTCAGCTGTTTCTAGTTATACCCTCATTACACTCACTCCTTCACACCTGTTCTCTCTTCTCCCTGATTGTTTGTGCTATTTCCTGCTCTCCCTTTTCCCTGTTTCTTTGCCAGATTATTACATTCTCTACACATGCAAGAGACAACTTACTACCTGCTGCATCCATCCTGTCCGAGTCTTGTCCGTGTTCTATCCGCCATCCAGCCTGGCTCAGGTCGGTCTTTATTTGTTCTCTATTAATCTCTGCTCTACACTCTGTCCAGCCCGCCTGCTGCAGACGATCGCCCAGAGCATTCATCTCTACTATCTGTAGTACGCTCATTCTCTCGAGGGGATCAGAGAACAGCGCCCGCCGGTTCCTGTTCACAGACTGTTTGCTGCTGTCTACTTTAAGGAGAGACTCTATTATTTTCGTTATTGGAGCGCCAGCATCTACGGCTACCTTTCTGTTGTTTATCTTGAAGGATTTTTCTGTTGGACTGAATTTATCTCTCGCTATTAAAGAGACTGTTATCTGCAAATCGCTTTTGGGTCTTACCTTTCCACATTACAGCATCTTTTCCATTATCTACATGTATATTAAAATCACCAATAATTAGGACTTTATCTGCAGTCATTAATAATTCTGATAGAAAGTCAGCAAATTCTTTGATAAAATCTTTATGGTGCCCTGGTGGCCTGTATACAGTTGCCAGCAGAATTCTCAAACTTGATTTATCATTTACATTATATATTTTTACATTAAGCACCAACCTTTCAAAAGAAGTATATTTAAAACTAGATTTTTTAGTGGTTTTGAAAATATTACTATAAATTACAGCAACACCTCCCCCTTTGCCTTACAGGCGAGGTTCATGTTTATAACAGTAATCATGGGGGGTGGACTCATTTAAAGTAATGTAATCGTCTGGTTTTAGTCAGGTTTCTGTCATACACAGCACATCTAGGTTATAATCTGAAATCATATCATTAAGTATGAGCGCTTTTGAAGTAAGGGATCGAATATTCAGCAACCCAAGCTTTATCGTTTGCTCATCTGTATTATATCTATTTTTTATTTGTTGAATATCAATTACATTTTTAACCTTAGATCGGTTTGGATGTTTTTTGGATTTCCAAATTCGGGGAACAGACACAGTCTCTATATGATGATATCTAGGTGAAAGAGGCTCTATGTGAAGGGATTTATCTGACCTTGGTGACGCGAGGCCGCTAGCAGACGGTCGGTTTAGCCAGTTTGTCTGCTTCCTGACCTGAGCCCCAGATTGTCATGTTTTGTCTCTAAGACTATGAGCCAAATTACTAGAGAGAAGAGCAGCACCATCCCAGGAGGGATGAATACCATCTCTTTTCAACAGGTCAGGTTTGCCCCTAAAACTTTTCCAATTGTCTATGAATTCTATATTATTTTGCGGACACCACTTAGACAGCCAGCCATTGAGTGATGACAATCTGCTAACTATCTCATCACTCCTTCGAACAGGAAGGGGGCCAGAGCAAATTACAGTGCCTGACATTGTACTTGCGAGTTCAAACACCTCTTTAATATTAATTTTGGTGATCTCCGACTGGCGGAGTCGAACATCATTAGTGCCGGCGTGAATAACAATCTTAGAGAATTTACGATTAGCATTAGCCAGCACTTTTAAATTTGCTTTGATGTCAGGCGCTCTGGCTCCCGGCAAACATGTGACTATGTTGGCTGGTGTCCCTATTTTCACGTTCCGTGTAACAGAATTGCCAATTACCAGGGCACAATCAACAGAATTCTCAGTGGGTGTTTCACTGAGTGGGGCAAATCGATTTGTTGTGGTAATCGGAACGGAAGAGTGGTTTTTTGATCCGCGACTAGTGCGATCCCTCACTGTCACCACTCATAATAATTCAGCCGGAACCGAATCATGTAAAGAGTTTACTATGCTAGGCGCATCCAAAATAGAATCTAAATGTCTCGGCATCCTTACTATCCTCAATTAAAGTTTGGATGCGTGTTTCTAATTCTGAAATCTTCTACGTCAGCTTGACTGTTTCCTTGCATTTATCACATATAAACCCTATATTGCCGACGGGGAAGGCTATGCTAAACATGTAACATGAAGTGCAGGTGACAATAACAGGACAAGACATAACTCACCGTGTTTAATTAAAGCTATGGTATACGATTTCAAAGATTGTGCATTATTAATATCCTCGTTTAGATGCTGGTTATGGTTATATAGTACAATCCTAACAATATGAATAGAAAAAAGATTTAAAAAAATCCATTAACTCTATTGGCTACACAGCTGCAGAGAAGTTGACCAATGTAAGCTGTCCGGCCGGACAGCTTACATTGGTCAACTGCTGTCATCCAATTACCAGCTCCACTTGAAACTCCGCCTGGCGCTCCAACGCACCCGCCCCCGCCCCCCTCCTGCGACATGAAATTGCACGCGTAAGCAGCTGACAGTCTATGGTAGCTAGCTAAGTAGCATATCAGCAATGGATAAAAAAAAAAGACAGCAGCAAGCGTCCCCTGCTTGCCCCTACAGTAAAGTTAGGACGAAAGAGAAAGTCATTAGAGGAACGAGCAGAGATAAAAAAAAAATGTGAAGAACACCGAACTTTGAGTAGGATAAATATAGGGTCCACCATTGACCGTTCGAGGAAGCTTTAGGAAGATCTGGGACTGAAGACCGACGTGTCATGATTCTGCCATCAGGTCTGTGAGTTCTAGTATTTTGGCAGGATCATGACAGACCCATGTTCTGTGTGCAAGCACATGGCCTTGTGTTTTGGTCATGTGCTTGTGTTGTCTCGTCTCGTTACCCCGCCCCCTTGTTATCCTGATTCTGTCATTAGTGTTTCACCCGTGTCACCTGTTATGTTTGATTTGTCTTCCTATTTTATCCCCTTGTGTTTGCTGTCTTGTGTCGGTTCATTGTTATACGTTGATCGTGAGTACACTGTGTACATCTAGTCATTGTCAGCATCTCTTGAAGTCTTGTTTGTTTTCTTGTTCATTTGTTTCCCAGTTTAGTCTAGTCAGTCTGGTATTCTGTGTTCCATCTGTTTTGCCCCCTCGTGGGTTTTGTTTTCCTGTTTTTGTCATTAAACCGTGTTTTATTTTATACTGTCTGCGTTTGGGTTTATCTCCACATCTCACCGTGACAGAATGAACCGACCCATTCTGAACCCAGCGGACAGTATGTCATCCCCACAACAACAACAATCAGCTGACCAGGAACTATGGTGGCAGTCAGCTATCAACGACAGCAAGTTGGGCAAGCTTCCTTTCCCCTCCCCAGGGAGAGAGGTCCCTGAGAGGATATGCTCAGGCCGTGGAGGCAAAGAGAAATTTTTTACCGGAGAGCCTGGTTAACCGTTACCTCATCGCGGGTCTCAAAGTTCCTCCACCTCTGGCGGAACGGGAGAGGCTGGCCCACCGCCCGTTCCGGGACATGGTGGACTGCTTGGTTCGTCGGGAGTCACAGGGTCCCATGGTGTCGTCACCTCCTGCCTGTCTGCCGGTGATCCCGGAGGATCTGAGGTTAGGCTTCGTGAGGCTTGGAGAACAGACTCGTCCCAGTTCGACTCCCGAGGCATCATCGGCTCCGCGAATCAGGAGGAGGAAGAGGAGGAGACCTGCGTCTGCCCAGCCAGAGCCAGTTCACGTCCCGTCTGTCCAGCTAGAGACTGTTCACGCCCCGTCTGTCCAGCTAGAGACTGTTCACGCCCCGTCTGCCTTCCTGAGCTGGGACTATCTGGAGCGTCTGGCTCGGATCTTAGAGAGGCCGGTGTTCGGTGTTTCGGAGCTGAACCCAGTGCCTGTTCCAGAGCCCGCTACGGCAAGCGCTGTTCCAGAGCCCGCTACGGCAAGCGCTGTTCCAGAGCCCGCTACGGCAAGCGCTGTTCCAGAGCCCGCTACGGCAAGCGCTGTTCCAGAGCCGGCTACGGCAAGCGCTGTTCCAGAGCCGGCTACGGCAAGCGCTGTTCCAGAGCCGGCTACGGCAAGCGCTGTTCCAGAGCCGGCTACGGCAAGCGCTGTTCCAGAGCCGGCTACGGCAAGCGCTGTTCCAGAGCCGGCTACGGCAAGCGCTGTTCCAGAGCCGGCTACGGCAAGCGCTGTTCCAGAGTCGGTCGCCGTGAGCACGGCACCCAGTCCTATCCCATCACCAACCATGTTCCCCGTCAGAAGTCCCCGGACTGTCTCCTCGTGTGTCCCTGTCTCTACTGCCCCCGGACTCCCGTTTGTTTCCCCCGTCATGGTTCAACCTAGGACTGTTTCTCCGTCTACTCACACCACTCCACCCAAGTCCGTTCGGGTCCCCCGTCCTAAGCCCACACCCTGTAGTTCCAAGATCACCGTCCCGCCCACCCACCCTGGATTCTCGCTCAAAGACTCTGTTGTCCCTCCGCCTCCCCTTCCTTGTTTATTTTTTCTGATGTTTCACCCCAACCCGGTCATTGTTCACGCTTGTATGCCCCTGTTATTATTTGTCATGTTTTGTTGGGTCTGGTCTATGTCTCTGTCAGTCTTGTCCCGCGTTTAATGTCTCCTTGGGGAGCGTCTGGTAGCCGCTCTTTAAGGAGGGGGTACTGTCATGATTCTGCCATCAGGTCTGTGAGTTCTAGTATTTTGGCAGGATCATGACAGACCCATGTTCTGTGTGCAAGCACATTGCCTTGTGTTTTGGTCATGTGCTTGTGTTGTCTCGTCTCGTTACCCCGCCCCCTTGTTATCCTGATTCTGTCATTAGTGTTTCACCCGTGTCACCTGTTATGTTTGATTTGTCTTCCTATTTTATCCCCTTGTGTTTGCTGTCTTGTGTCGGTTCATTGTTATACGTTGATCGTGAGTACACTGTGTACATCTAGTCATTGTCAGCATCTCTTGAAGTCTTGTTTGTTTTCTTGTTCATTTGTTTCCCAGTTTAGTCTAGTCAGTCTGGTATTCTGTGTTCCATCTGTTTTGCCCCCTCGTGTGTTTTGTTTTCCTGTTTTTGTCATTAAACCGTGTTTTATTTTATACTGTCTGCGTTTGGGTTTATCTCCACATCTCACCGTGACACGACGCTGACACGGCTGACTTTTTGTTGAGCAGGTAAACATTTATTTATACTTTTATGGTGTGACGTGTAACATATATAGCTTTTTATCAGTTTGACAACTTGCTCCTGCTGCCGGTCGCCATTGGAATGTTAGCCGATTAGCATCGCCTATCACGGGTCAAAGTAATTATATTTCTTGAAGTCCTTGAATATATGTAGCGGAGGGAAATATGCCGCCACTTTGTGGGGTGGCGAGTGAGCAACAGGATCTGTGTCCCCCCAACCAATGCTTTTGGTCTGGGTACAACTACTGAGTTGTAGGTTGTGCCTATCGTGCTGCAAGGTTGGTAATGCTCAAGAGGCGGCGAGGTGGGCTCCAGGATTTACTCAGAGCACGGCAGCTACCTGAAGTGTGTGTGTGTGTATATAGAAAACTCATGTTAATTCTAATTAACTACAAAACCCACCGTCCCCGGATCCAACAGGATAGGTCAGACGCCCCCACTCCTTAGTATAAATTAAATAACCGAAAAATTATAACAGTGTTATAACAAAAACAACATTTATTGTTGCTGCATGAATTTTAGTTCTCAGCTCTCCCTTGCCTTCACAGGAAGCATAAACAAACAGATTCAAATGCAGTAAAATCACAATGAAATAAAAATGTAGAAAACAAAAAAGAAAGAAATAGAATCAATAAATTTGTAATGGTTTCAGTTCAATCTCCAACACAGTCACCTAACTGAAACAGTTCACAGATTCATTCAGTTGGCTCAATGTTACAGATAAAGTTCACTTGGATGATCACTCTGATTCAGAGGTTCACTTAATAAAAGTTCACTCCAATTCGGTTCAAAAATATCCAAAAATCCAACTCAAGAATCCAGGAAAAAGAAAAGGAAAGTAAGCTCGGTCCACTTATGAGTTCACGTGTTCAAAAAGGACAGTTATACGTAAAAAAAACAGTCCATGAATCCCTTTGCAGGCAGATTCACTTATCACAGTTTCAGGTTAGGTAACTGTATGATTGAACAGTTCAGTTCCGATCACTCATAGACAACAATTTGGTATTTGCTTACCAGTTTTCAGTAGAAAAGGAAAAATAGTGTACTTCACCACTTTCAACTCGGGGATGAGATGCTGAATGATGTCCTGCGGAAGGCAGGGTAATGTCTCTTCACTCACTAAACCCTCTGCGATTGTCCTCGCGATCCTGGTGACAGCCGCTTAACTCGACGAGGCCGCAATCTCAGCTGATGGGGCGCAATGAGAAGACTAACAATACATAACTCTATCCGACGACACAGCAAATCTTCTTCACTCGATCAGTGACAGTTTTCACAGTTTCACGTTCGTTTGAGCAAAATGATACAAAAAAAAAAACTGTCTAAACAAAGAAAACGCGAGAGTGTTCAACTCCTTCGCGGCTGAAACTTTAGGAAACTAACTGACCCCGCTTGACACAAACACGGCAAGAGCTCGTTTTTCACTCGTTACACAAACTTATTCACGTCCACGAAGACTTGTAGACAACGTCACGCGGCTCTGATGAATATTTCGGATCTCGACGGAACTTTTTAACGAGATTAAACACCCGAGTTTAACATTCACTGTCAGCTCACCACTGCTCTCTCTTCTCTCCTCGTGCAACTCGTCATACTCCCAAATGGCGACGCCCATGTCAAAAATCAAAAGTCTTCACAATCACAATTTGTAGATCCCCTACATTTATTTCAGTAGGCCTAGCGGGTTTCTGTTCGTGCCGATCGAAATTTGAACAAGATGCGCTGTGTGCTGCAATAACAATTACTGAAAACCTTAGCAATACTAGTAGTATTATACTAATGGTGGTGGGGAGTTTAGAACAATTCATGTGTTGCTAATCTTGCGTTGACGTGAACTCAAACGTGACATTGAATTGTTGATGAAGCAACTAAGTTCAAGTGTCTAAAGGCAATTTTACATATGATGTGTGTCCGATGTTTACTACCGGTGATTTCCGGTGATCACAGCTTGACTGAGTGACGTTGTTCAATTCGTTTCCCGGTGGGAGGGAGCAGGTAGCACAGAGGGGAGGGGTGTGTGTGTGGAGGGGCGGGATGACTTTTTTAAAACTTCCCTAACGTCTCAGGCTTTCTCAACCGATTTTTAACATCGTATACTATAGCTTTAATCCACACCTCTAAATAGGCTTACTACCACTAAAACTATAACTGGTCATCACATCAGTACAACAGGCTTGTTAAAAGAAAGTTTACTGCACACAATGGCTGCCACATATTTCATTTATTTATTTACTCAAGCGCCCAAGGGCATAATCAGGTTCATCTGAACAATAGGCTTATTTCCATAGCAATGTAAGTATGAAATCTATACAGTAATTAGAACACTTGGATATAGTCAACATTTCAAAACCTTGGCGATTTTAGGGGATTATTAATCTTCAGAGTTTTACAAGTCCTCAAAAAGTAGGCTTGAGTTTATCCACTTAACCGCACATCCACAAAACATTTCAGAAACGCAAGATCAAGAAACTAGATCTAATATTATCGTATGGAATCAATGTTGATGCCGTTGAAATTCTACAGCAGAGCGATGACATCTCAGATCATTATCTAGTCTTGTGTATACTTCATTGAGCCAAGGCTGCAAAGTCGACTCCGTGTTACAAGTATGTTAGACCTATCACTTCTGCCACTAAAGATCGTTTTATTAATATTTTTCCTGACCAATTCACAAAATTAACGGAATGCATAGCTGATATATATAAAACTGGATGACTAGTAATTTTCTAGTACTTAATTCTGAAAAAACAGAGATTCTAATTATTGGACCAAAAACTCACATACTAACCTAAAATACTGTCTAACACTTGATGGCTGCTCTGTCAGGTCTTCGTCGTTGGTTAGGAACCTGGGTGTGCTCTTTGATACCAATCTTTCATTTCAAAGTCACGTGTCTAGTATTTGTAAAACGTCCTGGTTGCGTATGCAACCCACCGTTCCCTGAAGGAGGAAACGGAGGACGTAGGCGACTGAAATGGGATCCTGTCAGAGGGCCAATGTTCTTCGAGTACTATTGAACGAGCCAATGGAATTGGCGTGCGTGATTCACATCACACACTTTGCCCCCCCGCGATGAAGGTATAAATACGGAAGTGGATGCACGCACTAGTTGCTTTTTCGCTGAGGAGCTGAGCGTAACCCGGAGTCAGCGGTGGTCCAGCGGTAGTGGCAAGGGGACTACATCCTCCGTTCCCTCCTTCAGGGAATGATGGGTTGCATACGCAACCAGGACATTCCCTTTCAGGCGATAACGTCGGACGTAGTCTACGTCGACTGAAATGGGATCCCACTTTGAAAACGCCACTAAAGCTGCCATCTTCCACTGCCTAGACAAAAGCTTCCTGATGCCCCCGCAATTTGTAAGGCGAGGAAGGACAGGGCTTAGGCGAGGGAAGTCACAACTGTTCCTACAGGACCACTGGGAAAGCGTTGCCTGTACATTGGAAAGAAGGGACGCTGCGGAAGCCACATCCTACCTGAAGGGAGCTAATGTGGAGAATACAGATATGAACTGGGTGGATGACTGGGCAGTATGACATATGGAATGTCACTGGGGTGGCTCCAGCCTAAGACGGGGTGAGACTCACCGGACAGTGACGGCAGAGAGACTTTGCCGAGGGAAGACATGGGCTCGCCGTATCGTGGAAGAATACACATATGGGATCACCGTAGGGACCGCAACATATGGACCCAGCCTAACACAGGTTCCACACTGCTTATGAGTGGTAGGCTTAACACCAGACGTTCCGCACGTCCGACGTCGGAGGGGTGTGGAGGAACTCAACAGGGTTCAGTTTAAGGAAACCAACTGGAGTAGAAAGGCGCACGCATCGAGTCCATAGGAGGGGCATGGAGCAGCAAGCCAACACTTGAACCGGGCTCATGGTGAAACTGGCTTCATGAGAAAGGAGCCCACGGGAAGCAGCGGTTCAATCTAGGTGTCGCCCAGCCCCCAACTCTAGAAAATCTGTCAGCAAAGCACTCTGTCAACCCCCAGGCTGAGCACACACTCATTATAGAGGAGCTCAACACCTAAGTGGACATGAGCATCTCGGAATTTTTCACCGAAATGAAGGCAGCCACAATCAGTGGGCCAACTTTGCTTGGAAACAGCCTTCCCTCTCTGCTGATTCCTAACAGATAAGAGCTGGTCTGATAAAAGCTGGTCCTCTTTCCAGGGGTTGCTCGCAGAAGTGATGGTAACTACCACATGTTCCTGTGATAGCTACCTGAACCTCCGCATCCTACAGGGGTAGAACGCGGGTGCCATTGTGCCCCGTCCCTGAAAATGTGTTCAGGGGAAGTCAGGAAGGCTGTCGAGGGGAGCTAGGTCTGGTTGGACTAATAAGGGGAAACTATCAAGTCCTGCTCCACTCCTGACTTGGCAAAGTAGGTACAAGCGACAGGCGCACATCTTAATAGTCTTTCGGGGGATGATTGTGTCCTCACAGAATTGTACATACCCCGAGATAGCAAACACTGTGTCACTGATGTTGTCAGTCCCGTCGGTCACTACATTCCAATCTGTGCACCCCAGGCAAGTGGGGTGCAAGTGCCTCAGTCCAGCATTTAACCTCCGCCTTTTTTGTTTTCTCACGCCGTAGGCGGGACACATATGTAGGCATCAGTTTAATCATATTATGGTCCGAGTTCCCTAAACCAGGCAAGGCCTTAGAATAAAACTCGTCCTGGATGTTTCCATAACAATGGTCAAGGCAAGCTTTATTGCGCGTAGAGCAGGTGACATATTGTTGGTACGTTGGTAAATGTTGCTTTAAACTGCATGAATTAAAATCACCCAAAACAAAATTAGCTGCGTCGGGGGCCTCTTCCTCCGCTTTAGTTACAAGTTCATGAATCATAGTGGCAGCGGTCAGTGTGTCAGCGGAGTGCGCAATATACACAACAAACAGTCTGATTTGGTGTATCTCCCTAGGCAAGTGGTAAGGCCTTAGGGAAAGTGCTAATAGTTCAATGTCCTTCGCACAAATCTGATACTTCATCGTAATATTAACAGGGTTACAGTATGTATTGTTAATAAACACGCACACACCTCCACCTTTCATTTTCCCTGACTTCTGGTTACAGTCCATCCTCACCCGTGTGTGCCCTCTAGGTCGACCGATGAGTCAGGGTCCTAGTGGCTGCGTTTTGGACCAGCTGTAGTTTGTTTATTAAGCGTGCAAGGCAACCACCCATAAGAGCATTACAATAATCTAGCCTTGATGTCATGAACTTATGGACTAATTGTTCTGCATTTGTCATTGAGAGCATATGACATAATTTAGATATATTATTTAGATAGAAAAATACGGTTTTACAGATACTATTCACGTGACTTTCAAATGAAAGATTGCTATCAAAGAGCACACCCAGGTTCCTAACTGACGACGAGGACTTGACAAGTGTTAGACAGTATTCTAGGTTATTACGTGAGGAAGTTTTTTGTCCAATATTTAGAATCTCTGTTTTTTCAGAGTTAAGTAGTAGGAAATTACTAGTCATCCAATTTTTTATGTCTGTTGTCTGATGTCTGTTAGCGAGGCGCCATGCGCTAGAGCCCAAGAGGACGCCACGCTCCAGGTGGAGTGGGCAGTCACACCAAGGGGGCACGGTCGACCTTGCTGCTGGTATGCCAAAGCAATGGCGTCCACTATCCAGTGAGACAACCTTTGCTTGGAGAGAGCCTTTCCCTTCAGCTTCCCACCATAACAGACAAAGAGCTGGTCTGAGGTCCTGAAACACTGCGTCCTGTCTACATAGGCGCGGAGAGCACGTACTGGACAGAGCAGTGCCATGGCTGGGTCTGCCTCCTCCAGGGGCAACGCTTGCAGGTTCACCACCTGGTCCTGGAAGGGAGTGGTAGGAACCTTGGGCACATATCCAAGCCGGGGTCTCAGGATCACGTGAGAGTAGGCCGGCCCGAATTCCAGGCACGCTTCGTCAACAGAGAATGCGTGCAGGTCCCTTACCCTCTTGATGGAGGCCAATGCAACCAGGAGCGCTGTCTTCATTGACAGGAACTTAACCCTCTGGGGTCTGAGGTGTTTTTGGGCCCTGGAGGTGTTCTGACATGCTCTGACATTTGTGCTTATTTCTGTTGCTTATGACATTTTCAAGGCTAAAGTCTGATTACACTGTATTCAGCACAAACTCTGCTACAGTAATATGTCAGCAGCATGTATGTAAAAGTTTGTAGTTTTAAGATAATGACGTTTATGCGTGGTTTGTGAAAAAACAAAAACAATTGTCACTGAAATAAGGTCAAGAAACCGATACTGATTATTTCTACACAATACTTTAGACAATTGTATCACGTAGCCTAGAATATTTGCTCCAAAACTATGTGAAAATCATCCTGCATACTCATTCAGATAAAACAATGAACCGAATTAAAATTTGCAAGACATGTTTTGTGTGAGAAAGCTGTATGCGTGAACACACCCATGCTAAATTTGACTGAAAAGAGGAATAAAAAAACATTGATGCCTTAATTAAAAAAATGAGGAAAATTCCAACCTTTAGGGACACCAATTTTCTTTGTGAATGAATAATGTATCGCAAATAAATAAATGTTCTTCCTTAAAATACAGGGTGCATAAGTCAGGACACCCCTATGTTAAATTCCCATAGAGGCAGGCAGATTTTCATTTTTAAAAGCCAGTTATTTCATGGATCCAGGATACTATGCATCCTGATAAAGTTCCCTTGGCCTTTGGAATTAAAATATCCCCACAATCATCACATTCCCTTCACTATACCTAGAGATTGGCATTGTTTTATTTCAGTTAGCCTAATAGCTGGTTTGATTTGAGAGATGATCTTATGGAAAGTACCCCTTGCCGATCTCTAGGTATGGTGAAGGGTATGTGATGATGTGGGATATTTTAATTCCAGATAATAATAACAACAGACAATAGCATGCGATATGTTACTTCAAATGTTTCCATTCGTTACAAACACAGTATTTAACAATAAACATGCTTCTAAACATTATAATATTCACCATATTAGAGTAAACAGTGATACTGTCATGAAGATGGAAGGAGAACCCAGGCGCAGACAGCAGATGACACTCAAATGATTTATTTTGGACCAAAACAGAAAACAAAACCCACGAGGGGGTAAAACAGGACTGGAGCAGAGTATAACAAGACTAAGACACGATGACAAACAAAGACTCTGACTTGACAGGAAACAAACTCACAATACTGATTAAACAGGTCTTCAGACAATATACTCACAGGGATTAACACGCAAAGTTAGACAATGTACCGACACAGGACAGCAAACACAAGGGGATTAAATAGGGAGACACTAATGACAAAGACAGGTGAAGCTGACTAGACAAGGACAGGTGAAACTGACTAGACAATAATGACGAGACGAGGATAACAAGGGGGCGGGGTGACGTGACGAGACAACACAAGCACATGGCTCAAAACACAAGACCATGTGCTTGCACACAAAACATGATTCTGTCATGATCCTGCCTCAAGACTAGAGAAAATCAAGGACACGAGGGCAGAATCATGACAGAACCCCCACCTTAAGGAGCGGCTACCAGACGCTCCTCAAGGGGACATCAAACACGGGACATGACAGACTGAGACATCGACACAAACCAACAAAACATGACAAATAACAGTAATGGCAAACACGAAAACACAACAACCGGGTTAGGATGAAACATTAAAAATAAAAAACAAGGAAGAGGTGGTGGAGGAAACACAGAGTTCATGGGGGGTGGTCCAGGGTGAATGGGTGTGCTGGGGGTCTTAGGTCCACGGGATGAGGATGGGGAACGAGGAATCCGGGCTGGCTTGGAGGGGGACACACGAGGGGGGAACTTGGACAAAACAGTACGGGGTTTAGTGGCGACAGGGAAAACAGTCCGGGAACTAGTGGTGACAGGGACAAACGGGGAAACAGTCCGGGGACTAGTGGTAACAGGGACAAACGGGGAAACAGTCCCGGGGCTGGTGGAGACAGGGACGAACGGAGAAACAGTCCGGGGGCTGGTGGAGACAGGGACGAACGGAGAAACAGTCCGGGGGCTGGTGGAGACAGGGACGAACGGAGAAACAGTCCGGGAATTAGTGGAGACAGACTGGGATACTGCTTCAGTGGTAGCAGCAACATATTCAGAGACAGAGGGTGAGGAAATGGGACTCCTGACGGGGGATATAGCAGGCGAAGGGGCAGGACTGGGTGCAGCGATCACAGCGGCAGGCTCGGGGGCTGGAGACAAGACAGGACAAACAGGGTCTTGGAGGATTTTAGCTAGACAAGACAAATAATCAGAGAGGGTCTTGGCAGCAAGGAAGATGGGCATCTCCTGACGAGCAGAAACCGATTTCAGAACCTCTTTTGCGGCTAGATCGGCCGCAAGTCTCTCAGTAGATTCTGGGACGGCGCTAGCTGGAGCGGGCTCATGGACGGCGCTAGCTGGAGCGGGCTCATGGACGGCGCTAGCTGGAGCGGGCTCATGGACGGCGCTAGCTGGAGCGGGCTCATGGACGGCGCTAGCTGGAGCGGGCTCATGGACGGCGCTTGCTGGAGCGGGCTCATGGACGGCGCTTGCTGGAGCGGGCTCATGGACGGCGCTTGAAGTTGCGGGCTCATTGACGGCGCTTGAAGTTGCGGGCTCATTGACGGCGCTTGAAGTAGCGGGCTCATTGACGGCGCTTGAAGTAGCGGGCTCTGGGGCAGCAATCGCGGACTCAGGGGGAGACAGAGACGGAGGACAAGAGGCTCCCTTCCTCCTCTTCTTCCTTCTGGGTCGCGGAGCTGAGTCCGTAGCCAGGCTTGAGACCGGTAAGGGGGGCGAAGAGGGAGACGAAGCAGGTGCTGGCGACTCCACCGCAGGCAAGGGGGATTCCGTGGAGGACGACTCAGACGCTGACTCCCACGACAAACGTCTTCCACGCTTTCCACGGGGGCTGACGGACACGGGTGATGGATCGGGAGTCAGGGTGGAAGACGCTTGGTCCTCCTGTGTCACGACGGCTAACATGCGACCCTCAGGGATGACTGGAAGTGTGGCAGGAGGTGAAAAACCAGGGGGACCTGGCTGCTCCTTCCGAGACAAGTAGTCCACCATGTTGCGAAACGGACGGCGGACCAAACTCTCTCGTTCAGCAAGGGGAGGGAGGACTTTGAGACCCGCGACTAGGTAGCGGTTGACCAGGGTCTCCGGCAGGAAGAACCTCCTCTCCTCAACAACCTGGGCGTACCTCTTCAGGGTCAACTCACCCTGGGGAGGGAAAGGAAGCTTGCCATTGGAACTGTCAGAGATAGCCACGCGCCACCACAGTTCCGGGTCAGAAGGCTGAAGATCAGCGGAGAAGGACTGAACGTCTGCTGGGTTCTTTTCTGGTCGGTACATTCTGTCATGAAGATGGAAGGAGAACCCAGGCGCAGACAGCAGATGACACTCAAATGATTTATTTTGGACCAAAACAGAAAACAAAACCCACGAGGGGGTAAAACAGGACTGGAGCAGAGTATAACAAGACTAAGACACGATGACAAACAAAGACTCTGACTTGACAGGAAACAAACTCACAATACTGATTAAACAGGTCTTCAGACAATATACTCACAGGGATTAACACGCAAAGTTAGACAATGTACCGACAGAGGACAGCAAACACAAGGGGATTAAATAGGGAGACACTAATGCCAAAGACAGGTGAAGCTGACTAGACAAGGACAGACGCTGATGGCGTTCACATGCGCATTAAGAATTGATTCTATAGTTATGTGCGTTTGAATATATGTGCGCAGGTTTGTAATTCCTTACAAACCATGCCTAAACAAACTACTTGTCTATAAATTTTGATGCAGAATTTTTATTTTATCTTATCACTTTGGGTAGGTAGGCGAACCTAAATTCCACAACGCTTTATCTGTAGATTGGTATAGGGATCCTCCATAGGGAGAGGCTAGTTGGCACTTCAGCACTGCATTGTCATCAGGTCCAGGCGAAAGTCCTTCGTCAGATCTGGAAACGGCCTGGATCCAGCAGGCTGCGGGAAAACCTCGGGATAAACAAAGACACTAAAATTAGCGTAGATGCCATTCTTCTTATGATGTAACGAGTACATCAGGATTTGAGGGAAGTGTTCCCAGTTCCGGTTGACCTAATCTAAGCAGCCTAATATTGAATAATAGAAGTATATAGAGTGTTATGTGAATGCTCGGTCAAAGAGATGTGTTTTTAATCTAGCTTTGAACTGACAGACTGTGTCTGCTTCCCGGACAATGTTAGGAAGATTGTTCCAAAGTTTTGGTGCTAAATAGGAAAAGGATCTACCGCCAGCAGTCGATTTATATATTCTAGGTATTATCAACTGGCCGGAGTTTTGAGATCGCAATAGACGTGAAGGACTATAATGCGTTAAGAGCTCGCTCAAGTACTGGGGAGCTAAACCATTTAGTGCTTTGTAAGTAATCAGCAATATTTTAAAATTTATACGATGTTTAATTTGTTTATTAAGCGTGCAGGGCAACCACCCAGTAGAGCATTACAATAATCTAGCCTTGATGTCATGAACGCATGAACTAGTTGTTCCGCATTTGTCAATGAGAGCATATGACGTAATTTAGATATATTTTTAAGATGGAAAAATGCGGTTTCACAGACACTAGACACGTGACTTTCAAATGAAAGATTGGTATCAAAGCGCACACCCAGGTTCCTAACTGACGACGAAGACTTAACAGAGCAGCCATCAATTGTTAGACGGTATTCTAGGTTATTACGTGTGGAAGTTTTTTGTCCAATAATTTGAATCTCTGTTTTTTCAGAATTTAGTAGTAGGAAATTACTAGTCATCCAATTTTTAATATCAACTATGCATTCCGATAATTTTGTGAATTGGTGAGTTTCGTTAGGTTTGGAAGAAATATAGAGCTGAGTATCATCAGCATAACAGTGAAAGCTAATTCCATGTTTCCTAATGATATCTCCTAAAGGTAGCATGTACAGAGTGAACAGCAACGGTCCTAGTACTGAGCCTTGTGGTACGCCATACTGAACTTGTGATCGATAAGACATCTCTTCATTTACTGCTACAAACTGATAGCGGTCAGATAAATATGATTTAAACCATGCTAGTGCAATTCCACTAATCGAGCTGCGGTTGAGACGCGGTGGGAACGCTCTGCGTGATTACGTCTTGAAGCACGTGTAAAATCAGTCCAATGGAAGCCCGCTACGACATAGGTGACGTCATAGACCAGGAAACTATAAAGCAACCCTGAAATCAGACCGCGATTGCTTCTGCACCTTCAGCAAGCGCTCTCTGTATATCTGTCCTTGTCTATTTATTGTTGTCTGTCAAGCCCAATATTTCTATCATTATTATGGCGAGCAAGCAAGATTATAGACGGTGTGTTGTTCCCTGCCCTCGTTATATACGGGTGGGGACACACACATCAGCTTTGTGATGCTTGTTTGGGAGTGGAGCATTTTGGGGTTCGAAATCGGATCTGACAGCGTGGGTTGGGACGGGCCCCGCCCTATCTCAGCTTTCACCTGCAGATCCAGTGTGCTGCGATTTCCAGTTCTGAGGAATTGGTATCGTTAGTGTTTTGTTAAGAAAAAGTGAACAAAACAAATAAAAATATTAAGAAAAATGCAGATGTTTGATTTTTCAATAAATAGGCAGCTCATAACTCTGTTGAATAAAGAGGAGCTTTTAAAAGGAGGCTTTTCTAATGCTGTTGCTAGTTAAATATTTACTGGACAGCTGAACATTATGAGAGTGAAAATAAAAAGAGTTTATTAGATGAAATATATCTAAAAAACAGGAAAACTCTGTATCTCAGCCTCCTCGTAGGGGACTACTGGTTTTTCCCTATCTCCACACTGAGGTGTCGAGATCGTGGAATAAACCGGTTTCTATTTTATGTGTTTAATACCCAAACGTCTAACTAGAGTAATGTTATGGGTATTAAGTATCATGGTATGACAGTGCCTTGGATTATAGAGACGCTTGCAAGCTTTCTCTCTCCCGAGTCGGCGTCATCATTTTTAACCCCGACGTTACCCACCAGCCATCTTTAATAATAAATAAATTTTATTAGGCAGTACTGGTGGGTAAAGTATTTAAGGACATAGATGAATGTGAGGATGTCAGCATTGACTCTATTCGAGAATATATATATATATATATATATATATATATATATGTTTATATGTATACGTTTTTCTGATATAAAAATAAAGAAAAAGAAAGATAAAAATGTCTGTTCTTCTGGACGCTCCGCTTTCAAGAAAACTAAACCTTTCAGCGGCGTTCCAGAGGTTTCTTCCTCACCAATCTATGTTCCTGAAACTGGCATAGAGTACAAAGAAGAAGACCTGATGCCGAGGCTATCAGGCTTCTAAGGGTGGTCCCCTCCTGGGTAGGGACGGTTTTGAGAAATCGTTTCTCCTCGGCGCCCTCTGGGGTGCGACTCTCTGAGGAGGGTCGCAGCGCTGCCAGTTCGGTTGTTCCCTGCCGGTTCGCCGTTCAGGGCACCGAGGTGTCAGCGTCCCCATACGATCCTCCGAGGAGGGTCGTAGAGCAGTCAGTTCGGTCTCCCTGCCGGTTCGCCGTTTCAGGGTGCCGAGGTGCCTGCTTTTTCCTAGGATCCTCCGAGGAGGGTCGTAGGCACTAAGCTAGTTAGAGGTAGGCAAGATCTGAGGACTGTCGTCATCTCTAATAAAGCTTAGACAAGAAGTCCTGTCGAATGAAAAAAAAAAAAAAAAGAGGGACGGTGTTGAGAAATCGTTTCTCCTAACGGCGCCCTCTGGGGTGCGACTCTCTGAGGATGGTCGCAGCGCTGCCAGTTCGGTTGTTCCCTGCCCGGTTCGCCACTTCAGGGCGCCGAGGTGTCAGCGTCCCCGTTCAATCCTCTGAGGAGGGTTGTAGAATGGTCAGTTCGGTTGTTCCCTGCCGGTTAGCCGCTTCAGGGCACCGAAATGGTTGTTCAATCAAATCCAGAGGCCAGTCTCGAGAGACTGGTTCCCTTATCGGAATTTCTGGCAGCGTGGAAACTTCTGCCAAATATTTCTCTATGGGTCCTGCACATAATAGAAAAGGGTTACTGAATTCAGCTCGGTTCTCGTCCGCCCAGATTTCAAGGAGTCCTCCCCACGGTGGTGGACTCACAGCAGGCTCTGGTAATGGAGCAAGAAGTACTGACACTTCTTCGAAAGGGAGCTATAGAAAGGGTTTCTCCTCCCAGCAGAGAGTCAGGGTTTTACAGCCATTACTTCATTGTTCCAAAGAAGGATGGAGGGCTGCGTCCTATTCTAGACCTGCGCCAGTTAAACAGCAGGGTTCAGATACTCAAGTTCAGAATGCTTACACTCAAACAGATTGTATCACAGATTCAGTCCGAGGACTGGTTTGTCACAATAGACTTGAAGGACGCGTACTTCCATGTATCTATCCATCCTCATCACAGGAGGTTCCTGAGGTTCGCTTTCGGGGGCGAAGCATACCAATATCGGGTTCTTCCATTTGGCCTAGGTTTATCTCCCCGCACTTTTACAAAATGCGTGGATGCAGCTCTGGCTCCGTTGAGACTCTAGGGCATCCGCGTATTAAATTACATCGACGATTGGTTGATTTTAGCTCAGTCAGAGCAGGTGGCAGTTCAGCATCGAGATGCTGTTCTGTCCCACATAAAGAGTTTGGGGTTGCGGCTAAACACCAAAAAGAGTGTGCTCCTTCCTGCTCAGAGGACCACTTTTCTAGGTGTAATTTGGGATTCGACCACAATGCAGGCACGCCTGTCTCCTGCTCGTATTTATGCGATTCTCACAGCCGCAAAGAATGTGAAACTAGGCCAGTCACTCACTGTGAAACAGTTTCAGAGACTGTTGGGTCTCATGGCAGCTGCGTCCAACGTTATTACTTTTGGCCTTCTGTACATGAGACCCCTGCAGTGGTGGCTCAGGACCAAGGGGTTTTCTCCGAGGGGAAATCCGTTCCGCAAGATCAAGGTCACGCGGCTATGCCTTCGTGCCTTGGCCTTGTGGAAGAAACCTTGGTTCCTCGCCCAGGGCCCAGTGTTGGGGGCTCCTTGTCGACGCGTCACGCTTTGCGACGGATGCTTCCCTCACGGGATGGGGGGCGGTCATGAGTGGCCGCTCGGCGCAAGGTCTGTGGCAGGACCATCAATGTTCCTGGCACATAAATCGTTTAGAGTTGATGGCGGTATTTCTAGCACTCAAATATTTCCTGCCAGACCTGAGAGGCCATCACGTGTTGGTCCGCACAGACAACACTTCGGTGGTCTCCTATATCAACCATCAGGGGGGTCTGAGGTCACGTCACCTTTGCAAATTGGCCCATCAGATCCTCCTATGGGCCCAGGGTAAGTTACTGTCGCTCAAGGCGGTATATATTCCGGGGCGTCAGAATGTGGGAGCAGATATTCTGTCGAGACTGGGGCTGAGGCCCGGGGAGTGGAGACTTCACCCAGAAGTGGTGGAGTTCCTGTGGGAAAAGTTCGGTCGTGCTCAGGTAGACCTTTTCGCATCATCAGATTCAACCCATTGTCCCATGTGGTTCTCTCTAACGCACCCAGCTCCTCTCGGTCTGGATGCTATGGTGGCAGGTGTGGCCGAGGCTGCACCTGTACGCCTTTCCCCCGATATCTTTGCTTCCGGGGGTTCGCCGAGAAGGGGCTCTTCTGCTTCTAGTAGCCCCTTATTGGCCGACCCGAGTTTGGTTCTCGGACTTGGTGTCTCTTCTGGACGGCTCCCCCTTGGAGATCCCAATCAGGGTGGACCTCCTGTCTCAGGCCGGGGGCACGATATTTCAGCCTCGGCCGGAGTTGTGGAAACTGTGGGCCTGGCCTCTGAGGGGGCCAGGCTCAGGGAGACATGTCTTTCGACCGATGTTGTAGAAACCATTCTTCAATCCAGAGCTACTTCCACGAGAAGGCTCTATGCGCTAAAATGGAAACTTTTCACCACGTGGTGTGTTGAACGTCAGTTAGATCCTGTTAACTGCCCTGTTGGTTCAGTTCTTGATTTTCTGCAAGACCGTTTCTCGGCCAGGTTATCTCCTTCCACCCTAAAGGTTTTACGTGGCGGCTATATCTGCCTACCACACCCCTCTGGGGGGTACTTCTATTGGGAGAAACCCTCTAATTACTCACTTTCTCCGTGGTACATTGAGGTTGAGACCTGCACTGCACGCTAGAGCACCGGCTTGGGACTTGGCCATTGTACTCGAGGGTCTGGCTTTAGCTCCCTTCGAGCCCATCGAGGAGGTTTCTGAAAAGTTCCTCACTCTAAAGACTTTATTTCTCCTTGCTATCTCATCTATCAAGAGAATTGGTGATTTACATGCTTTGTCGGTTCCTCCTTCATGTCTGGAATTTGCACCTGGTATGGTGAAGGCATTTCTCTACCCCAGGTCGGGTTATATTCCTAAGGTCCCACTGAATGTTATGTCCAGTCTGGGCTTTAGATGCCTACGTTCACAGAGCTGCCCTGTGGGGTAAATCTGAGCAACTATTTGTTTGTTTTGGGTCACTCAAGAGAGGATGCCCTGCATCTAAGCAGGTTATGAGTAAATGGATAGTCGAGGCTATTTCATTGGCTTATGAAGCGGCCGGACAGCCTTCACCTATGGCTGTGCGGGCCCATTCTACTCGGAGTATGGCGGCCTCTATGGCCTTAATTTAGGGAGTTTAATGTAAAAAATTTCGGGGGTGTAATGCGGCAGGATGGTCCTCTCCGCATACATTTGTCAGGTTTTATGACCTTGACCTCTCCACTCCTGGGGCGATGTTGCTTGCTTCTTAGTGTGCGCAGGACCTCACACAGAACGGGCATTTGTCACTATGGCGTAGTGGGTATAGGGTTCCCACCGCGTCTCAAACGCAGCTCGAGTTCCCTTGAAAGGGAACGTCTCAGGTTACGTATGTAACCCTGGTTCCCTGATAGGGAACGAGACGCTGCGTTTGCCTGCCATACTTCCTGCATGCCCTGATCGACTTGCTTCAGGTTTTTCAGAAGCTATCGTGGTCTGATTTCAGGGTTGCTTTATAGTTTCCTGGTCTATGACGTCACCTATGTCGTAGCGGGCTTCCATTGGACTGATTTTACACGTGCTTCACGACGTAATCACGCAGAGCGTTCCCACCGCGTCTCAAACGCAGCGTCTCGTTCCCTATCAGGGAACCAGGGTTACATACGTAACCTGAGACGTTTTCTAGTCTATTTAATAGAATGTTGTGGTCAATGGTGTCAAATGCAGCACTAAGATCAAGTAACACTAATAGAGAGATACAACCACGATCGGATGATAAGAGCAAATCATTTGTGACTCTAATGAGAGCTGTCTCAGTGCTATGGTGCGGTCTAAATCCTGACTGGAAATCCTTGCAGATACCATTTCTTTTGAGAAAGGAACACAGTTGTGAGGATAATGAAAGCTTTAGCTTAAGTTCTGTCAGGAAGACTCAATCAGCGCGTCATGCATTACCTCATTCCTATCCAATCAGGTGTTAACATACACTTGTCTGAGTTCGCAGATGCTGACGCTGCCATTCATTTCGACACCTGTCGTTGCAGCACGGGTCGTGTCGTTGGTTTGATCTCACCGGCTCTGGCGGTGCGCGAGTGCGAGACACGCGTGCAGGAAACCAGCGCCAGACACGCGTGCAGGAAACCAGCACATGGGCTTAAATCTCATGATCTCCTTACATGGTTTTCAAGTTCAACTTTCAAGGCTTTTACGCTGGTTTCCAAGTTTTAGTAGGCGCTTGCAGCAGCCATTGTTAACTTACCCCCCTTTACTTTGACAAACTTCATTTAGGTAAGTATATTAACTTGGCTACTCAGCTGCTCACTTCATCAGCGGTAAAGTTCAAATTGGTGACGCAGCAGTTTTCTTAAACTGCTGATTCAGAGATTACAACGCAACATACTGTAACGCTTAAACAGTAGGACCGCATAGCTCGCTGAACTGTTGTAGCAAAGTGTAAGCAGATTCACGTAACTGTCACAGCTCAGTGGTAATTTATTTTTTAGTGTCGTTGACTCCACGCTCATAGGGTGTAACGTCTGTCAGAGTTTGATGTCTGCCCAGATGAAAAATAGGAAAGACAGTGCAAACGAACTGGTAGTTCCACGAGTCTTTTATAGTTGCTTTCTTTCAGTTAAGCACACTCTTCACATACATGCCGAAAGAGCGGCTGTTAACAGGGAAAAGAAAACACTCCGTAAAACGCTACTAATCAAAGTGGAAGTAAACAGATTATAATAAAACAGCAGTCAGCGATAGAGCGGTCATCTTCCTCTTAGCGCGAGCATTCACCTTCTCACTCTGCGTGCGCCCTCACATAAGAACAGCACGCATACAATAACGTACGCCATAGAAGAAGTCATCTTAAAGGCATATAAACATTAATATCATGAACACTATTTAACACTAGGTGGCCGTTACAAGGGCAGTTTGCTAAATACATCAACTGCGTTGCCGAACAGAATTAAACAAGTTTAAGAGCAAATTAAATATTAAATGGGATCTATATATTTTCAGCTCGTGCTCCTCATCTGCTCACTCAACATTGTGAGAGCGCCTTAGTTCCATCTTAAAGGAGCAGTAGCCTATACCTATCAACTTGTTTACGCCATTCTTAAATTCGTTATCGCTTCGGCATTTATGGAGACGTTTTTGCAAATCACTTTCCAATCACAAAGATCTCTACTCACACCTAGATGATTGCAGACTTC
The DNA here is from genome assembly GCF_051911475.1 of Siphateles boraxobius. Classification (NCBI taxonomy): domain Eukaryota; kingdom Metazoa; phylum Chordata; class Actinopteri; order Cypriniformes; family Leuciscidae; genus Siphateles; species Siphateles boraxobius. Next base: position 26,990,297 of record NW_027509042.1, read on the forward strand.
CTAAAAATAAATAAATAAATCGTAAAATGTGAAAAACATGTAAATGACCATATCTTAAAAGAAAGAAGCTGAGCTTAAGAGCAAGTTGGTCATTGGACGTTAATCATGCTTAGAAGATGGTAGCATACTTAGGGCTTAATGGGCATGTAGCAGGAGTATATAATTCGAAGGAAAGAAATTCTATATTTACAAGTGCTGATAATTCTCTATAACAATTTTACATTATATATATATATATATATATATATCGTATCATATCATCAATATATTTTAAATACTTAAGTTTTAAGTTCTTCAATAACAAAAACACGGTATAATCGCCATAACTCAAATTTTTCTGGTGACGAATCCAATTTTGTTATAGAAATAATTACGTTATATGTATTTGGTATTAAATGTACAGAGAAGGCAGACTAAGGATGCTCAGGTCAAAGGTCATTTACTTAGCCAAAACAAGCTTAACACAGTAGTATTAACAGGAGTTATAAGTTAGATTATAACATCTAAACCAATCACCAGAACAAATCACAGTCAAGGAGACTCAAGTGACATATTTACTCATCTGTACAATTTAAATGTTAATTTATTTCTATTCAAGGGACTCACCGGTTGCCATGGCCAGAGATTCTCAGCCGAAAAAAAAAAAAAAAAAAAACTTTCTTCCTACAAGAGCAACTCGAGAGTATGTCAGGTATATGCTGCGCAGCTGAGAAATGGATACTACGCTCAAAAGTCAACATTAGAATATCAGTGTGATTGAGGTAGTATCTTATCGCTATGCCATCACCTTACTTCAGGTAAGTATCGTACTAAGATTAATAAGATTAAGATTTAGCGGTTAGAAGATTTACCAAGCCAGCTCAGGCTTCGTTCATCCGCGCTTCACAAAAATTTAACCTATAGCGGCTGTTAACATCCTTTCGGGTTCGAAGAGATTGCAAAACGTATACGTTGTATGTGCTAACAAGCTTGGTCTAACAAAGTCTCTAATTGGATGATTAAGGTCGTTCACATTCTCTGGCCCTGCAATTCATCACCTACGGGCATTCGTGCTTTAGTCTTCAGGCTTCAGACAACCTTTGCCCTTTAGCAACCCATATTCATCACCCTGCCCTCTAACAGAGTTCAAATTAGTCTCTCTGCTCAATCCAGCTAGACCGTATATCACCGAAGGCTTGGCTCCCTACTCCTAAGAAACGTATTCTGCCTTATTTGTTTATAATGTTCGCTTTTCTTTTCAGATTCTTCTATTTCCATTCTGATCACGGCCGGTTGTTCCTTCGTCATCAACAAATACGAAACCAATGCGTGATTGGTCTCCGGTGCCCCTAGGGCGTGTGAAAGGTTTGGCTCGGAATACCCCACGGATGTTTTCGTATAACATGCTGGAATTGTCATTCGAGGGTGAGTAAAGCGCATAGTTTTTGTCTGTCCCTTTGGATGCAGTTGGGCTGCTGCTCCCGACACGGGTGCGGAATTTCAACAGCTTGTTCGCAGTTTCGATTACCTCTCACAGAAAAATTTCAAAACTATTAGCTTCATGTTCAAACCGAAGTCAGATGGAGAGACTCAAGAGGCGTCAACATGTAGCAACATTCCGAATGGTTAGCAACATTCCGAATGGTTAGCAACATTCCGAATGGTTAGTTGACAAATGTAGCTTATGCGTAGCTATTTTCTAGTCACTAGCTATCTTTAGCTATTCCGTCTCGATATTCTATAAATCATGCTCCATGGGCAGGATTCATGTAAATTTAGGGTTGTGATGCACTAACCTAGGAGGAATGTTGCGTGGTTCCTCTCAGCGCTGTTGTAGTCCTTAAAAGGAATTTCTAAATGAAATTCTCCCATTGCTCGAACTTTGAGTGTTGTAACTTTGCACATGTTGGTTATGCTTAAATGGCAACATTACACACTAAGAAAGTTAGGAAAGCAAATCCATCCAACCAACCTTTTATTACCTCCCGCCCGCAACAGTCTCTTTTCCTATTGTTATATTCAGATTGTAACCGGGTTGTTTACAGTGTTCATGACTCATGCATCCAGGGGATTCACTCCGACCTTACCCATGGCCTTTTCTGATTCGGTTTCTCGCCTAATTTCTTTACTCTTCTTAAGAACTCTAAGAATGACTCTCAAGGCTCAGGTATCACATTAACATTTTCTAAAATGGTGATTAAATGTGTCCCTTCTCATCTATGGAAAAAAAAAAAAAAAAATTATATTTATCCTAACTACTGGAGCACCTCTCTCTAAAGCCTGGTTTAGGACTCATTTAGTTTCTGCCCACAAAGCTGCTGTTTACCCCCCTCCCTTTATACCGGTCATTCGTTCCGGATCGGGGCAGCCACCACAGCAGCCGAACGAGGTGTGTCTACATCAGCCATCAAAATAATGGGAAGATGGTCTTCCTCAGCTTTCGAATCCTACATAAGAACTGATTCAAAAATTATCATCGAAGCCCAGCAAGCTCTCCATTAATAATCCAGGTAAATCCTCTCGCAACTACTGGTGGTGGTGGTACTACGAGCGCGGTGGTGGTACTATCCACTTGAGCGCAGTTCAATTTGCACCATCTGATAATGCCCCTCTGTACTCGTCTGCGTTTGTGTTTTGTCCCGCGGTGTCTACGCCCGTCTTCTGTCTTTATGTGATCCTCCTCGGCCACTAGTTTAGCTGTGGTCCGTGCAGGCTATCATAGCTTTGTCCTTACGGTCCATCGCGGCCTGGTCTGTCTGGTCTAGTGGCCTTGTTTCGTGAATATTGTCTTTCATGTGGCATTAGCGGCCGGTGTGGCTCCTAAGCGGTCTCGTCTCTGTGGTCTCCCATGGCCGTGTGGCCTATTGTGGCCTTGTCCTCTAAGGTCCATCGTGACCTAGTGACCTCTAGGGGTCCTGGTTTTATGTGGCTCTATGGCCGTGTCTACGATTAGCTCGTTATGTGTGGCATATTGAAGCCTGTCCTATATGTGGCCATCCATGGTCTGTGGTCCATCGCGACCTTCTGTGTGGCTTAGCAGCTCTTTCTTATAGGTTTGTCTTCATGTGGCATTAGCGGCCGGTGTGGCACCTAAGCGGTCTCATCTCTGTGGTCTCCCATGGCCGTGTGGCCTACCGTGGCCTTGTCCTCTAAGGTCCATCGTGGCCTAGTGACCTCTAGGGGTCCTGGTTTTATGTGGCCCTATGGCCGTGTCTACGATTAGCTCGTTATGTGTGGCATATTAAAGCCTGTCCTATATGTGGCCATCCGTGGTCCGTGGTCCATCGCGACCTTCTATGTGGCTTAGCAGCTCTGTCTATTAGGTTTGTCTTCATGTGGCATTAGCGGCCGGTGTGGCTCCTAAGCGGTCTCGTCTCTGTGGTCTCCCATGGCCGTGTGGCCTACCGTGGCCTTGTCCCCCAAGGTCCATCGCGGCCTAGTGACCTCTAGTTTCGTGTAGCCTAATGGCTGTGTCTATGATTAACTCGTTATGTGTGGGCTATTGAAGCCCGTCGTACATTTGGCTACCAGGGCCCGCGGTCAAGCTGACCTCGTGTTTATGTGGTCTATCATGGCCTGTGGTCAAGCTGACCTCGTGTTTATGTGGTCTATCATGGCCTGTGGTCAAGCTGACCTTGTGTTTATGTGGTCTATCATGGCCTGTGGTCAAGCTGACCTTGTGTTTATGTGGTCTATCACGGCCTGTGGTCAAGCTGACCTTGTGTTTATGTGGTCTATCATGGCCTGTGGTCAAGCTGACCTCGTGTTTATGTGGTCTATCATGGCCTGCGGTCAAGCTGATCTTGCGTTTGTGTGGTCTATCATGACCTGTGGTCAAGCTGACCTTGTGTTTATGTGGTCTATCATGGCCTGTGGTCAAGCTGACCCCGTGTTTATGTGGTCTTGCGTGATGGTCCATTGGGCCCGGTTCTATATAAATATATAAATAAATAATTTCGTAAATAAATATTCATCATCTTATCTGTATTCTTCTTTCTCCTTTCAGGAACTGCAGGATCCACGACTGGTGGGTATATTTATTTACAGTTCTTTGGGGGTGGGCTCCGTCCTCGTGGAATTATTCTTCCACTTCTCTTTGGGGGTCGGCTGCGCCCCCGCCTTCTTCTCAGGCGGGACATGCAGATTCGGCTAACCTCGCTTTGCTCGCTAAGGACGGGGCCTACGCCAAAGAACTTATAAATTTATGCTTGCTGAGCTGTCAATAAATGTATACAGCTTTTCAATTAATCTCCCGAGTCTTTCTGGTAGAACTGCCTTTTCTAATATCTTTGACAGAAAAGGTAGATTTGAGATCGGCCTGTAATTGACTAATTCTGTAGGGTCAAGTTGCGTTTTTTCAACAAGCGGTTTAATCATAGCCAGCTTAAAGGTTTTTGGTACGTATCCTAGAGACAAAGATGAATTAATGATGTTAAGAAGAGGATCTATGACTTCTGGAAGCATCTCTTTCAGTAGTTTAGTCGGTATAGGGTCTAACATACATGTTGTCGATTTAGATGAATTAACGAGTTTGCAAAATTCTTCCTCTCCTATGGCAACAAATGAATCAAATTTTACCTCGGGGAGACTATAATGCACTCCCTGATGTGATGCTGTAGTAGACGGTTGCATAGTTATAATTTTGTCCCTAATATTATCAATCTTATAAGTGAAGAAGTTCATAAAGTCATTACTGCTGTGTTTCCTGGAAACTTCTGGGCTTAAAGCTTTCTTTTTCGTTAGTGTAGCCACTTTTTCAAATAAATACCTTGGATTATGTTTATTTTCTTCTAATAGGGTTGAAAAATAAGCAGATCTAGCAGCTTTTAAAGCCTCTCTGTAAGCAATCGAGCTCTCCTTCCATGAAATCCAAAATACCTCTAGTTTTGTTTTCTTCCAGTTGCGCTCCATTTTTCTGGCTGCTCTCTTAAGGGCCCGGGTGTGCTCGTTGTACCACGGTGTTGGACTATTTTCTTTAATCTTCTTTAAGCGCAACGGAGCAACTGTATCTAAAGTGCTGGAAAGGAGAGAGTTAAAAGTTTCTGTTGCAATATCAAGTTCTTCTAAGCTATCTGGGATGCTGAGACGATGAAACTGATTAGGAAGATTATTGATAACGCAATCTTTAGTGGCAGAAGTGATAGGTCTAACATACTTGTAACACAGAGTTGGCTTTGCAGCCTTGGCTAAATGTAATTTACATGAGACTAGATAATGATCTGAGATGTCGTCGCTCTGCTGCAGAATTTCAACAGCATCAACATTGATTCCATGTGATAATATTAGATCTAGAGTATGATTACGACAATGAGTAGGTCCTGAGACGTGTTGTCTAACTCCAATAGAGTTAAGAATGTCTTTAAATGCCAATCCCATTGCATCTTTTCCATTATCTACATGTATATTAAAATCACCAACAATTAGGACTTTATCTGCAGTCAATACTAATTCTGATAGAAAGTCAGCAAATTCTTTGATAAAATCTTTATGGTGCCCTGGTGGCCTGTAGACAATTGCCAGCAGAATTCTCAAACTTGATTTATTGTTTACATTATATATTTTTACATTAAGCACCAACACTTCAAAATAAATATATTTTAAAATAGATTTTTTAGTGGTTTTGAAAATATTACTATAAATTACACCAACACCTCCCCCTTTGCCTTTCAGGCGAGGTTCATGTTTATAACAGTAATCATGAGGGGTGGACTCATTTAAAGTAATGTAATCGTCTGGTTTTAGCCAGGTTTCTGTCATACACAGCACATCTAGGTTATAATCTGAAATCATATCATTAACTATGAGTGCTTTTGAAGTAAGGGATCGAATATTCAGCAACCCAAGCTTTATCGTTTGCTCATCTGTATTACATCTATTTTTTATTTGTTGAATATCAATTACATTTTTAACCTTAGATCGGTTTGGAAGTTTTTTGGATTTCCAAATTCGGGGAACAGACACAGTCTCTATATGATGATATCTAGGTGAAAGAGGCTCTATGTGATGGGATTTATCTGACCTTGGTGACGCGAGGCCGCTAGCAGACGGTCGGTTTAGCCAGTTTGTCTGCTTCCTGACCTGAGCCCCAGATTGTCATGTTTTGTCTCTAAGACTATGAGCCAAATTACTAGAGAGAAGAGCAGCACCATTCCAGGAGGGATGACTACCATCTCTTTTCAACACGTCCGGTTTTCCCCAAAAACTTTTCCAATTGTCTATGAATTCTATATTATTTTGCGGACACCACTTAGACAGCCAGCCATTGAGTGATGACAATCTGCCAACTATCTCATCACTCCTTCGAACAGGAAGGGGGCCAGAGCAAATTACAGTGAGTAATGGGAGTAGGGAACGGAGTCGTTACGTCGGATGACGACGAATGGGCGTTTTGCCTAGAAACCCAATCATCTTCGTGTATTATAAAACGAGCCAATGGCGATGAAATGCCATGGGTCTGCGGAATTTGCATAGCGTATCTCCGCCCCACCACGTGGGTATAAAAGGAGAGACGCCGACATAGGCAGATCATGTCTTCGCTGAGGAGCCGAGACTGAACTCAGGTGTCTACCCAGCGGTACAGCGGAAGTGGCAGGGAGACGTAACGTCTCCATTCCCTGCTCAGGGAACGAGGGTTACATACGTAGACGTTCCCTTTCTTAGTCACTCCGAGTTACGTCGGATGACGACGAATGGGGGTCCCCGTGTAATCACGCCACCTTCACAGCTGTCTTCCAGTGCCCTGCGAAAGTCTGATCCCCCTGTCGTGATACTGGCACGGACGAAGGAGTCCTACTTAACAGCAGTGGCTCAGTGGTTCATGTAGGTTATCTACAAACCGAAAGGTTGGTGGTTCAATCCCCGGTTCCACCTGACCAAGTGTCGAGGTGTCCATGAGCAAGACACCTAACCCCAACTGCTCCCGACGAGCTGGGTGGCGCCTTGCATGGCTGACACCGCCGTCGGTGTATGAATGTGTGTATGAATGGGTGAATGTGAGGCAACTATGTAAAGCGCTTTGGTGGCCATTCGGTCTGTGAAAGCGTGTCGGCTTTTTTTTATCCTGCATTTATCCTGCAGATAAATGCAGTCCATTTACCATTTAACACAGGACTACCAAGGTACACTGGGAAGCATATCTCTGAGGAAATATGCCGCAGCATGCCTACCCGTAGGGAGGACTTAAGAATACACATATGGCCGGAGGACTACATATGGAGGAACGCTTGAGTGACCAGCCCGTGGGGTGGCAACTTTCAACTCCAGGAGAGGCAAGGTGGCTTGCCGAGGGAAAGACACATGCTCAAGGAGGCTTACAGTGGAAATACACATGTGGGGGTTACTCAGGGGAGGAACCATGCACACGGAGGCACCTAGCCGACGCACAGGCAATAGACACTGGCGCCAGCGTCAACAGTGCTGGAGGAACTCAGGGCTTCAGGGAGGAGGCTCACCTGAGGAAATTATCGCACGTATCCAGTCCATGGAGTGGAATGGCGAGCAAGCGAAGACACCTGAGCGGGTCCAGTACTAGCTGACTGGAGCGAGTACACGAGAGGACACAGGCTCCACTCGGAGATTATAAAATCTGGCGAATGTGTTGGGTGTCGCCCAGCCTGCAGCTCTACAGATGTCTGCCAGCGAGGCGCCATTCGCTAGAGCCCAAGAGGAAGCCACACTCCGGGTGGAGTGGGCTGTCACACCAAGGGGGCACGGTCGGCGTCCACTATCCAGTGGGACAACCTCTGCTTTGAGAGAGCCTTTCCCTTCAGTCTCCCACCATAACAGACAAAGAGCTGGTCTGAGGTCCTGAAACACTGCGTCCTGTCTACGTAAGCACGGAGAACGCGTACTGGACAGAGCAGTGCCAAGGCTGGGTCTGCCTCCTCCAGGGGCAGTGCTTGCAGGTTCACCACCTGGTCCCGGAAGGGAGTGGTGGGAACCTTGGGCACATATCCAGGCCGGGGTCTCAGGATCACGTGAGAGTGACCGGGCCCGAATTCCAGGCACGCTTCGTCAACGGAGAATGGCTGCAGGTCCCCTACCCTCTTGATGGAGGCCAATGCAACCAGGAGCGCTGTCTTCATAGACAGAAACTTAAGCTCAACTGATTGCAGAGGCTCGAAGGGAGCCCTCCGCAAGGCATTTAACACCACTGAGAGGTCCCAAGAGGGAACGAGAGGAGGGCGAGGAGGATTCAGTCTCCTCGCTCCTCTCAGGAACCTGACGATCAGGTCGTGCTTCCCCTTAGACCAGGGGTCCCCAAACTACGGCCCGCGGGCCGAATACGGCCCGCCCCCACATTTGGACCGGCCCTCTGAACAATGCCATGCAGAGAAATATTTTTACAATTTAATTTTAAAAATGTTTTAATCATATCATATTTGATAATACATATTGGCTTTCAAAATAAAATTTCCCTTAGTTATAATTATTAAAGTAGCCAAATTATTTGTTAGATTCACCCGGATTAACGTTCCATCATGATCGAGCGGGTGCACGCGATCCAGCAAGAAAATTTAAAGTGACAACAAAATGGCCAAACGGTTGGGAAAGAGAAAAGTTCATTCAGAATGCAGGGTATTTAACCAAAAGTGGACAAGTGATTATTTTTTTGTTCAATGCAAAGAAATGGCTGTTTGCCTCATCTGTCAAGAAACAGTCTCCGTGTTCAAAGAATACAATCTGCGCCGACACTATGAAACCCGCCACAGAGACAAGTATGCGAGTTTACAAGGCCAAATGAGAGCAGACAAAGTGTCGAAGCTAAAAAGTGGACTATCTGCTCAGCAAAATACGTTTGTACGGCAAACCCAGTTGAACCAGTCATCCATTCGAGCTAGCTTTCAGGTAGCTAAACTGATTGCAACCTGCGGTAGGCCATTCAGTGATGGTGAGTTCGTAAAGAAATGTATGAATGCTGTTGCGGAGGAGGTGTGCCCCGATAAGAAAGACGTCTTAAATGCGGTGAGTCTGTCCGCTAGTACAATCACCAGACGAATTGAAGAAATGGGGTATAATGTATATGCCCAGCTGAAGGAAGAAGTGAAAGAATTAGATTTTTTTGCATTAGCGCTGGATGAAAGTAATGACGTGCAGGACACGGCACAGCTGCTCATTTTTCTTCGCGGAGTTAGCTCAAACTTTGAAGTGTCCGAGGAGCTGGCAGCCCTAAAAAGTCTCAAAGGTACTACGACAGGGGAGGATATTTTTGGTAAAGTGTGCCAAACGATAGAAGAGTTGGATCTAGACTGGTCTAAGCTGGCCAGCATCACGACTGACGGAGCTCCTAGTATGGTTGGCGCGTCAAGGGGACTGATAGGACGCATGAATAAAGAAATGGAGGAAAGAGGTCTCATGCCACCTTTACAAGTACACTGTCTAATTCACCAGCAAGCACTGTGCTGCAAAGTTCTGAAGTGGGAATCGATTATGAAAGTGGTGGTGTCATGTATAAACTTCATCAGAGCAAACGGACTTAAACACAGGCAGTTCCAAGCCTTTCTGTCCGAGCTAGAGTCTTCTCACGAAGATGTGCTTTACCACACAGAAGTCCGATGGTTAAGCCGGGGCAGAGTTTTGAGGCGTTTTTACGAGCTGCTACCCGAAATCAATGTTTTTCTTCTGACAAAGGGAAAAACTGTCCCAGAACTGATCGACACAAAATGGAAATGTGAACTCGCCTTTTTAACAGATGTGACAGAAATGTTGAATGGCCTTAACGTGCAGCTCCAAGGCAAGGGGAAACTAATATGTGACATGTATTCCCACATAAAAGCATTTGAGGTGAAACTAACACTGCTTGTGGGACAAGTGCAAAAGCAAGACTTCACCCATCTCCCTGTTACCCAAAGCCTCTCAGCTGAGAAACCAGTGGTCCCATTCCCAGCTGAAAAGTCAGTGGAAGCGCTGGAAATGCTGAAGGCGGAGTTTGATGTGCGATTCCGTGAGCTACATGTCCACGCTAAAGAAATCCGCCTTTTTCAGAACCCTTTTGCTTCTGACATTGACGAAGCCCTGCCTTCTTATCAGTTTGAGTTGGCTGAGTTACAGAACTGTGATGTTCTGAAAGACGCGTTTAAGCCCAACAGTCTCATTGAATTCTATACTGCCCTCCCTAACGAGACCTACCCAAACATCAGAAAGAATGCAATGAAGATGTCCACACTTTTTGGCAGCACGTATATCTGTGAGCAAACCTTTTCACGCATGAAACTCATGAAAAATCCGATGAGATCAAGACTCACTGATGAACATTTGCATCAGTCTTTGAGACTGGCTGTGACAGGAATGGAACCTGACATTGGACTTCTCACCAGCCAGAAACAAGCCCATAGTTCACACTGATTAGCCTAATACGCATGAGTAAGTAAATAATTTGATTTCAATAGCAATGAATATGAAAAAATGTCATTACGATAGTAATAATGCTCTTTTAATAGGCTATATATCACTTGATATGTATGGTGCATAAATAATAAATTAATCTAGCATTAGGAGGCATAATACTGTAAATCCATTTAAAATCATAATAAAGTCTCCACAATAAATCACTCCGGCCCATGCCATTTTCTGTTAGACTACGGCCCTACATTATAGAAAGGAAAAATGATGTGGCCCTCATAGAAAAAAGTTTGGGGACCCCTGCCTTAGACTTACCTTCAACTGCTTCGTGATATGCGGCGATAGCGGCTACATACACATTCAGGGTGGAGGGAGACAGCCTTCGCTCCAGCCCATCTTGCAGGAAGGAAAGCACGACACTGATCGAGCATCTCCTGGGGTCTTCTCGGCGAGAAGAGCACCAGTTGACGAAGAGGTTCCACTTCAACGCATAGACATGTCTCGTGGACGATGCTCTAGTGGAAGTGATGGTAGCCGCCACCGCTGGTGGCTGGGTACTCAAACCTGCCTCGTCCTGTCCAGGAGCCACACGTGGAGCCTCCAAAGATTGGGTCGAGGGTGCCAGAGGGTGCCCCGTCTCTGAGAAAGGAGATCCTTCCTCAGAGGAATTGGCCAAGGAGGTGCTGTCGCGAGGAGTATCAGTTCGGAGAACCAGGTCCGGGTGGGCCTGTACGGCGCAACCAGAATGACCTGCTCCTCGTCCTCCTTGATCTTGCACAAGGTCTGTGCGAGAAGGCTCACTGGGGGAAACGCATATTTGCGTAGGCCCCGCGGCCAGCTGTGCGCCAGTGCATCCGTGCCGAGGGTGCCCTCGGACAGGGAGTAATACAGGGCGCAATGGGATGAGTCGTGGGAGGCAAACAGGTCTATCTGTGCGTCCCCGAACTGGTCCCAAATCAGCTGGACCGACTGGGGATGGAGTCGCCATTCGCCGGAGATGGGCCGAAACGTGACAGCTCGTCGGCTGCAAAGTTCTGATCTCCCGGAATGTAGATAGCACGAAGGGACCTCAGGTGCTTCTGACTCCATAAAAGGAGGTGGCGTGCGAGTTGCGACATACGGCGGGAGCGTAGACCACTCTGACGGTTGATGTACGCTACTGTCGCGGTATTGTCTGAACGGACTAGTAGGTGTTGACCCTTGAGCAACGTGTGAAAACGGTGCAGGGCAAGGCGTACTGCCGCCAACTTGAGGCAATTGACATGCAGAAGGCGCTGGGGTCCTGTCCAGGAGCCCGCGGCGGCATGTCCGTTGCACATGGCGCCCCAGCCCGTGGAAGAGGAATCTGTGGAGACAACAACATGCCTGGAAACTCGTTCTAGGGGAACTCTGGCCCGTAGAAAACTTAGGTTCCTCCACGGGGTGAAGGTCTGACGGCTGGTCGGAGTCACTGGAACTCGGAGCGTGCCATGATGCCATGCCCACCTCGGGACTCGATCGCGAAGCCACAGCTGGAGTGGTCTCATATGAAGCAATCCGAGTGGCGTTGCCGCGGCTGCAGATGCCATATGCCCCAGGAGCCTCTGAATCAATTTCAGTGGGACCGCACTCTTGCTATCGAACTGTCGAAGACAAGTCAGCAGTGAGTGTGCGCGCTCGCTCGTAAGCTGTGCGGACATGGCGACGAGTCGATCTCCATACCGAGAAGAGAGATCCTCTGCACGGGGCAGAGTTTGCTCTTGTCCCAGTTGACCCGAAGGCCCAGAAGCACAGAAGGGTCTGCTAGGTGCCGGAGCACTAAGTTTCAGTGTTTGCAAACCTGATCTCGAGAGTGCGCTAATATTAGCCTGTCGTCGAGGTAATTCAGCATGCGAACCCCGTGTTCGCATAGGGGAACAAGGGCTGCCTCGACGACCTTCGTAAAGACGCGAGGAGACAGAGCCAACCCGAATGGGAGAACCGCGTACTGGTATACCTGCCCCTCGAAAGCAAACCAGAGAAACGGTCTGTGTCGAGGTAAAATGCAACCTCCGCTCTCATGATAGGGGCATTGCCACCGACCATAGTGAAGCGAACTTCCATGAAGCGGGGAGGATCCCGTGCGAACTGAATCACGTAGCCGAGCCTGATAGTTCAGGCGACCCAGCGGGACAGGTTGGGAAGCTCTAACCAAGCTGCCAGGAACTGAACCAGCGTGATCATGCGAACTACTGACGTCCCGCCGGAGGGGCAGCGAAGCGGAGTGATCGGCCCAGGCGTGGGTGGCATAGCGGCCCGGTGCGGGGGCGCGGTCATGCTCCGCGTCCTGACAGAGGAGACCAGGGAAGGACCAGCGTTCCACGGGGGTCTGCTCTGCCAGGGATCTGGCGACAGAGGGGGACGAGAGTGGTGAGGTCCGCAGACGGCACGCACTGTCATCCGCGCCCTCTGGGACAGAGGGGGACGGGAGTGGCGAGGCCCGGGGGCGGCGCACACTGCGGTCCGAGAACTCTGTGACAGAGAAGGATGAGAGCGGGGAGGCCCGGGGGCGTCGCGCACTGTCAACCGGCTCTGTGTGCTCAGTGATAGGTGTATCGGTTCTTTCTTTAAACCCGATAGGGTACTGCCCACCCGTGGGTGAGCAGCGGGAGAACAAAAGATTCTCCCCCGGCCCTCCGCTGGGGGAAGGAGGGGGCCTGCAACCACCTCCTGGGGAAAAAACGACACCATCACTGAGCAGCCCATCTCAGGAGCACCGCTTAGCCTGGCGTTTAGCGGGGCGCAGGGCTGGAGAGGGCTGTGGCGCCTTCCTGCGGCCTGCTCCGCGACGCGGCCCGGGTGAAGGCTGCTGCTTGGGCCGTGCGGGAGGGGAGGGAGCCACAGGAGGGCGCCCTCGGCGGCGAGCAGGCTGAGGCGTCTGTACCGACGGCTGGGTGGAGGCAGCAACAGGCCGTCGGGGCAGAATATGTTTGATCGCCTCAGACTGCTTCTGTGCGGTTGAGAACAGCTGGGCAAAGGTTCAGCCAGGTTCAGCATATCAGCCAGGTTCAGCCACAGTGACGCTCCTGGACCACAGAGGTGGCCATCACCTGACCCAGGGAGCGTGATGCCACTTTCATCGCTCTGAGAGTGAGGTCAGTGGTGGCACGCAGCTCATCGAAGAGCCCTGGGTCAGTCCCTGCCTCGCGCATATCTCTGAGCAGCTGGGCCTGGTAGACCTGCAAGGTGCTCATCGCATGCAGAGCGGCGGCCGCCTGTCCTGCAGCTCTGTGAGATCTCACCACGAGGGTAGACGAAAATCTACAGGCCTTGGACGGGTGCTTAGGAATACCACGAGATGAAGCGCTCTGAGGACACAGTTGCATGGCAACAGAGCGTTCAACCGGGGGAATCCCAGTGTACCGCCCCATCGAGGGGGGGAAAGGCGGAGAAAGCTGACTAACGTACACGGGAGGTCAAGGGAGCCTTCCATGACTTCGCCAGCTCCTCATGCACTTCCGGGAAGAATGGTATTGGGGTTGGCTGTGGCTGTGAGGCAGCAGCCGCACCCAAAAACCAGTCATCCAACCGCGAGCGCTCAGGGCAGGGCGGAGGGTTCCACTCAAGCCCGATGCTCGCGGCGGCCCGGGAGAGCATGGCCGTCATCTCGGGATCTGATACGGGCAACGCTGGTACTCCAGAAGGAGGCAATGCAGCCGCATCATCACTTCCCGATGACTCTTGCCCGCCTTGTGATGCCGCGATCGACATCGAGTCCTCCTCTGGAGCGCCGAATGAAACACGCGGGGCATCAGTAGATGGACCCGGTAGAATCACCGCAGCACTCGCGGGTTGCAACACTGTAGAGGGGGGCGTGGTCCGAGGACGCATCGTCGGATTGTTCCACACCGTCACCCTCAAGTCACCCTGTCCACCAGCCGAAGTACCACCTCTCGTGGAGGGTGTAGATCGTGGTGTGGATGAGGAGACTCTCTCTCGAATGAGATCATTGAGTCTCGACCTTAGTGTTGCGATGGCCATGTTCCCACAGAAGGAACATGAGTCATCCACAAGCGCTGCTTTAGTGTGTTCTAAGCCCAAACACGCAAAGCAGCGATTGTGCCCATCAAAGGAAGACAGGAATCGACCGCAACCAGAAGAACACGGACGAGACATCTTTAAAAAGACGTGCCACGTGCAGCTCTTTTAGAGAGGAAAAACTCAGCGGTGCTGAGGTGACCAGGGAGAAGCACACAGACTGGCAGATCACTGCTCAGATCGCAGGCAATGTGAAACTCGCTGGGTACCGCCGTGTAAGGAACTCAGCTTTTTGGAAATATTAATAATCAATAATATCTTGTTATTATTAATTATAAATATTTGGGTCAGTTAATTGGATTAACTTGATGTGGCTGAATTAATATTACAATCAATTAATCAGTTCTTCCAACGAACTATTTTGATTATTAATTTATTCTAATAAAGGGTATCTTCCATGGCCACCGAAGAATAATTATTTCTTCGCCTGTACAGTACTTTGAGCCAGTAGCAAAAACCGTGATCGTAAAGTGACTTGTATTGCAAACAAAACAGAACCAAATACATATTATGTACAAGTTTTATTAACTAAATATAGATATTTATATGAATATAAATAAACTAAACAACATACACACATGAATACATAAATAGGTTAGTGATAGGATGAAATTGGAAACCGGAAGAGGGTCTATGAGAAGAACCATCAGAATTTCATTTTCACATTTCATTGAATTGAATACTTGCATTTGTAATGGGAACAATTCTTGAAGTTGTTGAAAATTGGAGTCGTTGATGGTTCCGGCAGTGTCAAGTGGAAGTTGGTTGAGCGTTCTCTTTGTTGGTTGGAGTCTTTGTTCCAAAACTCCTGAGATTGTCCTTGGTTCTTTGTGAGAGAGTCTTCCCTCTTTTCCATGAGGCCGGATCTGGTTGGAATCGAGGCCTGCTGGGCCCTGGGGCCCCCGTGGAGGGGGAGGGGGCTCCCCAGTCTCACCAGAACAGTGTTGCGGCTGGATGAAAAAACTAAGAGAGGGAGGTCACATGTGGACTGTCTCTAATAAGGCCTGGAGAAGATCCTCCCCTAAGGGTTGAACTCGACCAATCAGAAAGGGGACATGTCTGAGAGGGAAAGTGGCTCTTAGTTGATTTATGGTCTTTGTCCCCAGCATGCTTAGACTGTTCATTCAAGCTCAAATAGACATAACAAATTCACATTGCATTCTAAGAGAAGGTGATGTACATCAAAGTGTGTGTCATTAAATGAGGATTAATTTGCTAGGAAGCATGATACAGGTGAGGTTATATTGACCGTTGGGTGGTTGTTCAACCACATACACCCCAATCAAACATACCATGTTGTTATACCTAATAGTACACAAGACAGTAAATCATCACAGTTTCTGTGAGGCATGTTCCTTCATAGATCAGAGTAACACCGCAAAGTTTATTTAATTAAAGATGGTCTCTCTCTCTTAAGCATGTGGCGCATGTGGCCACATTCCTTTGAGGTCGTAAAGTCTGTTATCAGTCTTAAAGTGTTCTGTAACCGGACACCCGGCTGACAAAGTAACTTCATTTGTGAGGTTAGTTTTGGGGGAGAGTTTCATAGACCTTTATATTCATTAAATATAGTGAATATGAATAATTAGTGTGTGTCTGATTGGTCCAGACCCTACATCCCCCCCTTTCGACCGTTGTTGTCCCCCTCAAGGACAACCATGATCGAAGTTGAAAGTGCCGACAGATCAGACACACCTTTGTCATAGAAGGCTGGAAGGCCATGGTGGCCTCTGGTTGCTGGCGTCTTCTGGAGTGGTGGTCGTTCCACGGCGGTTGATGTGGACAGTAGCCCAGTACAGGTCTCTGCAGCAGGTGTTGGGGCAGAAGGTGCCTTGACTGGGTTTCACCTGTCATTCTGGAGTTAGGGTGAAATTGTGGTTCTTGAAGAAGGATGAGGTTTCCAGCTTTGATTCAGGTTTGGCCTCAGCAGGGCAGCGTGTGTCTTGGATCAGAGACTACAGACCAGCTGAGTTTGAGTAAAGTCATTCTGGAAGACAGTAAACAGCTGTTTCATGGAGTTCACTGTCTGGTTCAGCCGAACGCTGTGGGTGTTGAGAATTACCACAGTTCCCTTCGATGTCTTGCCGATGGACGGCAGGGAGGCACTCTGTGTTGTGAGTTGCCCTTTTAGCTGTGGGATTTCAGTTTGAATTTCAGCCACACGTTGTCTCAAGGTGGCTAGGTTCAGTGCGTTGACACTGGACATGCCAATGTTAACAGAGTTCCGTCGGCAGTGGCGGTTGTGTCCATCTGGCTCTGCTTGTGTGACATTTTTTTTTTTTCAAGTTGGTTGAGCATGTGTTCGACATTGGCCTCAGCGTGGGAGAGGGAGTGGAGTCGAACATACACTCTCTGGGTGTGGGTCCTGCAGTTGGTGATAAGGAGTCCCGGTTGTTCCTTCGGGACGCTGCCTGATACCGGACCTGGTGAGATGACCGACTGCGGCTGTCCTCTGGTTGGCTGGAGGCACAGGAAGACTAACCACAGCAGCATCCTGGAACAGACAAAGGGGAGAGGGAGAGAGAAAGGGAGGAAAGATCTCAGCGACTGTCGTCCTTTGTTGGCTAGGACAGTCTTTCCGCTTCGAGGACGCCGGAATGCCAATTGCTTCGGTGTTCTGGTGCTGCGGTGTGCAGCACATGCTGCGTCATGGGCATACACTGGCATGAACCCCCCTTTTGCACTGTGGCACCACAAGCTTTGGCGCAGCGATGTCATCAGGTGCATAACACAGAGTGTTGTCCTGTACACGCAGCGTGTGCTTGTTGATTTCAGTTGTCTGGGGCACCGGTTGTCGGTGGGTGCAGACGGCGTTCGTGGGTGGTTGGAGGGGTTAGAGGTGGTTTCTCATAGTGTCCATTGGTTTGTCATAGTCTTTGGTAAGCTGGAAGGTTGGGGTCAGGTTAAGCAGAGGCTCTGTGACATTTTGGCACACTTGTGGTGAGAGACTAATTCATGACCCTAAAAGTTCAGAACCACTGTTTAATGGGTTCGCTAGATATGTAGCATAAAGTTAGGTGTTTCATGTGTATCTAGCTAGTGATGTGTCTCTTGTATCTTTATCATCTTAGCTGTGGATGTTAGGAGGCTAAGACTTGTGTGGTTCCTAGAGTATTTCCTGGAAAGGGCATAGCCGAGATGAAATAAATGACTTAAGATGGTTCTTATGACTAAATTATTTCTCTGGACTTAAATGGTGGTTCACTGCGGCTTGACGAAGTGAAGGATAGGAGGAAAAGGGACAGCTTTCCTATTCAAATTATGCTTATTATCAATCCTCAGGACTATAGTTATGCCCTAGTAATTGTTGAAATTACTTGTGTCGCAGGGTCACAAAAATGAGTGCACTTGTTGAAAATAAACACAATCACAAATAAAGGTGTCTCTGTTTCCTTTCTGGGCCCAATGGGAAATAGAACCACATTCGAACAAGAGAGGAAATGGAATTAAATCATATAGATGACCGAATAGACAAGGGAATAGCTGACTGCTATTATTATCAAAGTGGAAATAAAAGAATAAAATAAAAAAATAAAGTAAGTAATCAAAACAGCGGTAATGATCTGAAATTGAGAATAATCAATAGCACTAGTGACTAACCTTTAGATTTGCCTGGACCAACACTCCCTAGTGGGTCACAGCTGTTGCGTGTTTAAGACCACACCGTGTGTGTCCCTCCAAAGGTTTAGTCAATATGCTGATGAAAATTCTCATAACTATAATAATTCTTCTCTAGCTACATAGCTTACATGTAATTAAACTTGGGTTTAATTGCCAGGGCATCTGCAAATTTAGCCTACAGCGCTCAGCAAGGACTATGCCTAAACTAGTGAAGGTGAAATTCAGCTGAGAAGAATTGAAAGTAAGGAAAGAGAAAAATTAGAAACCCTAAATGGGGTTAAAGAAAGTATTTTAGAATACTTTGCGCTGTATACATAAAAGCTGTAATTAAGGCTTCAAGTAAATGATGCTAACCGCTAACTGTAGAAGTTATTATGTAGCTTAGCCTAAGCTGGATGGATGCTAGGTTAGCTTAGCTTAGCCTAAGCTGGATGGACGCTAGGTTAAGTTAGCTTAGCCACCTAGGCTGGTTTGATTACAAAATGACGTCACGAGTTAGCACTTCCTGTGACAAGTCGTTGTCATGGGAACCAGTGCATGTCAGAACAATTCAACAGTACCTGAAGAATGTCTACACATTTTACTGAGTTATGCATGTTTAAACGGGTTAAAAGGGGGCGCCTATACTTTAAGTCTTTCAAGAACTTGATGTTACATTCAGTAAAATGCTAATGTGTTTTGGCATTTTAGCTAATTTTACTCATGGAACTCTTCTCTTTACTTTACACAACTTATTCTATTCGTTTACAAAGTAAGGAAATAGATTTGCTGTAAGTCAAAGCTTGTCTAAGCCTATATAGTTACGTCCCTCTCATGCATAAATGCTGACTTTTCAGCGAGTGAACAGTTTTGATCGCTAGGTAGCTCTCTGCTTGTGGATGCAGCTAAAAATTTAGGTGAATTACATCAATCTAACAATAATTTGTAAGGCCTTTACATTGTAGAAAGGGGAGCATCACCCAGGTCTACGTATATATAACACTGTCCTGAGCTTTCTTTTTCAGAAACAGGTTTAGCAATACTGCAATTTGGATTTCTTTGACCAAAGCAGGATAGATATCGGTACAGTTTACAAGCTGCTGAGATGAGATTCCTTTGTCAAACAGACTTACGCTTTAATGCTGAACTTACTGATACCAGTTGGAAATCTAAGACTCTTTCACTTACAGTAGAGATGTCAATTCCCGCTATCGTTTTATCTGCATTTAGACAAGCCAGCAACCAGTGATCAAAATGCGTATCGCATGTTGTGTTCCAGTTGGACCGCAATGGTCAAATGCACGCCTGTAGGTTAACAGTAGTTTAAAACTCAGGTGGTTTTCCTACACTATGGCGTCAAGGTATGCCCTATTTGGAGCTAGTGTTTCCTGTAACCCTTCATTGTCATGGAAACTAATGTAGCAGTGCCAATTCAACCAGCATGTAGCAAATGTTTGTTTCAAAAGAGTTGTGCATAGTCTGTTGGCAGGTGAGGCTTACACGTCCATTCAAGATTTTCTTTATATCAGTAAAATTCTACTTTTACTAATGCAGAGTCTTGCTGTTCTTTGAGCACACATTTTCATCTACTTTAAAAGTTTTATGTCCTATGTTGACCAGGGACTTTTTAGCAGAGTCTTGCATTGTTTTCATGCTGTGTGCCTTCTGGCTTTGCAGTTCAGAATCAATGGGGTCTTAGGAACCTTTTCTGGGGAGGACTTCTGTGTTAGAGGCCTTCTGCATCAGGTCACGCATCGTTGAGTGGGCATTGCGTGGGGGCAGGTGAAAATATGGTGACTAACTGGTTTTGGAGGAAAAGTTTCTTGAAGCTGGTGTCCTCCTCCGTCACAGGTTCGTTGTAAGTTCCACAGACAACTCGTTTGGAGTTGGTGGTGGTAGCACAGGGCCTTCTAGGTCTGTCCTGCTTGGTGTTTGGGCAGGGCCCAGCTGGGCTGGATGTGTCCAGATCAGATGGAGTCTGTCTCGGTGTGCCATACCGGTTGGAGACTGCAGGTGAAAATCAATGTCTCGTAGATTGGCAGGGATGTTTCTGACCTTTCACTTGAGATTGTTGAGTGTCACTTCATGTGCCATTTCAGGGTTTGTCTGATTTACCTTTTCCTCCTGCAGCTGCAGGGGCTCTCAGGGCACTGTCTGGTGAAGTGTTAAGCCGAGGGCTTTGGCTCCTCCCCCCTTTGTGCAGGGCTGGGGAAGCTTACGCTGCTAATGTGAAGGTCAGCAGGGTCCATCTTTCTTGTGTGGTCCATTTGCAGTGGGTTGGACTGTTGCAGCTCTCTTTGGACCACATGGAGTGCATCAATAATGTTACAGCATCGCTAAGTCAGTGTTCGGACTTCCGCTGCACATTGATGGCTTTAACTCTCTTTGAGTTTAACCATTTCTTTAAGTTCTTTGAGTGAAACAGTTCTTTACCCGTCGGTTTGCAGGTGCTCAGAGCTGTCGTCCGCCTGAAAACTGATGATCTCTTTCAGTTGCTCTGCTCTGTCAGGGTCCTTGCATCTGTCCTGTGCCTTCTCCCGTTGAGCAGGGTTCGTTCTCTGTGGAGTCCTGTGGCTGGCAGCGTTAGTTCATTTACCTCCTGTTTGAGGCCTGCGGGAGCATGGCCAAGGAGAAGATAATGCTGGTCAGCTCTTGGTGGCTCAGGCTGGGTGTCAGACGTCTGCTTTCATTGTTGCCTAACTGTTCCTTCCTCTGCCGTGGCAGGTCGTTGCCTGCTTCAGGCTGAAGGATGTCCATGACACTGCTCTGCCGGGTCTTCAGGTGGTCCTGGTGGCAGGGCTGGGTGTCTGAGGCCTACTGGAACACTTGTGGGAACACGAGAGAGAAATGGCAAAGGCAAATGCAAGTTTCTACAGAGGTGGTGAGCTATCTGTGTGGGAGAATGGCTATGTGGAGCAGCTAAAATTTAGTGTTGGTGAGCACACACAACAAAAAAAAAAGTTTTGAGTATCTTAGTTGACGTGCTTTAAGCAGCATCGACTGATGACTGGGCTCTTACATGTCATAACCTATTACTCGAAAATGCTGATGGTTCTTCTCACATGTTGTGCTACGAGAGTAACAGATAGAGCAAAACCAAAATAAAACAATGGGATGAAACCAGAAAAGAAGAGGAAGAAAGGAGTGTTTTACCTATTTAGGTTTAGCTAGGAGACATAGGTAAACAGGAGTCACTTATGGGTTATGCTGCTGTTAGACTAAGCTACCAGGGACACATCAGACATCTCAAGGTCCAAAAGAAGAAGAAGAAACAATGGGAAGTGTTTCCAGTTCTGTCTGGGGCCTACTGTGCGTTTGTGTTTAGCCGTACTTCATGTACTTAGCTTGGTGCTAAGGAGTGAGGATGGGTAAAACACAGACAGGAAGTAGGATATTAATGACCTGTGTAACTCGCTATGGAAACAACAGTCGCTAGATATTGTAATCCTATAGAGAGAGAGAAGATGAGGATAGTGACTAGTGATCTAAAATAAGGTAAAGGTCAAGTTAGAACGTCCTTATAGCTCTAAGAAAACTAAAAGGAAAGGGAAGCGTATCAAGTAATTTAATTAAATTTAAAATTTAGTTAAGCCCTTCTTTTTTTCTTTAGCTGAATATAAGAATTCAGGCTGGAACAAACGTAAATAACTAAATTGAAATAAAATAAAAAAAAATAAAAAAAATGTATGTAAACATTGTGTGTTCTCATAGCTCTGGTAACTAGAGGGGAACTTGACTAAGCAAATTGATTTAATTAAATTCCCAATTTAATTAAATTCAATTTAACTGAATAGGACTATTCAGGCTCAACAGGTGTAAATACACAAAATAAAATAGGGGTAGATTTAAGTAAAAATAAAAGAAACACAAATAAAAACCCAAAGTATCTGGGTTTCAATCTGAAAGTGAAACCAAGAGGAAGGGGTCGAGAGAGAGAAAGAGAGAGAGAAGAGGGTGGTTTAACCCTCTTATGAGACGTGGTTCGTGAAGCTCTGAAACCAGGGTGGATCATTCGTCTCAAATCATTCGGAGTGTATCACTGCTAAGGTCACGTGATTTTATTAAACTGGGCTTCGTTACGCGTCATAGCTGTTTCGAAATTGTTTTAAATTTCAACGGTTCGTGAACCATTGTGTATCTGGTCTCTATGTGATCTCGTATCACTTTATAGATTCGTACACATTTAATGACGCATTTGATAAAGGGTCTGATTGACTTTCAAGTCAAGCTTTCATAAAACGAGCCCTACGGTTTACTAAGATATTATGCCTTGAAAGACACCTCATATTAAACGATATTAGGTAGCTCGTGGATTGCCATTACCTGATTACACCTTTTGATAAAACCTTTGCGATTGGTTTGTAAAAGGTGTTCCGTTGATTTGAGTTTCCGCTACACTTCCACTGTTTTGACCAGCAGGGGTCGCCAGCGAGGGCGCTTCAAACAAAGAGTCATTTGTGACTCAGTTGACTCCTTTGATTCAAAGCCTCGAAGAGCTTTGACTCTCATTACTCGTGTTCAAATCACTCAGTTCAAATCACGCAAAATCTATAGTCTTTGGTTTAAGGTTACACTTTACGCTCTAACGTGTCTAAGTTTTTAGGCGGTGCTAAAACTATCACTCGAGGTAGAGGGTTTTACTTGTAAGTCATGCGTGTAAGTTAGGATTGAGGGAGCTATTGGCTACAACCGTCGCTTGTTTACACGAGGGTCTGTGAGATTGGTGCTGTTGTCAGAAAAACTAGATAGGAACGCCTGCTCGCGTTCCGGACGCAATGCCAACCAACAACACAGATCGTTCGGAGCAGCGATCGAGCTGTGCTGACAGTTTGCACTGAGTCTCTCGCTTAGACACGACGTTGCGTGTGAGTGACTCTTTTTAACAAATCAAAACAGCACCGTTCTTTCACAGACAATGGCAAATTACTAGTTAGCTAAGCTAGAATTTATACCACTAATTCGACGCGATTGTTTCATATGAGCGCTTCAGCGGTTTAATATGAATACAATGACGTAACGCATAATAAGGCCTTAATCGGTGATTGAGGGACATCGCTCAGATCACATTCAAAAATGCTGAAAATGGAGATTTCTTCGTCCATATCAGGTTAATTAGTTCTGGTACCATTTATGCGCGCGGCTAATCTGAGATTTCTTCGTCAGAGAAGGCTTATGCTCGATTTATATCTGAAATTAGGCTTTCTTCGCTAATATCAGGAGTTTCTTATCGTACGATTTAAATATGCATTATAGCATTTGTGAACTTTCTGCCATTCGTAGGAAGGCATATTCAAGCTATAGTTTTGCTGATTTACTCAGAAACTTGTACGTGCATGTATGAGATGTTAATAAAACTTATGGGACAACATATGATTGATTACTGTCTGCTTGCATACAATGTTTAATACGATGCCTTAAAATTCTCCACCATTTATGTAAGGAACTCAGCTTTTTGGAAATATTAATAATCAATAATATCTTGTTATTATTAATTATAAATATTTGGGTCAGTTAATTGGATTAACTTGATGTGGCTGAATTAATATTACAATCAATTAATCAGTTCTTCCAACGAACTATTTTGATTATTAATTTATTCTAATAAAGGGTATCTTCCATGGCCACCGAAGAATAATTATTTCTTCGCCTGTACAGTACTTTGAGCCAGTAGCAAAAAACGTGATCGTAAAGTGACTTGTATTGCAAACAAAACAGAACCAAATACATATTATGTACAAGTTTTATTAACTAAATATAGATATTTATATGAATATAAATAAACTAAACAACATACACACATGAATACATAAATAGGTTAGTGATAGGATGAAATTGGAAACCGGAAGAGGGTCTATGAGAAGAACCATCAGAATTTCATTTTCACATTTCATTGAATTGAATACTTGCATTTGTAATGGGAACAATTTTTGAAGTTGTTGAAAATTGGAGTCGTTGATGGTTCCGGCAGTGTCAAGTGGAAGTTGGTTGAGCGTTCTCTTTGTTGGTTGGAGTCTTTGTTCCAAAACTCCTGAGATTGTCCTTGGTTCTTTGTGAGAGAGTCTTCTCTCTTTTCCATGAGGCCGGATCTGGTTGGAATCGAGGCCTGCTGGGCCCTGGGGCCCCCGTGGAGGGGGAGGGGGCTCCCCAGTCTCACCAGAACAGTGTTGCGGCTGGATGAAAAAACTAAGAGAGGGAGGTCACATGTGGACTGTCTCTAATAAGGCCTGGAGAAGATCCTCCCCTAAGGGTTGAACTCGACCAATCAGAAAGGGGACATGTCTGAGAGGGAAAGTGGCTCTTAGTTGATTTATGGTCTTTGTCCCCAGCATGCTTAGACTGTTCATTCAAGCTCAAATAGACATAACAAATTCACATTGCATTCTAAGAGAAGGTGATGTACATCAAAGTGTGTGTCATTAAATGAGGATTAATTTGCTAGGAAGCATGATACAGGTGAGGTTATATTGACCGTTGGGTGGTTGTTCAACCACATACACCCCAATCAAACATACCATGTTGTTATA
The DNA here is from genome assembly GCF_051911475.1 of Siphateles boraxobius. Classification (NCBI taxonomy): domain Eukaryota; kingdom Metazoa; phylum Chordata; class Actinopteri; order Cypriniformes; family Leuciscidae; genus Siphateles; species Siphateles boraxobius. The sequence goes on from NW_027509042.1 coordinate 27,014,797, forward strand.
CCTAATAGTACACGAGACAGTAAATCATCACAGTTTCTGTGAGGCATGTTCCTTCATAGATCAGAGTAACACCGCAAAGTTTATTTAATTAAAGATGGTCTCTCTCTCTTAAGCATGTGGCGCATGTGGCCACATTCCTTTGAGGTTGTAAAGTCTGTTATCAGTCTTAAAGTGTTCTGTAACCGGACACCCGGCTGACAAAGTAACTTCATTTGTGAGGTTAGTTTTGGGGGAGAGTTTCATAGACCTTTATATTCATTAAATATAGTGAATATGAATAATTAGTGTGTGTCTGATTGGTCCAGACCCTACAGCCGTCACACCAACACCGGAGAGTTCGCTCGTCTCGAAGAAGATGATGTCACAGAAACTCAGGATTTGGCTTGTGGATTGAAGCTCTTGGCTCCGAAGTGAAAACATGATCTGCCTTTGCCGGCGTCTCTCCTTTTATACCCCCGCGGTGGGGCGGAGATACGCTATGCAAATTCCGCAGACCGATGGCATTTCATCGCCATTGGCTCGTTTTATAATACATGAAGATGATTGGCTTTCTAGGCGAAACCCCCATTCGTCGTCATCCGACGTAACTCGGAGTGACTATGAAAGGGAACTTCTGCTTCTCTGGCACCTTCCCCATGATGATAATCTGTCCCCTCTTGACCAATCCTGTCAACTCCAGTGATGCGGTTGTCTAGGCAGACCTCGATGGATGAAGGCGTTCTCCTTGGTTCCACACTGCTTCCTGTGAGACACCTGAAAATCTTCTTAAATGTCCACTTCAGGATTGAGCACTTATGAACTTAAAAACGTGAGGAAATACATACGAACGCATAATGCAACAAAACAAAAACAAAACAATAGATGGGTTCATGTCAGCAAGTGCGATTGGTACATCTGGTCGCAATATTTCTAAAAGGTCCTGAATGGTAAGGTGGTCTCATTTTAAATATCCAATTCTCCATTACCACTGTGATGAAGTTAAATGGTAGTGGAATATAAATATTCTTGGTCTGAATCATTTTAAGGAGGTCAGTGTAATCTATACAATCAAATAGATTCTATGCATCAATAAATCATGTAATAACAATAATAATAATCCATCAAAAATTATGAATCAATACACATATATTTCACTATGTTTGTTCAGGAATTTTCCAATGCAAGCCACCTATGTAGATCGAAGAAGTGACTCAGAACATGCTTATTCATACAAGGATGTAGATAGTTCATTTCCTTGCAACAGTTGTGAGTGAATGTGAGTGGGAGAGAGAGAGAGATATAGAGAGAGTGTGTGTGAGAGTGTGTGTTCTGGCTAAGTCACAGTCGATGAAAGGGTTAAATTGTAAATTTTGTGTGTGTGTGTTTGCTGGCTAAATCACAGTGGATGACAGGGTTAAATTGTAAATTTTGTAGTTGATTGAAGCGCCCACACTTCAGATCTATCTGGGGGTTTTTCTTTTTATGATGTTACTGTTATTAGCGGTATGTTGAGAAATCAGGGGCCCTCAGACTTTCAAACCACCCTAACAACAATCAGAAAGTTTTAACATTTTGAAACTAAATAGCAGGTCTGTCTCTGCTTATAATTTGCATCATCGATTTGTGATTGTGGCCATTCATATATATTACAGTGGTTTTGTGTGAGTGTTGTGAATAGCAGGGCCGGCCCGAGGCATAAGCGAACTAAGCGGCTGCTTGGGGCCCCCTGAATGTACAGACTTGTACATTCTGTCATGTACAATCCAACAAAGTCTGTTACAATAATAATAATAAAAATGATTTTGAGGACAGTTACACTGTATTGAGACAGTTGAGAAATAATAATATTTGTACAGTTTCAACAATAATTGTCATTGTTGAACCCTTGCTCTTATTATGTTTCTGATTTCTCAGTTTTGTCATTATTTTAGCTAATAATTTGTTTTGAGGCAGTTTGTTTTAAGAAGTTTCAAAGAGTTAGTAAAAGAGTAAAGTAAAAGTTTAAACTTTTTATTTAAGTAGGCATCTATTTTTTATGAAGTATTTAGTTTGTATTAATACATAACCTCACTGTATTCATTTATAATGTATCATTATTGCGTGACATTTGTGTCAATAATCATCAAGCAGAGGTGACTTCGCGTAGTGGGAGGGGCCCCCCAAATCAAATTCTGCTTAGGCTCAGACCGGCTCTGGTGAATAGTGTATGCTATGTCTATCGGAATACTGTAGCGTCTCTGTTAGACTGTCATCATCGGATCAGATTTACCATCCAATATGTGTGAAGCTATCCGGATTTGTTAGTGTGAAGATGTGCAAATAGGTCTTTACTGAGGTGACACTTTTGGACTCTGTCATCTTTATCTTCTTACGATGTGTTGTGTTCAGCCTAGATAGACTTGATCTATTCCATATGATGATGATGTGAGGGTGTAGTGATGGAGGAGTGTGTTCAGTGTTCGTGTCTAGGAGATGGGTGGAATCTAACCTATAATAATTGTGTTGTAAATTTAGTTCCAGTTCTATACTGGGAGGCCATGCTTATATAGTGATGTGCTATTGTGAGATGTTAATGGCCTCTTGAAGTGTCTTTTCACCCATCTCCCGAGTCTCAGGTTATGTTCTAACAATCCCGCTGTCCTGGCTCTGATGCAGGTTGGGTCCGGGTCATCCTGGCATCCGTTCTTCAAGGAATTGCAGTAATACACCTGAGACAGAAACAAATGCAGAGAGAATCACAGTTAATTCTGATGTTTTCAACAGTTTCAAATTCAGACATGTGGAATTCTTTTCCTTTTTCCATTATCATGTCCATTGCAATTTTAATTCCAGTTGTCACATGAAACCGAGTTTCATTGATCAGGTCTGAAGTGAACTATTGCTGTTGTTTCAGTGCAGTGTGTGACACCTAAAAGCTGCTTCTGCAGTGGAGCCTTCACAGTCTGCTGTGTCATGAGCATTAGAGGTCCCGAGATCCCAGTTCTGCTGGGGAAATTTTCTGGATTAACCAGAGTTCCCTTTCGAGAGGTCTCTCCTATTGCGTAAGTAGCTTACGCTATGGGAAAACTCCTTTTCTCGAGAATATTGAAGTCTTTATGTAAAACGCATTGCAGCTGCACAGCTGACAGCAATGAACGAAGGCAGCTCGGTCATTGGCTGTGCTGCGGCAACTTGCTCGAACCAATGACGGGGCGACTCTGAATGCGCGACCAATGAGCGCGCTTCGCGCCCGCGCGCGTCAGAGCCCGCCAAGATGGGCGTGGCCAAGAGCTATATATTGGGCGCCCCGTCATGAGAGTTCTTTAGATTTAATCTCCTTCAGCGAACACCTTCTTCGCTGGATCCTCCGGATTATTGAAGCTTCGCCGTCGAAAAGCATACCAGCGGGATTTGCTACGAGGACGTCGGCACCTTCAGCCGCCTTCTAACGCGATCCTACTGAGCCATCCGGCGTACTGCTCACGCAAGTATTTACATCTGTTCGCTCTGCGACACTTGTAAAAGAGCAAATTTTCCAAGGCGTTGTTTCAAATGCCTTCCTGCGCGTCGTGCAGAGACCTTCTCCCGGACGGGGATCGTCACATCATCTGCGCTCGCTGCCTGGGCCGGGACCACGCAGAAGCTGCTTTGACCAAGGGCGGATGCCCCGAATGTGACGACCTGGGTCTCTCCGCACTGCGGGCTCGCCTCGCCGCTTTCGCCGTGAGCGAGCCCATCGCCGCCATCCCTCTGTTCGAGCCGCGCACTAAGAAAAAGCGCCGCTCACAGAGGCTTCCTGAACCTGAGCTCAGTGACGTCACGCCGAGCCAGTCTCCGCGTGCTTCACCGCCGCTCTTGCCTTCCCCACCGCCGGTTCAGTTCACCCAGCCGGACCCACACCCCTCTAGCAGAGCGGTGGGCCTTGTGACTTTCGGCGCGTCCGAGGACGACGGGGGAATGGATGACAGCTTGTCAATCGACGCTGCATCGGACGACTGGCCGGGCTCCACTCTCGACCCCGCCCCGTCGACGCTAGCTAGCGCGAGCGGGGGCTCCACCATGGATAGCGAGATTATCCGCGTTCTCTCTAAGGCCGTGGAAGACCTCGGGCTCGATTGGTCTTCTCCCGAAGAACCAACCCGGAGCCGACTGGATGAGTGGTTTCTGCAGGGGCGCCAGCAGGCCCCTCGGCAAAGGCCTTCTCCCTTCTTCCCGGAAGTTCACGACGAACTCACCAAGTCGTGGAAAGCCCCCCACTCTGCGCGCCTAAAGCCTTCTTTTTCTTCCTCGCTCTCCTCTGTGGACGGCGCGAAGGAAAGAGGCTACGAGGGAACACCGCCCCTCGAGGAGGCCGTGGCCAATCATCTCTGCCCGCCCTCCACCACCGGATGGAAAGCCAAAGCTTCCCACCCCTCGAAGCCCTGCCGCACTACTTCAGCTCTCGCCGGTCGCGCCTACGCCGCCGCCGGCCAAGCTGCATCAGCGCTTCACTCTATGGCGGTACTTCAAGTGTTCCAAGCCAAGCTTCTCCGCTCTATGGACGAGTCTGGCCCCGAACCCGAAGCCTTTAAGGACCTACGCAGCGCGACTGACATAGCCCTGCGAGCCACGAAGGCCACCGCCCAGTCTATCGGCCGTGCCATGGCTAATTTGACTGTTCTCGAGCGCCATCTGTGGTTGACTCTGACTGAGATGAAGGACGCGGATAAGGCGCCATTTCTCGACGCGCCTATCTCCACCAGCGGGCTGTTTGGACCGGCGGTTAAGGGTTTCGCCGAACGCTTCACTGAGGCCCAGAATGCTTCACAAGCTATGCGGCATTTCCTGCCCAAGCGCTCCAGCTCATCGCAGAGCAGACAGAGGCCGCCGCAGCCGCAGCGGGCTAGAACAGCCCCCACCGCCTCTCAGCCCGCGCCTCAGGCTGACGCTCGACGCCGCTCGCGCTCTCACAACCGCAAGCCGCCTTCTGAGCGACGGGGTCCTCGGCCCAAGATTGTGCTGAACCCCGAGCCTCGAAAGCCGTCCTAGCCACAAGAATGAAAAGAGAGAGTGCGTGTCTCGCAAAAGCCGGACCACTCTCTCTGCAAAAGCTCAAGCATTACCCAGTCCCCTTACAGGCGGCTGGATATGTTCATACAGCAGTCAATGGGCCAGTCACAGAGCTCGCTCACCTGCAAACAAACGCCGTTTTTACGGCGACGCACAGAAAACACAAAAAGAGTCTTTTTCTGCCTGTGTCACTAAGGGTTCACATGTCCACAAGGTGTGCATTCCCAGATACTGTCAAAACAGTGCCAAATTCATTCCCAGCTCAAGCTGCGCACCCCATGAATGTAGATCACGTGCCTACGGTCATGTACGCACCACTACACACAAGCACTGTTCACACAGTTATAAATTCATCCCCAGTAAAAGCGGGAAACATTATAAAAGTGACGCGTGTGCCTACCACTGTTTATGCACCCCCACTTATAAACACTGTCCTTACAGTGTCAAACACAACCCCAGCCCAGGCTGCGAGTTTTACAGACACAGCGCGCGCTGCTGTAATCACACACGCGCCCATTCACTCAGCTGCTCAGCGCGCGCCCGCGCCTCTGAGAGCTATGAGCTCAGGCGATTCGCTGGCCGGGTCCCTGCGTCACAGCGGCCCGCCCCTAGCCTGTATTCAGCCCATATCTGTACACGCAGCGGCATGGGAAAATATTCCAGATATGCCGAAATGGGTATTGAATATAGTAAAGCACGGATACTCGCTCCAGTTCGCTCGCAGACCACCACGTTTTACGACTGTGGTCGAGACGAAAGTGAGAAAAGAGTGCTCACATGTTCTACGCACCGAGGTGCGCAAACTAATAGAAAAGGGTGCTGTGGAAACTGTTCCCCCCTCTCTGAGCGAGGCAGGTTTTTACAGCCGCTATTTTCTCGTCCCGAAAAAGGATGGCGGTCTCCGCCCCATCCTAGATCTCAGACACCTGAACAAAGCACTAATGATTCGCTCGTTCAGAATGTTAACAACCAAGCATATCCTCGCGCAAGTACGCCCAGGAGATTGGTTTCTCTCAGTGGATCTGAAAGATGCTTACTTTCACATTCCAATAGCGCCTCATCACAGGCCGTTTCTGAGATTCGCTTTCGAGGGACAGTCGTACCAGTACACAGTACTTCCGTTCGGCCTGTCCCTGGCTCCCCGTACATTCACGAAATGTATGGATGCAGCACTTTCCCCCCTAAGGCGAAGGGGAGTGCGAATACTGAATTATCTCGACGATTGGCTGATTCTAGCACAATCAGAGAGTCAGTTAATAACACACAGATCTTGGATTATCAGCCATTTAGAATGCCTGGGTCTAAGAATCAATTTTGCAAAAAGCATACTATCTCCCAGCCAGAGGATTTCTTTCCTGGGAATAGTTCTAGACTCGATGCAAATGACAGCGCGTCTCTCATCAGAGCGCGCGCTCACCATCCGGCGCCTTGCAACATCATTCAGGGCGGGCGCGCTCGCCCCCGTCAAGCGGTTTCAGAGGATGCTCGGTCTCATGGCCTCAGCATCGGCCGTACTCCAGCTAGGATTGTTGCATATGCGCCCTCTCCAACGCTGGCTCAAGAGCCGCGTCCCTACTCACGCGTGGCGTTCGGGCCACCTTTTAATCAGAGCGAACCACGGCTGTATAAAAGCCCTGACGCACTGGAAAGCCGCCGACTGGTACCAGTCAGGCGTGAGTCTGGGTGTGAACACAAGGAGAAAGATGATAACGACAGATGCCTCCAAAATAGGTTGGGGGGCCCTTTACGAGGGCAGGCCTGTCTCCGGCTTTTGGTCAAACCCGGAGAAGCGCCTACACATAAACTGTCTGGAAATGAAAGCGGTCGCTTTGGCTCTCAGAGCCCTGCTCCCACAGCTGAGAAACGAACACGTCTTGGTCCGAACGGACAACATGACGGTAGTATCGTACATAAATCGCCAGGGTGGGCTCAGGTCGAGCTCCATGCATTCAATGGCCAGGAGACTCATTTTATGGTCCCAGCACAACTTGCGCTCGCTGAGAGCAGCGCATGTGCCAGGTGCCCTGAACCAGGGGGCGGACATGCTATCCAGAGACAAAATTCTCCCAGGAGAATGGGCTCTCAACCCGCTGACGATTCACTGGTTATGGAAAACCTTTGGCAAAGCGGAGATCGACCTCTTCGCCGCCAAGGAGAACGCGCACTGCCCTCTTTTCGTCACGAAAAGCATGGATGCGCTCGCCCAGAGCTGGCCGAGCCGTCCCTTATATGCCTTTCCCCCGATCGCGATGCTACCGCAGGTCATCAGTCGGGTCAGAGAGGAGAAAGACGCAGTGCTGCTGATAGCCCCACTCTGGAAGAACCAAACATGGTTTCCAGATCTGATGCAAATGCAATCTGCACCACGGCCGATTCCACTGAGGCCAGACCTCCTCAGTCAGGCCAACGGGATGATATTTCATCCCCGCCCCGATCTGTGGGCCCTTCATGCATGGCCCCTCAACGGGTTCCCAGGAACCTCACGAGCGGAGCACTAAAAACCATCGCTGAGGCGCGGGCGCCCTCCACGAGACGCTTATATGCCCAGAAATGGAAAGTGTTCAGTGTCTGGTGTAATGCCAAGGGCCTGAACCCTGAAACATGCGAGATTACGAACGTACTCGCTTTTCTACAAGGGCTTCTGGAGGCGGGCCGCGCCCCCTCCACGCTCAAAGTATATGTGGCGGCCATCACAGCATCACACGACCCTGTAATGGAACGTCCATTGGGAAGAAACGACCTAATTATTCGTTTCCTAAGGGGCGCTAGGAGGATGAACCCTTCACGCCCCCCCTCAGTGCCGATCTGGGACCTAGCTACTGTCCTAGACGCTCTTAAAGGGCCTCCGTTCGAACCACTCCGAACCGTGCACCTTGAACAGCTCTCGCTCAAGACTGCGCTCTTGCTGGCACTCGCCTCGGTCAAGAGAGTGGGCGACCTGCACGCGCTTTCGACAAGCGCTGCCTGCCTAGAATTCGGACCTAACGACTGCAGGGTCGTCCTTAGACCGAAACATGGGTATATTCCTAAAGTGCTCACCACTCCCTTCAGAGCACAGGTTATCTCCCTAACTGCGCTATCGTCCCCAGCAGACGAACACGACGCTAATCTACTCTGCCCCGTTAGGGCTCTCAGAGTGTATTTGGAGCGTTCTGCCCTATTCAGACAGACAGAACAACTGTTTGTATGCTTTGGCGGCCGTACGAAAGGTTCCGCCGTTTCAAAGCAGAGAATCTCTCACTGGATAGTTGAAGCTATAGCGCTGGCTTATGAAGCTAAGGGACTTCAATGCCCCTGGGGAGTCAAAACACACTCCACCAGGAGTGTGGCTTCTTCCTGGGCATGGTCGAGCGGGATACCGATCGAGGATATTTGTGCGGCGGCAGGCTGGGCCTCACCGTCCACATTTATCAGGTTCTACAACCTACAGGTCCCGACACTGCATTCCAATGTACTATCAGCATGATGCTAGTTGAACTACGAGTTCGTATCTAGATTATGTATGTGCTTGTGTCACACTGAGCGCCTTCTAGCCGCTCTGTATTCTTTCCCACATATAAAGCTCGCCTCTGCCGGCTAGTTGGATGATAACTTTGCTTTTTTAGCTCAGGCACCTGCCTCTGGCTATCATAAGGCGAAGTTCAGCACGCACGGCGTTTTGCATGGTGTTCCCATAGCGTAAGCTACTTACGCAATAGGAGAGACCTCTCGAAAGGGAACGACTCGGTTACTAACGTAACCTCGGTTCCCTGAGAGGAGGGAACGAGTATTGCGTAAGCTGCCGTGCTTGTGCTTGGTTAGTTCGCTTCAGTCGTTTTAACCTAAAGAACTCTCATGACGGGGCGCCCAATATATAGCTCTTGGCCACGCCCATCTTGGCGGGCTCTGACGCGCGCGGGCGCGAAGCGCGCTCATTGGTCGCGCATTCAGAGTCGCCCCGTCATTGGTTCGAGCAAGTTGCCGCAGCACAGCCAATGACCGAGCTGCCTTCGTTCATTGCTGTCAGCTGTGCAGCTGCAATGCGTTTTACATAAAGACTTCAATATTCTCGAGAAAAGGAGTTTTCCCATAGCGTAAGCTACTTACGCAATACTCGTTCCCTCCTCTCAGGGAACCGAGGTTACGTTAGTAACCGAGTCGTTTTTCTCACTCATATTGTTATGAGATTAAATGGGTCGATGCCCATGGCTTTACTTCAAAGTTGATCTCTTTACAGTCAGATCTGTGGGCAGAAATTAGTTCACCTGTTTCGGTGTTGCCTGCTTAGCATTTGCTTTTTTGTGGTGTCGTTCACACGTGTGCAGATCTCTTGTGACATGCAAAAGGCTGTGATGTTTCGGTTTACATCCTCCTTGTAGATTTACTTCTCTGATCAGATTCAATTTTAAGTTGGTGCGTCCCAGTTAAGGATGATTTGGTTTGCTATTACCTGTGCCTCACTTCTGGTCGTGGTTTTGTAAAGGCAAAAATAAAAGCACATCCCCTCCCCTTTTGGCACTGGGTAGCAGGCCAATGAAATCGAATTGTAAGGATTAATGTCACACTTCTCCAATCAATGCCCTGCTTGGCGATTACAATATAATGTATATTATAATTTTAGTTATAATACAATTATATTATATTAAAAGTAATATAAATAAAATTATATTGTTTCTGGTCTCTAAAGAGTCTCTGGAACAACTTAGTTGTCAAAGTGTCAAAGTTGTACTGGTCAGTGCATTGTATGTACAAAAACGGCCAGGCTGATATCCAGTGAGGAATTCTGTTGTTGTTAACACTCAATGAACCGCGAGCACATACTAAACACATGGTCAAATCTCTGCCCATTCTCATGTCAATACATTTGAATATGAAAAGGTTTCTTGGCTCAGGGCTGATAAGCACATTCGCTGTTTCTGATGTAGATTTCAAATGCCTGTTCGTTTAATTTTAGTCTTTTTAAAGACTACATGAAGGCAAAGTGGCCATTTTAACGTTTGATTATTCTATTTACTCAATTTTATATTTCCCCGTTTTTAGATTAGGAAACTATGTCGCTTAGAGGTCCTCACGTTTTCTGTCATAACGTTGGTCTCACGATCACAATCAGATCAGTTTCATCACAGAACAGAGGTAATCAGGGCCGGCGCTAGCCATTTGGGTGCCCAAAGCACAAATGCTTGGTGGTGCCCCCCCACCCCCACACCCACACCCACACACATCCAGATACACAAAGACAAACTTGTTGATCATGTCTCTCAGCACGTCGTTGACGAGTGCCTGGAAGAAGGCTGGGGCTGAAGACCGCCCTCAGATCGCGGCTCAGGAACTCTGGAAAGATCGATCGGCTCCTCCTGCAACACAGGGACAGAGGAGACAGGAGACAAGGCAGACACAAGACAATGGGCATGGCAATGTGGACTCCATGATAAGATAGTGCTCTCAGACCAGTTTATGTGATGATTGTGAGTGGTTAACCAGGGGTGACCAAGGATCAGGGGTGAGTGACAAACAAAAAACACTATTTCTTCTCGGTGATTACCAGAGGTGATAAGCTCTAAAGGACCAGAGGTCTGTGAAATAGTGGTCAGTACCCTGCCATCTAAGGCAAGAGCAGTAAGAATAGGAGAGAGAGACTGAAAAGAAATGCCTCTTTTTGAGGCCCAAGAAAAATCAATAACATTCCCTTCGGCCCCCGAATCAATGAGGGCAGAGAGTTGGTGGACAGCACCTTTATGAATGACTGAGGCTGGAAGCATGGAGCGAGAACCAGTGGATGGAGTGGTGGAAGTAGCGCTCACCAGTATCCCCACGTTTACTGGCGAGCGTTGGCTTTTGCCGGGCAGGAAGAAATTTAGTCCCTTGGACAGACGTTTCTGTTTCTCCTCTGCAGACAAATGGTACCTGCCCAACTGCATAGCTTCCGAAGCAGATGGATGATCTGGAGCAGCTGACATGGAGGAGGTAGGTGTGAGGTCGACTAATTATGGGGATGGAGGGAACCGAACTCTCCTACGAAGATCCCGATATACCTCTTCCATTATGTTGTCCTCCAGCGCCTCCGTAAACCTGGCCACCAGTGCTGCTTCATTCCACATAGTTGAGGCCGCGGAACTCGATGGCGAAGTCCGCCACTGAACGTCTCCCCTGATGCAGAGCTGCCAACAGCCACGATGCCTCCTTACTGAGCGCTGAGCGGTCAAATATCTTGACAAATTCTAGCTTGAAGCTGAAAAAGTCCTCGCAGCACGCTGCCTCTGCAGCCCAGACGGAAGTGGCCCATTCCCGGGCCCGACCGGCGAGAAGAGAGATGACAAACACCAGCCTGGCAGTGTCTGAGGCATACCTGAGGGGTTGCAGTATAAACTGGCATTCACGCACAACCCTTCATCCGAAATACGATATATAAACAAAGTAAGTTTGTAATCTTTAATTATACAGTTGATGAGCACTGCATTCGCTCTGGGAAACAAGTTATTATGATTTAACGAGATACCATAGAGATGTGCCTGTATTCCCGATTGTGTATTCATGCCTGTAACACTCTAGTTCATATGTTTGTATACATAACTTTATTATTGTCCGCACTAGAGTTACATTTGCCTTATTATTACATATTATGTTATTGTTTGAAGCGAAGTTCGCTGTATTTTTTTTTTTCTATATTTAATGGGAGAATTGTTGTAAACAATTTGTTACGCGCATGCGCTCTCATAACCTCGACAGAGCGGCGCCATGCAGGCTTAGAAGGTGTCAGATTACAGCTGTACGTGGCATATAACATAAAGATTACAGCCTACTTTACATTTGCTTTCAATTTATTCTAATAATGTTTAATTATTAATGTAATTTTATCTTTCTACATTATTGCTCATATGTCTAATTGTTGTAATTATTATTATTATGTATATTCATGTTTATGTTACTGTTTATTTTATAGAAAACCACAACCATACAAGCCAGTCTGTTGAGTGGTGACAATAAATGGGTTATTCCCAGAAAGTAATTGCATCTTCGATTCAGTCTCTAATCGGACAGTCTTTGGTGGGTCAGCACCCTGAGCTGGCAACTTGTGTCTTATAAGTGCTACCAATCGGAAGCATTTTTTCATGAATACAAAACAAAATAAATTGGTAGCCGAGCCACCAAGTAAGGGAGCGAGACAGAGGCGAAATCCAATGGACAGGCTGAGGTCAAAACCAGTAGCAGACCAACCGTTTCAGGGAAAAAGCCAAGGCAATAATCCAGGACAAGAGCAGGGGGGTCACAAACCGGTTGAGGAAGCTGAGATGAGATAGGGAACAGGAACTAGGCAAATAAAACAGCAAAACAAAATAAATAATCAGACAAGGCTTTAAAGGGTCTAGAAGCAACCAAAACAAGACTGTCAGGCAAGGGGACAGTGGTGAAGCGGACGGAAACCAAGACACACTGACAAAGAAACAAAGAAAGAGAGAAGCATAAGTAGTGGAGAAAATCAGTGCAGAAAATGGGAAACAGGTGTGTGAGCACTGAGAGTGAAAGCACTAATTAGGATAGGATTCAGCTGTGATGGTAGAGTGAGGTGAACTGACATTCAAGACTCAAGATAAACAGAGCAGAAAGGCTGAAGATCAAACCAGAGTCCTGACACAAAGTGCATATTTCTTATTCTTGAATGCATTGCAATGCAACAAAGTGCATATTGCTTATATATTGCTTATTCTTCAATGCACAATGCTTGATCGTATGTGCAATGCATTGCATTAGCAGATTGCATTGCACATATCTTCAACGCACTACGGAATGAGTTAGTTAGTTCTTGAATGCATTGTAATGCAACAAAGTGCATATGACTTTTATGTTGTTTTTCAATGCACAACGCTTGATCGTATGAGCATTGCATTGAAACAGCAGTTTGTATTGTACATCTCTTCAACGCACTACGGAATGAGTTGGTTCTTGAATGAGTTGCAAAGCAACAAAGTGCATATGACTTTTATGTCATTCTTCAATTCACAAAGCTTGATCGTATGTGCAATGCAATGCAACAGCAGTTCCCTTTCGTTGTCACTCCGAGTTACGTCGGATGACGACGAATGGGGTTTCGCTTAGAAAGCCTATCAACTTCGAGTATTACAAAACGAGCCAATGGCAAGGAAATGCCATGGGTCTGCGGAATTTGCATGGCGTAACTCCGCCCCACCTCGTGGGTATAAAAGGAGGAAGCCCGCAGCAAGCAGATATGTTTTCGCTTCGGAGCCAAGTGTATTCTTCTCTCCACAAGCCATCTCTGAATTGTCAGCTTTACAAACGAGTACCTCGAGTGTAGGTGTGACGGCGATCTACGGCGAGAGCGTGCTTCCTGCTGATCTGTTGCAGTGGTCTGCCAGTCGGTGCGTTTCTCCCCGGGTGCTTCAACACTTGAGTTTTCTCTCACTAAAAGAGCTTACACGTGGCACGTCTTTTTAAAGATGTCTCGCCCGTGTACTTCTGGTTGCGGCAGATTGGTATCGGACTCTGATGGGCACGAGCGTTGCATAGTATGTTTGGGCATTGATAATGCTAGAGCAGCGCTCGTGGATGACTCATGTTCTCTCTGTGGGAACATGACCATCGCGCCATTACGGTCGAGACTCCGTGAACTCTCAAGAGTGAGAGTCCCCTCATCCACCCCCCGTCCTGCGGCTGGTGGCCAGGGTGACCTGAGGGTTACGGTCTGGAACAAGGCGCCGACTATGTGTCCGCGACCCCAGCCCCCCTCTTCAATGACGGTGCCCGCTAGTGAACTGCTGATTCCCGCGGGTCTACCCTCTGGTGGCCCGCGTGCTTCAGTTTAAGCTACAGAGGAAGATGCCATGTCTGTTGCAGCATCACTAGGCGGGTTTGACTCTTCTGGAAGTGAGGGCTCGTCACAGCTGCCACCTTCCGGTGTGCATACGGCTGTGCTCGAGTCTGATCCGGAGATGACGGCCATGCTTTCCCGGGCAGCCGCGAGCATCGGACTTGAGTGGAGGCCTCCACCCTGTCCTGAGCGCTCGCGGCTGGACGATTGGTTTTTGGGTAAGGCCGCCATCCCTCGTCCTCGGCAAACCCCAATCCCTTTTTTCACGGATGTGCATGATGAGATCTCGAAGTCCTGGAAGACCCCCCTGTCTTCTCGGGACCGCTCGCTGGTCTCATCCGCCTTTCCTCCCCTCGATGAGGCAGCTGCCCGTGGGTACACTGGGCTTCCCCCGGTTGAACGCTCTGTTGCCATGCAACTATGTCCTCAGAGTGCTTCTTCTCGGGGCGAGCCTAAGCACCCATCCAAAGCCTGCAGATTTTCGTCGACCCTGGTGGCGAAGTCTTACAGAGCGGCGGGACAGGCGGCTGCTTCACTGCATGCTATGGCCACTCTGCAGGTCTACCAGGCCCAGATGCTCAGAGACATGCACGAGGGTAGGACAAACCCAGGGCTCTTTGATGAGCTGCGCGCCGCGACCGACCTTGCTCTCCGGGCGACGAAGGTCACCGCGCGCTCCCTGGGTTTGGTGATGTCCACAGCTGTGGTCCAGGAGCGACATCTGTGGCTGAACCTGGCTGACATGCGGGACGCTGAGCGGACCCGTCTGCTTAACGCCCCCTTGTCCCAGGCCGGCCTCTTCGGCGGTGCGGTTGAAGACTTTGCCCAACAGTTTTCAACTGCCCAGAAACAGACCGAGGCAATCAGACACATTCTGCCCCGCCGGCCCGCTGCTGCCTCCACCTTGCCGGCCGGGCAGACGCCTCGACCTGTTTCCCGCCGAGGGCGCCCTCCTGCGGCTCCCGCCCCTCCCGCCCGGACCACGCAGCAGCCTCCACCCAGGGCCGGTCGCGGAGGAAGCCGTAAGAAGGCGCCACAGCCCTCTCCTGCCCCGCCCCCCGCTAAACGCCGGGCCAAGCGGCGCTCCTGAGACGGGCTGCTCAGGGATGATGGTTGTTTCGCAGGAGGTGGTAGCAGGACCACTCCTTCCCCCGGTGGAGGGCCGGGGGAGAATCTTTTGTTCTCCACTCCCCGCTGCTCACCCACGGGTGGGCAGGACCCTAATGTGGTTAAAGTCAGAAACAATCCCCTCTTCCCTGAGCTCACAGAGTTCTCGGGCGACACAGAGCGCCGCCCACAAGCCGTGCTCTCCTCGCCCCCCTCTGTCCCAGAGGCGGTTGACACGGCGTGCCGTCCACGGACCGCTTCGCCCCTGTCCCCCTCTGTCGCCAGACCCCTGGCAGAGCAGGCCCCCGCGGGACGACCAGCCTGGTCCTCCCCTGGCCCCCTCTGCCAGGGCGCGGTTGCTAACTGTGCCCCCTCTCCGGGCCGCTATGCCGTCCACATCTGGGCCAGTTACTCCGCTTCGCTGCCCCTCCGGGGGGACGCCTGTGGCTCGCATGATCCCGTTGGTTCAGTTCCTGGGAGCCTGGTTAGAGCTTCCCCGTCTGTCCCACTGGATCGCGCGTACCGTCAGGCTCGGCTATGCGATTAAGTTCGCACGGTCTCCTCCCCGCTTCAGGGGAGTCCGCTCCACTTTGGTCGGTGGCAATGCCCCTATCATGAGAGCAGAGATTGCCACCCTGCTGGCGAAGGGTGCAATCGAGACTGTCCCTCCAGCCGAGATGAGGTCTGGCTTCTACAGCCCCTACTTCATTGTCCCCAAGAAAACCGGTGGGTTACGGCCAATCCTGGACTTGCGCGTGCTGAACCGCTCCCTTCACCGGATGCCGTTCAAGATGCTCACCGCCAAACGCGTTTTCGAATGCATACGGCCCCAGGATTGGTTTGCAGCGATCGACCTGAAGGACGCCTACTTTCATGTCTCCATTCTTCCTCGACACAGACCGTTCCTCCGGTTTGCTTTCGAGGGGCAGGCATACCAGTACGCGGTTCTCCCTTTCGGGCTAGCCCTGTCTCCTCGCATCTTCACGAAGGTCGTCGAGGCGGCCCTTTTTCCCCTTCGAGAACAAGGGGTTCGCATCCTGAGTTATATCGACGACTGGCTGATCCTAGCTCACTCTCGAGATCAGGTTTGCGAACACAGGGACCTAGTGCTTCGGCACCTAGCCCGTCTGGGCCTTCGGGTCAACTGGGAGAAGAGCAAACTTTGCCCCGTGCAGAGGATCTCTTTTTTCGGTATGGACATCGACTCGGTCGCCATGTCCGCGCAGCTTACGAGCGAGCGCGCGCAGTCACTGCTGACTTGCCTAAGACAATTCGAGGGCAAGAGTGCGGTTCCACTGAAACTTTTTCAGAGGCTCCTGGGGCATATGGCATCTGCAGCCGCGGTCACGCCGCTCGGATTGCTTCATATGAGACCGCTTCAGCTTTGGCTTCGCGACCGAGTCCCGAGGTGGGCATGGCAACACGGCACGTTCCGAGTACCAGTTACTCCGACCTGCCGTCAGTTCTTCACCCCGTGGGCGAACCTCGGTTTTCTCAGGGCCGTGTCCCCCTGGCACGAGCTTCCCGGCATGTTGTTGTCTCAACAGATGCCTCCACCACGGGCTGGGGCGCCATGTGCAATGGACATGCTGCTGCGGGCTCCTGGACAGGACCCCAGCGGCTGTGGCATGTCAATTGCCTCGAGTTGTTGGCAGTACGCCTTGCCCTGCACCGCTTCCGGGCGTTGCTCAGGGGTCAACACGTACTAGTCCGTTCAGACAATACCGCCACTGTAGCGTACATCAACCATCAAGGTGGTCTACGCTCCCGCCGTATGTCACAACTCGCTCGCCACCTCCTCCTATGGAGTCAGAAGCATCTGAGGTCGCTTCGAGCCATCTTCATTCCCGGAGCGCTGAACTGTGCAGCCGACGAGCTCTCACGGCTTCAGCCCCTCCCTGGAGAATGGCGACTCCATCCCCAGTCGGTTCAGCTGATTTGGGACCAGTTCGGGGACGCGCAGATAGATCTGTTTGCCTCTCACGACTCGACCCATTGCGCCCAGTTCTATTCCCTGACCGAGGGCACGCTCGGCACGGATGCTCTGGCGCACAGCTGGCCGCAGGGCCGCAAGTATGCGTTTCCCCCAGTGAGCCTTCTTGCGCACACTTTGCGCAAGGTCAGGGAGGACGAGGAGCAGGTCATTCTGGTTGCCCCTTACTGGCCCAACCGGACCTGGTTCCCCGAACTAGTACTCCTCGCGACAGCACCTCCCTGGCCGATCCCTCTGAGGAAGAACCTTCTTTCTCAGGGACGGGGCACCCTATGGCACCCTCGTCCCGATCTTTGGAACCTCCACGTGTGGCTCCTGGATGGGACGAGGCAGGTTTGAGTACCCTACCACCAGCGGTGGTGGCTACCATCACTTCCGCTAGAGCGTCGTCCACGAGACACGTCTATGCGTTGAAGTGGAACCTCTTCGTCAACTGGTGCTCTTCTCACCGAGAAGACCCCCGGAGATGCTCGATCAGTGTTTTGCTTTCCTTCCTTCAACAGGGGCTGGAGCGAAGGCTGTCTCCCTCCACCCTGAAGGTCTATGTTGCCGCCATTGCCGCACATCATGACCTCATCGAAGGTAAGTCGGTGGGGAAGCACGACCTGGTCATCAGGTTCCTGAGAGGAGCGAGGAGACTAAATCCTCCTCGTCCTCCTCTCGTTCCCTCTTGGGACCTCTCAGTGGTTCTAACTGCCCTGAAGAGTGCACCCTTTGAGCCCCTGCAATCAGTCGAGCTTAAGTTCCTGTCTATGAAGACAGCGCTCCTGGTTGCACTGGCCTCCATCAAGAGGGTTGGGGACCTGCACGCATTCTCCGTTGACGAAGCGTGCCTGGAATTTGGGCCGGCTTCCTCTCACGTGATCCTGAGACCCCGTTCTGGATATGTGCCCAAGGTTCCTACCACTCCCTTTCGGGACCAGGTGGTGAACCTGCAAGCGCTGCCCTCGGAGGAGGCAGACCCAGCCTTGGCACTGCTCTGTCCAGTACGCGCTCTCCGCGCCTATGTTGACAGAACGCAGTGTTTCAGGACCTCAGACCAGCTCTTTGTCTGTTATGGTGGGAAGCTGAAGGGAAAGGCTCTCTCCAAGCAAAGGTTGTCTCACTGGATAGTGGACACCATCGCTTTGGCTTACCAGCAGCAAGGTCGACCGTGCCCCCTTGGTGTGACTGCCCACTCCACCCGGAGTGTGGCGTCCTCTTGGGCTCTAGCGCATGGCGCCTCGCTAACAGACATCTGCAGAGCTGCAGGCTGGGCGACACCTAACACATTCGCCAGATTCTATAATCTCCGAGTGGAGCCTGTGTCCTCTCGTGTACTCGCTTCAACCAGCTAGTACCGGACCCGCTCAGGTGTCTTCGCTTGCTCGCCATTCCACTCCACGGACTGGATACGTGCGATATTTTCCTCAGGTGAGCTTCTCCGAAAGCCCTGAGCTCCTCCAGCACTCCTGACGTCGGCGCCAGTGTCTATTGCCTGTGCGTCGGCTAGGTGCCTCCCGTGTGCATGGTCCCTCCTCTGAGCGACCCCCACATGTGTATTTCCACTGTAAGCCTCTCTGAGCGTGTGTCTTTCCCTTGGCAAGCCACCTTGCCACCCCTGGGGTTGAAATATTCCACCTGCGGCTGGACACCCCAGTGTTTTCCATATGCTTTCTTCGGGTCATATGTGTATTCTCTAAGTCCCCCCCCTCCGGGCTGGCGTTAATTGCATACTTCCCCTAAGCTTGGGATATGCTTCCCAGTGTACCTTGGTATTCCTGTGTTATATGGAGTCCTTTGTCCAGGCTGACAGGGATCTCGATTTACGCAGGGCACTGGAAGACAGCTGAGAAGGTGGCGTGATTAGACTGGTAACCCCATTCGTCGTCATCCGACGTAACTCGGAGTGACAACGAAAGGGAACGTCTACGGTTACGTATGTAACCCTCGTTCCCTGAGTAGGGAACGGAGACGTTACGTCTGCCTGCCACTTTCCGCTGTACCGCGGGGATCGCCTGAGCTCAGTCTTGGCTCCTCAGCGAAGAAACATATCTGCTTGCTGCCGGCTTCCTCCTTTTATACCCACGAGGTGGGGCGGAGTTACGCCATGCAAATTCCGCAGACCCATGGCATTTCCTTGCCATTGGCTCGTTTTGTAATACTCGAAGTTGACAGGCTTTCTAAGCGAAACCCCATTCGTCGTCATCCGACGTAACGTCTCCGTTCCCTACTCAGGGAACGAGGGTTACATACGTAACCGTAGACGATTGTTATTCAACGCATTAGGAATGAATTAATTCTTGAATACATTGCAATGCAACAATGTGCATATGACTTTTATGTTATTTCTCAGTGCACCACTCTTGATCGTATGTGCAATGCTATGCAAGAGCAGATTCCATTGCACTTCTCTTCAACGCACTACTATGGAATGAGTTAGTTTTCTTAAATGTATTGCAATGCAACAAAGTGGATATGACTTTTATGTTATTCTTCAATGCACAATGCTTTTGATCATATGTGCAATGCAATGCAACAGCAGATTGAGTAGGCTACCCATTCATAAATACAGTCGTTTGCTAGGTTAAACGAATTAGGATTTTTGAACGAGTCGTTTGAATGAAAGATTCAACTCCCTCATTAAGATGGAGACTTGCTGCCACCTATCTCTTAACATAATTTATGCAATTATGATTTGCTGTGTAAATCCACATGCCATGTCTAAACAGCCTGTGTCAATCCAAAATTGTATTTTATTGATACAGACTTCCTTTTATTTGGTCATAATAGCCATACACGGTGTCTTTGCATTCTGATTGAATTTTTTTAGTAAATTTAAGAATCTGACATAAAAGAGGACAGATAGCTATGACACAACACAACGGAAATGAGCCACAACACAACGGAAAATGTACAACACAACAGAAATGAGCCACAACACAGCGGAAATAAGCCACAACACAATGTAAAATGTACAACACAACGAAATAAAGCTGCAACACAACGGAAATGCTCCTGACCACTAGAGGGCTCTCTGAGCGTGATAAAGTTAGTTTTCCTTGCCATTGTTATATAACAGTATGTAGCTTACCATTGATCGACATTTAATCAAATATCGACATTTATTAATTCAAAATCACCAACGTGCATTATAGCTGCACACTCTAGAATGCTTTGAGCACTACCACAGCGCATGATCCCTAAGGGAACGTCTGCCAATTCCTCCAAGATGTTAAAACGTATAATTTGTATTAATTAAAATTACTTTTAACATTCAAAAACAGACATGTTCAAAATCCAAAGCTTGGTTAGCTTAGTAGTAGACTTACTACAGGTTACTTTTTTCTAATACCTCCCTTCATGTACAGTATTTACAACAATTATTTTTCAGGAAATGTCCCTAAAAGATTTTTTTTTCTTTTATCATGTTTCAAAGGTTGTAGTTCCTAATAACCAGACTGACTTACAACAGGTGAAATTGTACGGAGCCCCTAAAGGGACGTGGTGGTGGAAAAAAATTTAGGATGGGAGAATTTTTTTTTAAAAAATCTTTTGCGTTCCCTCGCAAAACTTTTGCGTTCCCCCGAGAAACTTTGCGTTCCCTCGCAAAACGTTTGAGTCCCCTCGCAAAGTTATTTGCGTTCCCACGCAAAAGTTTTGCATTCCCTCGCAAAGATATTTGCGTTCCCACGCAAACCCTGTTGTGAGCTCGGACAGACACTTCCTGTTTAATGTTCCGCTGGTAGTGCTTCAGAGCTCCGTACGTTAATGGAGTTTCATAGTGTTTGAACTTGGACTCAAATATAAAGAAATGCTGGCAATATTCGAAATAGGCTATTCGAAATTCCCGGATCAATATTCTTGAGCTAAACGTTGTTAAAACACATTAACGACACCTATTTACAATCACAGGAACCTAGACAACGAGCTAATTCTCCTCATAATATAAATTTATCTCTAAACAGCCGATTGAGAGACAAGTCCAAATAAGGGGCCGTCTGCAAAGTTCAAATCCCAAACCCATCTTCACATTTTATATTATTAAACATATTCTATAGCTTCACTATGAGATTGTGGCCAAATTCAGTTCACACATCACCACTCTCCTGCTGGTTATACTACAATACTTAGTTTGATTTTAAAAAAGCATAGTTGTTATGATTTTTTATGAAATAAAATCAATAACTTCACACTGTTATGTGTAATGCCATCGAAATTCAGTAAGCAAATATAATGCATAAGCTATGATTGTAACTAGCTGCGCACAGTACCAATATAATTTTGTGTAAATAATAGGCCTACTTATTTTTTATGTGCAATTACTTCCCATACTAGCTTTCCTGTAACTCAAACAGTAGAGCGTTGGTGCATGCAATACCAAGGTCATAGGTTCGATTCCCAGGGAAGAGCAAGAACTCATAAGAATGTTCATACATTTACATTCTTATGAGTTCTTGCTCTTCCTTTGGATAAAAGAGTTACATTTACAGTTATGCATTTGATAGACAAAGTGTTGTATAACCAATATTAGAGCAGTGATGTGTGAACTAAATTTGGTGTGTTACAGTGGAGTTATTGAATATTTTTCATAATATAAAATGTGCAAAAGCAGTGTAGTATGACCAGTGGGTCACCATTGATGTGTAAGCTGAATTGGGTGGCACTACAGTTTGTAACATTGAAGTTAATGACTATTTTTGTATTTTTGAATATGAGTTGATGCTGTAGGCGTTTGTTGGGTTATATTGCACTTTGCAGATGGTCCCTTGACTTGTCTCTCAGCCGCCTGCACATAAAGATCCATTTAGCCTATATTATAAAGCTCGTTTTGAGGAAAATTGGGTTGTAGCTCGTTGTCTAGGTTACAGTGATTGTAAATAGGTGTCGTTTGTGTTTTAATAACGTTTAGCTCAAGAATATTGATCCGGGAAGTTCCTTAAGCACGGACCGCATTTCTTTATATTTGAGTCCAAGTTCAAACACTATGAAACGCTCCAGTAACGTACGGAGCTCTGAAGCACTGCCAGCTGGACATTAAACAGGAAGTTTCTGTCCGAGCTCACAACAGGTTTTGCGTGGGAACGCAAATAACTTTGCAAGGGAACGCAAAACTTTTGCGAGGGAACGCAAAACTTTTGCGTGGGAACGCAAATATCTTTGCGAGGGAACGCAAAGTTTCTCGGGGGAACGCAAAAGTTTTGCGAGGGAACGCAAAAGATTTTTCTTTTTAATTCTCCCTCCCTAATTTTTTTTTCACCACCACGTCCCTTTAGGGGCTCCGTAGAAATTGTGCCAATAGCTAGTATTTTTTTTATAAAAACATTAGGCCTACTGTGATTCACCTAAAGGTTTTTTTTTTTCATGTCCTAAAGCTTGTGGTAGGTTCCTAGTGACCAGACTGGCTTATTACAGGTGAAATTGTGCCAATACCTTCCTGTAATTCTGCAATTCACCAAATGGTTTTTATCTTAATTTATCAACTTATATTATAATAAATTATACGTTTTAACCACTTGGTGGATTTGCCAGACGTTCCCTTAGGGATCATGCGCTGTGGTAGCACGTCAAAGCATTCTCGAGTATAAATACGAAGCTATAATTCATGTAGGTGATTTTGAAGTAATATTTTTTGGCTCAACTGCTGCAACTGAAGAAAACGCATACTGTGGCGAACAGGGCCAGTATCGCCGATATCGATACCGATACCAATACTTTTTAATTTTAAAAGCATGCACTTGAACTTACATGCACTTTCCTCTGCTAGAGCAATGTGTCATGATTTATGAGGCGAATGAATCATTAATATGATAAATCTGAATACGTTTTCATGACCACTAAATATTTTGTGATTTGTGCTCTCAACTCGCCTGTAATTGGTCAGTGACTTTTACCAAACTACCCTAATTATAGTAAATGCACTATTGTACACTAGCCTACTGTTCAAAAGTTTGGGGGCTGTAAGATTTTTAATTCTCTTCTGCATTTATTTGATCAAAAATACAGTAAAAACTGTAATATTATTACAATTTAACATGGGCTATTCTGTAATTTATTCCTGTGATCAAAGCTGAATTTTCAGCATCATTTCTCAAGCTCAAACATTTCTTATTATTATCAATGAAAACAGTTTTATGTTTTTGTGTAAACCAAATCATTTTGCATAAAATGTATCATGATGCACAAAGTTGAAAGAACAGCATTTATATGAAATAGATTTTTTTTAACAGTGTAAAACCCTTGACTGTCACTTTGGATCAATTTAATGCATCGATCCTTGTTGAATAAAAATATTAATTTCATTATACAAATCTTACTTACGTCAACATGTTGAACTGTTATGTAAACTTTTAATTTGTTTATTGCAAAATAACTCCCTATTGTTTCTCTGTCATCTAAGCAGGGCTTCGTTTCCCAAACGCACTGTGACAGAAGCACCAGCTTTGAACGCTCTATGTGATTGATTAGTTTCGTCTTGTATCCAGATGACTAGGAGAAATAGTTCTACCCTACACAATTATTCGCTAACATTCTCTTATTTTTCAACTTAGAAGCTTTTTTTACGCACTGAATTGCGTTCTAAATTAATAAAATTACTGGTAAAAAAACACACATTTGGATCGAAATTTTTATGTGAGGATCGATCCTTTTCGATACCACGTCAGTATCGAAAGTATCGATACTTCAGGATCGATCCGCCCACCCCTACTGTGAAGCACACCGGTCTCGCATCTCTCACGGAGGAGCGGAAGTATAAAGGAGGAGCGTAAACGTTGATGATTGAGAGAGGAATAGGCCTGTGTTTTAGTTGTGTTGTGTTGTTTTGTTTTTGTATTTGTATTTTATTTTAGCCAGCAGTCGTCCACGAGGGGCTGCTGGCAGTTATATTTATTTTCGGTAGCCAACCGCAGTCCGCCACTGCGGTCAAGTGGGCCGCGCGTTGAAAATACACGGTCAAGCCAGCCGCACATTTTTTTTAGTATGCGCGTCCGTCTAATTGTGTACTTACGGTATGGGTGCTGGAAGAGGTCAAAATAGATTTTTAGACTCTATTTTCTGCTGTTTTGC
This sequence comes from Siphateles boraxobius, assembly GCF_051911475.1. Taxonomy (NCBI): domain Eukaryota; kingdom Metazoa; phylum Chordata; class Actinopteri; order Cypriniformes; family Leuciscidae; genus Siphateles; species Siphateles boraxobius. The sequence continues at coordinate 27,038,754 of NW_027509042.1, forward strand.
ATCTTATTAAGACACAATTAATACAATTTCATGATTTTTAAAAAAGAACATAACTTTTATTTTATTTTTTATTGTTTTTAATGTTTGTAAGCTTATACATGATTTACATTAATTATTACCTAATTTATTCATGTTCATATTAATGTTAATTGTCATACATTAATTATTATACTTTATTTATGCATGTTTATGAAATGAAATATTAATGTTAATTATCATACATTTATTTTGCATTTTTATTGTTGATTTTAATGTTTGTATATAAAGCATACATTAATTATTATACATCATGTATTAATGTTTATTTATTATTTACTTACATTTTTCATGTTAAAGTAAATGACAAATATGATACAACAGGCTTTTGGTGGCTTTTAATTCTGGTAATTATAATTGAATTGCATTCATGAGCAATAAAAACCTGATCTATGAAATATACATTCATACCTAATGTAAGAAATATTGTACTAAAAAACAACAACAACAACACACACACACACACACACACACACACACACACACACACACAATATATATATATATATATATATATATATATATATATATATATATATATATATATATATTTTTTTTTTTTTTTTATTTTTTTTTTTTACTTTACCGTCTAGTACTTACATGTCCAATTTTCAAACACTCATATGAGTAAACCTGACTACTACTGTATTTATTTTAAAGGCAAACTCAAGTTAAACATCTAAGCGCCTTCTAGCACTTACCACGTGTTCAAACACTCATAAAAATCTTTCTATTATAGGTTTGCTCATTATATCAATATATCCCTGTTCCCAGTGACCCTGGCCTGTAATTGGTCAGTGACTTTTACCAAACTACCCTAATTATAGTAAATGCACTATTTTCATCACTATTTAAATGCACTGTTATCATTTTCCTATCATTTTACTGTATAGTTTTGAAGAAAACTTGCACTATGTCTCATTTTCAAACACTCATAAAAAGTGTTCGTTAATCGATTTGCTCATTATTTCAATATATTCCTGTTTTGAGTGACCCTGGCTATTACTGTTATCATGTTCATATAATTTTACTGTATAGTTTTGGAGAAAAGTAAAGACAAACTCACCCAATCATTTAAGTGCATTTTAGCACTTACACCATGTCCCATTTTCAAACACTCTTAAAAAGTGTTCCTTCAAAGGTTTACCCATTCTTTTAATATATTCTTATTTAGAATGACCCTGGCTATTACTGTATTCATTTTCAAGTCATCTTACTGCATAGTTTGGGAGAAAAGTAAAGGCAAACTCACCCCAAACATCTAAGTGCATTCTAGCACTTACGCCATGTTCCATTTTCAAACACTCATAAAACGTGTTTCTTCATAGGTTTGCTCATTATTTCAATATATTCCTTTTCAGAGTGACCCTTACTATTACTGTATTTATTTTCATGTCATTTTACTGTATGGTTTTGGAGAAAAGTAAAGGCAAACTCACCTTAAACATCAAAGTGCATTCTAGCACTTACGCCATGTCCCATTTTCAAACACTCATAAAAAGTGTTTCTTCATAGGTTTGCTCATTATTTCAACATATTCCTTTTCAGAGTGACCCTTACTATTACTGTATTTATTTTCAAGTCATTTTACTGCTTAGTTTGGGAGAAAGGTAAAGGCAAACTCACCCCAAACATCAAAGTGCATTCTATCACTTACACCATGTCCTATGTTCAAACACTCGTAAAAATCTTTCTATTATAGGTTGGCTCATTATTTCAATATATTCATGTTTTTAGTGACCCTGGCTATTGCTGTTATCATTTTCATATAATTTTACTGTATAGTTTTGGAGAAAAGTAAAGGCAAACTCACTTTAAACATCAAAGTGCATTTTATCACTTACATCATGTCCTATTTTCAAACACTCATAAAAAGTGTTCCTTCATAGGTTTGCTCATTCTTGTAATATACTACTATTCAGAGTGACCCTGACTATTACTGTATTTATTTTTCAAGTCATTTTACTGTATAGTTTTGAAGAAAAGTAAAGGCAAACTCACCCCAAACATCAAAGTGCATTCTAGCACTTAAACCATGTCCCATTTTCAAACACTCATAGAAAGTGTTCCTTCATAGGTTTGCTCATTCTTTTAATATATTCCTATTCAGACTGACCCTGACTATTACTGTGTTTATTTTCAAGTCATTTTTCTGTACAGTTTTGGAGAAAAGTAAAGGCAAACTCACCCCTAACATCAAAGTGCATTCTATCACTTACACCATGTCCCATGTTCAAACACTCATACAAATCTTTCTATTATAGGTTTGCTCATTATTTCAATATATTTCTGTTCTGAGTGACCCTTTCTATTACTGTTATCATTTTCATATCATTTTACTGTATAGTTTTGGAGAAAAGTAAAGACAAGCTCAGCCAGTCATTTAAGTGCATGTTAGCACTTACACCATGTCCCATTTTCAAACAATCTTAAAAAGAGTTCCTTCATAGGTTTGCTCATTCTTTTAATATATTCCTATTCAGAGTGACCCTGACTTTTACTGTATTTATTTTCAAGTCATTTTACTGTATAGTTTTGGAGAAAAGTAAAGACAAACACCCAATCATTAAAGTGCATTTTAGCACTTACACCATGTCCCATTTTCCCACTCTTAAAAAGTGTTCCTTCATAGGTTTGCTCATTATTTCAATAAATTACTGTTCAGAGTGACCCTGACTATTACTGTATCTATTTTCATATCATTTTACTGTATAGTTTTGGAGTAAAGGCAAACTCACGCCAAATATCAAAGTGCATTCTATCACTTACACCATGTTGCTAATTCAAACACTCATAAACAGTGTTCCTTCATAGGTTTGCTCATTATTTCAATATATTCCTGTTCTGAATGACCCTGGCTATTACTGTTATCATGTTCATATCATTTTACTGTATAGTTTTGGAGAAAAGTAAAGACAAACTCACCCAATCATTAGTGCATTTTAGCACTTACACCATGTCCCATTTTCAAACACTCTTAAAAAGTGTTCCCTCATAGGTTTGCTCATTATTTCAATAAATTCCTGTTCAGAGTGACCCTTACTATTACTGTATTCATTTTCATATCATTTTACTGTATAGTTTTGGAGAAAAGTAAAGGCAAACTCACCCCAAACATCAAAGTGCATTATAGCAATTACACCATGTTTCCCATTTAAGCCCACCGGCAACTATAGTTGCCGCAGTGTATAGTTGTCATTTTCCTTTTTTAATAATTTTTTTAGATGTTATCCATGTTTAATTTCTCAATGACATGCAAGCAAACAACCAAATAAAGGATAAAAAAGGTATTTATTTCCTTCCTGTCACATGAGGCTGTAAACTTCTTACCTCATCTACCAAGAAACATGAAGGCAAACCATCCCAAAGAAAGGTAATATACATGTATATATATATATATATATATATATATATATATATATATATATATATACACACACACACACACACACACACACACACACACACACACACACACACACACACACACACACACACACACACACACACACACACACACACACACACACACACACACACACATAATCATGAAGGTCTCTGGAATCATCCAAACAAAACAAATCTTACAAGAGATCTATACTTTTTAAAAAGTCTAAGCAGCAACTATAGTCTATAGTTGCTGGTGGGCAAATGCCTTGTAAGTACATATATCATGGGGAAATGGGGTATACTGTGTTAATAGGTTAATAAATCAATGTTATTGGTCTTGTTTAGTGCTTTTTGCTTTCATAATGACCTATTGACTGGATTGGCATCCGATCAAAGAAGTGGTGGTGGGCATACTACAGTTCTTTGTCTTTTGAACCTCCGTCAAGGCGACCAGGCCATTGGGACCTATTTTCAGGACTTTTGTGGACTCAGCCATCAGGTAGATTTTAATGACGTGGTTCTAAAGGACATTTTTCATTTTGGGCTGAACGAACCGGTGTGGTCTCAATTACCAGCCCAATACATTGACTATGCCTTGTTGCTGAGTGGTTCCTCATTGAACGCCGCAATTCCACAGTACCCACCAAGCCTGAGCTTCTTCACGTCATGTGGACAGACATGACTTTTCAATTTTTCAAATCATGTCTGCCGAGCCTGCGTTCCTTCATGTCATGCCTGACTAGCCTGATCTTCACGTCATGCCTGACCAGCCTGATCTTCACGTCATGTCTGACCAGCCTGATCTTCACGTCATGTCTGACCAGCCTGATCTTTACGTCATGCCTGATCTGAGAGACTGCTCACGTCAGTCCTGTTGAACGCCGCCGTTCCAGAGTCTCGTCCCAAGATGGCCACTGCCGCCGTTCCAGAGTTTCATCCCGAGATGGCTGCCATCACCGTTCCAGAGTCTCGTACCGAGATGGCCACTGCCGCCGTTCCAGAGTCTCATCCCGAGATGAAAGCCGCCGCCATTCTAGAGTCTCGTCCCGAGATGGCCGCCGCCGCCATTACAGAGTCTCATCCCGAGATGGCCATCGCCGCCGTTCCAGAGTCTCGTCCCGAGATGGCCACGGCCGCTGTTTCAGAGTCTCATCCCGAGATGGCCGCCGTCGCCGTTCCAGAGTCTCGTCCCGAAATGGCCGCTGCCGCCATTCTAGAGTCTTTTCCCGAGATGGCCGCCGTCGCCGTTCCAGAGTCTCGTCCCGAGATGGCCGCCGCAGCCGTTCCAGAGTCTCGTCTCGAGATGGCCGCCGTTCCAGAGTCTTGTCCCGAGATGGCCGCTGTTCCAGAGTCTCGTCCTGAGATGGCCGCCGCCGCCTACACCTACTGTCAGGAATACAATATTTACTTCTTTATGGCATCTGCCAGAGAATAGATATGCAGTTATGTTGTACTTTGTTTATTGATTTTTGTGTAATCATGTTTAATCATTAATTCCAGGGGGGGGTTTCAATTTATATCTTTTTTAAATTGTGATGTGCATATTCAGTTTTGCCATCACGGGAATAAATTAAATTTGAAAATATCTTCAAATAGAAAACAGGTATTTTAAATAAATATTATTGTTTTTGATCATTTTTGATTAGATGAATGCAGCCTTGGTGAGCATAAGAGACTTTTGAAAACATTAAAACAAAACTTACAGACTTCACACTTTTGATCAATAATGAATATATTGCTAGCTATAGTCAAGTGTATATAGAATGTTTTAATAGTCTATATACAACCAGCAGTAGCAAGGGTCACTATGAACAGGAATCTAATGAAAGAATGAGCAAACCTATAATGGAAATATTTTTATGAGTGTTTGAAAAGGGGACATGGTTCAAGTGCTAGAATGCACTTTGATATTTAAGGTGAGTTTGCTTTTACTTTTCTACAAAACTATACAGTAAAATGAAATGAAAATAGACACAGTAATAGTCAGTGTCATTCTAAATAAGAATATATTAAAAGAATTGGCAAACCTATGAAGGAACACTTTTTATGAGTGTTTGAAAATGGGACATGGTGTAAGTGCTAGAATGCACTTAGATGTTTGGGGTGAGTTTGCCTTTACTTTTCTCCAGAACTATACAGTACAATGACATGACAATAGATACAGTAATAGTCAGGGTCACTCTGAACAGGAATTCATCGAAATAATGAGTAAACCTATGAAGGAACACTTTTTAGGAGTGTTTGAAAATGGGACATGATGTAAGTGCTAAAATGCACTTTAATGATTGGGTGAGTTTGCCTTTACTTTTCTCCAAAACTATACAGTAAAATGACAGCAAAATTGATACAGTAATAGTCAGGGTCACTCTGAACAGGAATTTATTGACATAATGAGCAAACCTATGATAGAAATATTTTTATGAGTGTTTGAACATGGGACGGTGTAAGTGCTAAAATGCCCTTTAATGATTGGGTGAGTTTGCCTTTACTTTTCTCCAGAACTATACAGTAAAATGACATGAAAATAGATACAGTAATAGTCAGGGTCACTCTGAACAGGAATTTATCGAAATAATGAGTAAACCTATGAAGGAATACTTTTTAGGAGTGTTTGAAAATGGGATATGATGTAAGTGCTAAAATGCATTTTAATGATTGGGTGAGTTTGCCTTTACTTTTCTCCAAAACTATACAGTAAAATGACAGCAAAATTGATACAGTAATAGTCAGGGTCACTCTGAACAGGAATTTATTGACATAATGAGCAAACCTATAATAGAAAGATTTTTATGAGTGTTTGAACATGGGACGAAGTGCTAAAATGCCCTTTAATGATTGGGTGAGTTTGCCTTTACTTTTCTCCAAAACTATACAGTAAAATGACAGCAAAATTGATACAGTAATAGTCAGGGTCACTCTGAACAGGAATTTATTGAAACAACGAGCAAACCTATGAAGGAACACTTTTTATAAAGAAAAGGTTGAAAATCTATTTAGTTGAAGTTTCCTTTTTTAATACATTTAACTCAAACAATATAACATTGAATTAATAATTTACTTAGTTTTTTTATTCTTGCCTGAACTAACTTTTTCATGTAAATTTATTACATGATTTATTTTCTGTAGTATTTACTTCACCACAAAATCATTTTTTTCAGTGCCGCCTTAAATAATAGCTTGCAGTGTAGGCTATAGGCCTTCAGTTTAATATAGCTGATGTAGCCCAAATTTATGAGGCTGTAAAAGCTGATAATTGAACTGTATATGTTTGTCTAATGTAGCCTACTATTTCATATCACAGGCGATCAAAGACAGATTTGCATCTGTCTTGGACAGCAAGGATGCTCTGATGGCTGCTGCCACAATGCCCAAATTCAAGGTCCGCTGGCTCAAAGATGAGAAGAGAAGAGATGCTGTTAAAACCATGCTAATCTCTGAGTGTCGTGGCCGGATTCCTGAAGAGCCACTGATGAGTCGAGCAGTTGAGAGCCCTGCCACCTCCAGTCACAATGACTTTTTTGAATTTGAAGAGGAGTTTTCCTACACAGCAGAGACTGAAGTCATGGAGTACTTAAAATTGCCTGGATCTGAGTGGGATGTTCTCTCCAAATTCCCCAGGATTAAGGAAATTGCAAAGCAGTACAACACTCCAATACCGTCAAGTGCACCGGTTGAAAGGCTTTTCAGCCTGGGCAGTATTGTTCTGACCCCAAGGAGGAACAGGCTGTCAGATAAAAGATTTGAAAGACTTTTACTTATGCGATACAATCGTTATTTCAAAGAATAGAGAGAAAAATTTATTGAATAGGATAAAGTTTATGAGATAAACTTTTTGTTGCACTTTCTGTTTTCACTGTTGCACTTTCTGTTTTGTGTATTGAGATAATTGCAACACACAAAAATTAATTAATAGGTTCAAGAGTTTGTGACTTGGTATGTTACCGCCTCTGGAAGCCACATCTCCAGGAGTCAGAGGAGAGAAAAATAATGTTTTGGGATATTTTGTTTATTTAATTTATTGCATTTTCTGTTTCCTTTTTATGGGCTTAAGTGCATTTTAAATTAAGATTTAATTTTATGTGATAAAGTGACCTTTATTTTTATATTTTTCATTGACCACTTTTTTTTTTTTTTTGCCATGAGTCAAATAAAAAGCTGGTTCCCTTACGAAGGGAACTCAACGATGCGTCCATCGACGCCATGGGAACGCCCCCAGCGTGACTGCGTCTGAAGCATCTATGTCAACTAGTCCAATGGAAAGAATGAGCGTCACGGGCGGGTGACGTCATGACCAGGATATGATAAAAGCACATCCGGTGCAAACCGGCATTAGCTTCTGTTGCCTCAGCAAGCGATCTGTGTCAAACTGTCTGTTATATCTACTGTTGTCTGTCTGATATATATATTTATGGAAACTAAACAATTGCACAAACTCTGTGTTCTCCCTGCTCGCGCTATTTAACGAGTAGGGACACACACGAGCTTTGTGTGATGGGTTTGGGAGTAGAGCATGCGGTATCAGCCTCCGAGGGGGCTGATTGCCAACATTGTGAGAAGCTTTCGCTTCGCATGCTCCGCTCCCGCCTGTCACTTTTCGAGGAAAGTGGCCGGGCTCGCAATTCTCAGGGTGACAGGTCCCGCGTCTGCCGAGGCAGCGCGGAGAATGCATTCCTGTGGATCGCGAATAGGATCTCTTTACGGGGTTGGAGACGGGTCCGCGGATCTTATCTCCTCCCTTTCCACGAGGGATCCAGTGCTCTCTCGCCGGTCTCGGAAGCCCGCGCTGCGGTCTCTTCCGCCCGGGGAGAGAGAGAAATCAATGCTTCAGTGCTCTACCTCCGAGGAGGTAGATGTGCTGGGCATTGAAAGTGACACAATCATGGGGGAAGTGAATTTGCCATCTCTTTCCCCAGCGTATGAGAAATATATATAGCCTATATATATATATATATATGATAGTTTATATATTATATATAAAATAAAGTGAATATATATAAAAAATATATATAAAAATAATAAGCTGGTGGAAGTGTTTACTAAGGCTGTAGATAAATTAAATATTTATGGCCAGCAGAAATAAGGGGGCACTCGTCCAAAAAATAAAATAGATTAAACGAGTTTCCTTCCCTCTGTTTTTCCACCTCCATCACGGGGCCTTCCATTTTTCCCGATCTGCACAGCGAGCTGTCTAGATCATGGAAAAAGCCTTACTCCTCTTGTCTTTTAGCCCCCACATTCATGTATATTCAGATAGTTGGGGGTTAAGAGGGTATGGCTATGGGGCAATACCCCGGGTAGAACAGACGCTTGCGAGCTATCTGTCTCCCGGTTCAGTATTGTACCTGAAGGCGTCGGCTTCTCTCACTAAACCATTAAAGAAAACAATTTTTTAATCTAGTGGGAAAAGCATATATGGCAGTGGGTCTAGCATGGGCCTGCTTGCACACCATAGCAGTGCTACAAGCATATCAGGCTGACCTGCTGCGGTATTTGGACAGAAGTGAGGGAGTTTGGCCCGATGGGGTTTGAGAACTCCGTCGGGCCACAGATTTATCTCTCAGGGATGGCAGCCCTTGTGGTCACTGAGAGACACCTCTGGCTCAATTTGATGGGAATCATAGAGAAAGATACAAGATAATCTCTCCCTCGCTATGTCCAACCCCCTGGGGCTGCTGGGCGTGAGCAGCTCCAGCCGTCTAGTTTCTCATACACAACACAGCAGCCAAAGCCTTCAAAGCAGAAGCCGGATCCGAGGACCGTTCTTCACGCTGAGAAGGCTGCGGCTCAAAAGAAAAAAGGTCCTGATGTTCACGCATCAGGCCTGTGAGGACAGCCCCGACCGAAGTGGAGCGGTGTACACCTCATTTTACGGTGCCCGTTCCATTTCGGGGTCCTCACGAGACCGTTCTGCCAACCCTGCCACCCTCGGTGCTTCAGGGCGCAGCGGTCTCCAGCGAGTCGCTGATGCTATGCTGCGGCACAGCATCGGTTTCGCGCCCTCTGAGGGGGGCCTTAGAGCGGCCAGTTCAGGTAGTTCCTGCCATTATGTTTCAGGCTCCGGAATTGGCTGTCTCGATAACACCAGAGACCAGCCTCGAGAGGCTGGTTCCCTTAGTAAATTTTCTGGCAGCGTGGAAGCTTCTGCCGAATATTTCTCATTGGGTCCTGCAGATTGTAGAGAAAGGATACAGAATCCAGTTTGGTTCTCGTCCTCCTCGTTACAACGGGGTGCTGCCCACAGTGGTGCATCCCGAGCAGGCTCTGGTAATGGAGCAAGAGGTAAAGGCCCTGTTAGCAAAGGAAGCTATAGAGCAGGTGTACTCACCCGACATTGCGTCGGGTCTTTACAGTCGTTATCTCATTGTTCCAAAAAAGGATGGCATATCTCCATCCTCCCTCAGCACAGGAGGTTCCTGAGGTTTTCTTTGGGGCAAAGAACACCAGTATCAGGCACTTCCTTTCGGTCTAGCTCTATCACCCCGCACATTCACGAAGCGTGTAGACGCAGCTCTGGCCCCGCCAGGCTGCAGTGCATATGCATTCTGAATTGCATAGATGACTGGCTGATTCTAGCGGAATCAGAACAGTTAGCGGTTCGGCACCGAGGTGTCGTTCTCGCTCCTATGCAGATGTTGGGGTTGAGGCTCAATGCCAAGAAGAGTGTGCTTTCTCCAGTACAGAGAACCACTTTCCTTGGTGTGGTATGGGATTCAGTGACGATGCGGGCCACTCTGTCGCCCGTTCGTGTAGCTGCTATCCTAACAGCCACAAAAGAGCTGAGGCTAGGCCAGTCACGCACTGTAAAACAGTTAGAGAGACTGTTGGGTCTTGTGACAGCAGCGTTCAACGGGATAACTTTTGGCCTGCTGTACATGAGACCTTTACAGTGGTGGCTCAGGACCAGAGGGTTCTCCCCGAGGGGAAACCCACTTCGTATGATCAAGATCACGCGGCGGTGTCTCCGCACCTTGGTTATATGGAGGAAACACTGGTTCTTAACCCAGGGTCCAGTGTTGGGAGCTCTTTGCCATCGAGTTGTGATCTCGACAGATGCTTCCCTCACCGGCTGGGGAGCGGTATTGGAAGGCCGCTCAGCTCAGGGCTCGTGGAGGAGTCATCATCTCTCTTGGCACATGAATTGCCTAGAGATGATGGTCGTCTTCAATGCGTTGAGACATCTCCTCCCAGACCTGAGGGGCCATCATGTGTTGTTCTGGAACAGTGACTGTTAGGCCTCAGGGCAGCAGCGTCCAATGTGATACCCTTTGACCTGCTGTACGTGAGACCTTTACAGAGGTGGCTCAGGACCAGAGGGTTCTCCCTGAGGGGAAACCCACTCCTTACGATCAAGATCACGCGGCAGTATCCCCGCGCCTTGGTTATATGGAGGAAACTCTGGTTCTTGACCCACAGACAACACGTTGGTGGCCTCTTATTTTGGTCCCTCAAGAAATTACGCTGTCTGAGGGCAGTGTATATTCCGGGGGGGGCCAGAATATTGGAGCAGACACCCTGTCGAGGCAGGGGCTGAGGCCAGGGGACTCCACCCCGAGGCGGTGGAGCAAATATGGGAGTTTTACGGCCAGGCAGAAGTGGATTTGTTCTCGTCTCAGCATACGACGCACTGTCCACTCTGGTTATCCCTCACTCAACCAGTCCCCTCGGGGCTGGATGCTATGGTGCAGACGTGGCCGAGGCTACGTCTGTACGCATTTCCCTCCGTTGCTCTGCTCCCAGGAGTTCTGGAGTGAATCCGCCAGGATGGAATAAGCCTATTTAGTAGCACCACCCTGGCCGAGCTGAATTTGGTTTGCGGACCTAATTTTTCTCCTCGACGGACCTCCCTTGGAGGTCCCGATCAGGAGAGACCTTCTGTCTCAGGCAGGGGATGCAATATTGCACCCCCGGCAGGGGATTTGGGAACTGTGGGTTTGGCCTCTGAGGGGGCCCAACTCATAGAGAGTGGTCTCTCAACCGAGGTTGTTTAGACCATTCTAAGCTCCAGAGCTCCCGCTACGAGGAAACTATATTCACTATTTCGAGAGTTTTTCACTTCTTGGTGTTACCAGCGTCAGTGGGATCCGGTTAACTGTTCAGTAAACACAGTATTCGAGTTTCTGCAAGAACGCTTTGTATCAGGTCTATGTCCTTCCACGCTTAAGGTATAATATGTGTGGCGGCCATTGCGGCTTTCCACGCCCTGGTGGGTAGTACATTTTTGGGTCGAGACCCCCTGATCACTCGTTTCCTTCGTGGCACTTTGAGGCTGAGGCATGCAACTTGCACTAAGGTGCTGGCTTGGGACCTTGCAATAGTTCTAGAAGGCCTATCTGGGGCTCCCTTCGAGCCCTTAGATTTGGTCTCAGAGAAGTTCCTTTCTTTTAAGACTATTTTCTGCTAGCTATTTCGTCCCTATAAGAGTCAGACCTTCAGGCCCTTTCGGTCCCCACCTGCCTTGAGTGCACCGGGATGGCCAAGGCAATCTTACCCGAAACATGGATATGTTCCAAAGGTGCCTACCATTATTCCGAGGCCTATTGTGCTGCAGGTTTCTGTCCTCCCCCATTTTTCGGACCAGGAAAAGCTGAACCTCTTGTGCCAGTGCGAGCACTGGACACTTATGTTCATCGGACTTCTCTGTCGAGAAAATCCAACCTATTGAGCATATAGATAGTCGAGACTATTCTTCTTGCTTGTGAGTCTTCTGGCCAGCCATTTGGTGGTCAGGGCTCATTCCACTAGGAGTATGGCTTCTAAGCGTATTATCTGGAGTTCTCTCCAAGACGTTTGTGATGCGGCGGGCTGGTCCTCACCGCTCACATTCATGAGGTTTTACAGCTTGGACCTGGATGCTGCCCCAGGATCCCAGGTGCTTGGTGCAGTGTGACAACAGGCTGACACTCAGGCATTTGAAAGTCTGGCGCTTTGGGTATTCTCGTTCCCATGGCGTCGATGGACGCATCGTTGAGTTCCCTTCGTAAGGGAACGTCTCAGGTTACTATTGTAACCATAGTTCCCTGAGAACAGGGAACGAGACGATGCGTCACCCTGCCATACTTCCTGCATCCCTGTGATCGGCTTGCTTCGGCAATTTTCGAAGCTAATGCCGGTTTGCACCGGATGTGCTTTTATCATATCCTGGTCATGACGTCACCCGCCCGTGACGCTCATTCTTTCCATTGGACTAGTTGACATAGATGCTTCAGACGCAGTCACGCTGGGGGCGTTCCCATGGCGTCGATGGACGCATCGTCTCGTTCCCTGTTCTCAGGGAACTATGGTTACAATAGTAACCTGAGACGTTTTGTTCTCAGGAGAAGAGTTTTATTGTCATGTTTCCCAAAGCCTGTGTTTTAAAACTTATGTGTTGACCCCATTTTAAAATGACCCCACCATAGCTTCCTTTATCCTGTTGTTTGTGGATTTTACAGTGAGGCATATTTCTTTGTGCAGACAGGTATATTGTTCTTTCATATGGTTGTGCATGCCATTTTGTATACATTTATACAATAAACACTATGCAGACAGGCTAAGTGATGATAGGGGTATGATATTTGTCCATGTATCTACACGGTAAATTAAGAAACGGGAAAGTAAAGTAATAAGTAGTGAAGTTACTTTTCAAACGCAGTAACTAGTAAAGTAATCTTATTACAATTTACAGAAGTAACTAGTAACTAATTACTTTTTTTGAGTAACTACCCCAACACTGGTCAGTGCCACACTCGTGACTCTTCTGCCTGACAGAAAGAAAAGCTCCTACTGAAGGCGTTGCGGTTTGACCAATAAGATGAAAGTGGCGTTTCAGAGCCGCCCACGTGTGCAAATGAAATATCAAACCCATAAACCGATTTGTAAACCACAAACGAAAAATGAAAAATCGAGTCAAAATCACATTTTTCGTTTTTTAAACTGAACAGAAAAACGAATAAACGAGCTGGTTTTCATTTCTCGTTATTCCATTCCAAACAGGAAATCAAATGACCAAAAGATACACGGACCCAGCTCACAGCCTACGGCGTAGCTACGGCGTAAGTTCGACGCAGAAGTATAAATTGGGCTTAAGTCTGACCAGTTAGAAAAGATATAAGCGAGTAAGAGCAGTCTGAAGGTCTGAGCTGAGTTTGGGGAAGCATTAAAGTTCTAGCCGGAGTCAATTTCTCATAATAATAATAAATAATAATGATGTTTAAATATGTGCTTGCTTTCTCAAGCCAACATAATAAACAGAACTCAGAGAAACATCGACCAATTCAGTATGCAATAAAATTTTATTAGTTTTATAATAAAACTAATAACATTTTAAAGGTATGCCGTGCTCTTCAACTGACATGATTTGAATTAATACCAAACTCTGCAAATTTTGTAAGTACGTTCTGTACGTTCACTGAGTCTAGCTTCTCTCTTTTCTGTCTCTTTATTATCATGTGAACTGAGTAGGCTACACGTGTTTACATTTATAAATATAAACTTTATTTCTATTCAATTTTCAAAATTATTTAGGCCTATAGGCTACTGTACATGTGTCACACACCTTTTGATGTAAATAAAAGACGAGAGTGGTAAATATTATGAACACATGATCAGGATCGAGATTCCAGGAGATTTGAACTAATTTGAGTTATAGGATTAACATGGGTAATAGAAATAAAGCATGACAGAGTAGTGATACTGTGGTTCAGCATCATCATTAAAAACAATATCTGCTCAGAAATCGCTTAGAAAAGATTTGAGAAATGAAATATTTATGCTTTTGAAGGACAGTCAGATTCACATAAAGGGATTCAGGAAATTAAGCTGCTGATAAGGTAGCAAAGAAGGGTTTCACTTAGTTCCTGAGGGCCACTGTCCTGCAGTGACGTGACATATAGCAAAGTATGGTGTCCCATATTTGGAATTTGTGCTCTGCACTTATCCCATCCAAGTGCGCACACACGCGAGTGTGCAGTGAACAAACACACACCATGAACACACCCGGAGTGGGCAGCCATTTTTTGTTGCGGGTGTTTAAATGCGTTTTGCACCATATTCACTGCAGCAACTAGCAAAAATGTGAGCGCACAAGTTTATTAAATTGTGATTTGTAGAATAGGATTTGTGCACTTGCAATGAAGAATTTGAGAAGGTGTAACTGTTGTGTTGTGTTTGTGGGAGAGAAAAAAAAGTCTACAAGTTTGTAACTCTTAAAACATTTCTCTCTGTGACTTCAAGTTTACTGATACACATGTGGTTTTTCTCTACAACTACACTGTCACAGGCGTTCAGTTGTTTTGCGAGAAGGGTATTCCTACACAACCGGAGGGTGCAGTTTCAGGACCCCAGTTTTAGGACCGCAGTTTCAGGACCCTAGTTTTCTGTTACAGTGCCACCTACCGAACTGGATCACCGAAAACACTCATCATTTAACCCCTTTCGTGGCAAAGATCAAAGACGGCCCCAGATTATTGTTCAACATTCATTATTCGTTAAAACATCACACTCTTACTTATTTGATCTGGACAAACTGAGCATCATTAGAAATATTTAAAACTCCAGCTTCGATAGCTGACCACTGTTTATGATAAAACTGGTTTGCAGTGACATTAATTTCTTAATTTATGACAGGAGTGCAAAATTATTAGTCTGTAACGTTAGTTATTTTGAATAGAAATCATCACTCATAAAGCAGTCATTCACGTCTTCTCCGGTTTATTTGTGTTCACATACATACAGCATCCGCCAGGGCTCTTTGTCCAATGGTGCACATATTTGGAGAAATAATGATTTTCATGTTCCACTAAATTATACGATCTGAAGCTCAAACAGCGAACACAGTGAGATATGCCTATGGATCTCTCTCCTCTTCCTGATTTGCGTCAGTTCTCTGCGCTCTCTTATTCGTTATAGAGCTGTCAATCATCTCACGTGGTTGAACGTGACAATAATCCTGCCCTTCTGCATGACACGCTGCTGTGTACACTTCCTCATTCTGACCTCCGTGATAACAAAGCTAAGACACATCTCTTCACCTGAAACAAGAAGCTAATATGCACGATTTCGAGTATATGTGGTTTGTGTGTGTTTTTCGATATTTTCATAGGAATAAAGAATGTTTACAGTTTTGCTAAGCAAGGTGTAGCCATTAGCTTCATATAAAATGCTATATAACATATTTCAACATCTTTTTTTTTTACTTAAAACCATTTTAAACCGCGACCGGAATATGATACAAATACTCGATGGTGGTTTAAAGTGAGCTTTAAGTAAAAGCTCATAAAAACTTTTATTAATATTTTAAATTGTGTCATGTAGCTTGATGCTACTTGCTCTAATCCACCTGCTGTAGGAGCTTTTCTATTCCATAATCTTCTTTGTTAATATATATATATAATTTTTTTTTCTTTTTTTTCCTAACAAGACTTAAGATAATAGGTGGATCTTGATACTATGTACAAACTAAACCACCTGGATCCTAGAACTGCTGTCCTGAAACCGCTGCCGCCGCTATATCATCCAGTTCGGTAGGTGGCGCTGTCACAAAAAACTAGGGTCCTGAAACTGCGGTCCTAAAACTGGGGTCCTGAAACTGCAGCCTCCGGTTGTGCAGGAACATACTACTGTGTTTTGCACCAAAATTACCTTCATAAGACTCAATAGAGACTCATAAGACTCAATACCTTCAATAGAGGGCGCTAGTTCGCCGCCCCCCCCATGCGCCAGACCACAGTTTAAGAGCCACAAGCAATACATAAATAAGTAAATACATACATCAATTGTGTATACAAATTGGCAATTTTTGTGTCTTTGATATATTAAATGCACCCAATATATGTGAAAACTTGATAGAAATTCTAATAAGAAATTCTTTAAAGCGTGTTTCCACCGCAGGAACTTTCCCCAGGAGCTAGGAACTTTGGGGTGGTACTCAGTGTGTTTACCAGGAACCAGGGTCTAAATGAAGTTCTGGGTAAAAATTTCCCCCCCAGAAAGTCCCTGCTGGCGAGGTAGTACTTTTTCAGAGTTCAGGAAGTTTCGGGGTGGGACTTGTGCGCTGAACATGCTGATTGGTTGAGCTCACGTCACATTTGATTGGTTGACTCCACGCAGCATTTTATTTTAGCCGCCATTTTTAAAAATCGCGCTTCCTGGCTTCGTGCAGTAAAGAGTCTGGAAATTAATATGGAGTTTACAAAAAATACGACCGCTGGACCGACGACGAGGTCCAGGCTTTAATAAGCGTATTTGTGTACTAACAAGTGGTTTGACCGCCTGGATTTTGACTCTCTGCCAAATTATTACCCCCCTCGTTGAAATCAGTATCTGTTTGTTACGATGTGGTAGAAATGAAGCGGAGAGAGAATCCAAATGCAAGCACTTTAATAAAACAAACAGGTAATCCAATGGACTCAGGACAGGAATACGGAACAGCTACCAGCAGCGTCAAAACAACGACCGACAAAACACCTGAAGCACAGGGGTTTAAATACACAGGCAAACAAGATAACAAGGGGGCGGGGCTAATTAGAAACACCTGGAGAGACTAAAAAACAAGAAAAACTACAAAGGACTACAAAACATGGCACAGAACAGGAAATAACAAAAGTCAACACAAGACAAGGAAAACATAAGACAGGAATCGTGACATAGCCCCCCACTTAAGGAGCGGATTCCAGACGCTCCTCATGAACAGTCCAGGAGGGAGGTGGAGCAGAGGCGGACCCGGGGGGTGGGATGGAGGGCCAGACCCATGGAGCGGAAGAGGACCTGAAGACTGCGGCAGGACGACGGAAGGCCAGGGTGGAGCAGGATGTGCAGGCGGCCAGGGTGGAGCAGGCGTGACTTGAACAGTCTCTGGGTCGGCAGTCGTGACCTGAACAGTCTCTGGGTCGGCAGACGTGACTTGAACAGTCTCTGGGTCGGCAGACGTGACTTGAACAGTCTCTGGGTCGGCAGACGTGACTTGAACAGTCTCTGTGCTGGACGGGGCCAGCGGTGAGGGCTCTGTGCTGGACGGGGCCAGCGGCGAGGGCTCTGTGCTGGACGGGATCAGCGGCGGAAGCTCTGTGCTGGAAGGGACCAGCTGTGAAGGCTCTGTGCTGGACGGGGCCAGCGGCGAAGGCTCTGTGCTGGACGGGGCCAGCGGCGAAGGCTCTGTGCTGTACGGGCCCAGCGGCGAAGGCTCTGTGCTGGACGGGGCCAGCGGCGAAGGCTCTGTGCTGGACGGGGCCAGCGGCGGAAGCTCTGTGCTGGATGGGACCAGCTGTGAGGGCTCTGTGCTGGACGGAACCAGCGGTGAGGGCTCTACAGGGCTGATGTGGAGCTCAGGCTCGACAGGGCTGACGTGAAACGAAGGCTCGGCAGGAATAAGCTTTGGCAGGTCGGTCTCGACAGGACTGACGTGAAAAGACTCAGGCTCAGTGGGTACTGTGAGCTTGCGGGGTTCTTCATCCACCAAGCCCACAGTAAATGCCGAACCGCTCAATAAAAGGGCCAGTTCGATATACTGCTCAAGGGTCCCGTTAAAGTCATGCAGGGGCATGAATGAACCGAGCGGTTCAGATAGGCCTCCCCGAAAAAATCTCATTACACATAAATCGTCCATACGAGACAGATGAGCCAGCTCCAAAAAGTCCCTCACGTACTCCTCAATTGGTCGATCCCCTTGACGGAGACATACAAGTTGTGCTGCTGGATTCATGTTGGTCGGTCGTTCTGTTACGATTTGGTAGAAATGAAGCGGAGAGAGAATCCAAATGCAAGCACTTTAATAAAACAAACAGGTAATCCAATGGACTCAGGACAGGAACACGGAACATCTACCAGCAACATCAAAACAACGACCGACAAAACACAACTGAAGCACAGGGGTTTAAATACACAGGCAAACAAAATAACAAGGGGGCGGGGTTAATTAGAAACACCTGGAGAGACTAATAAACAAGAAAAACTACAAAGGACTACAAAACATGGCACAGAACAGGAAATAACAAAAGTCAACACAAGACATAAGACAGGAATCGTGACACTGATTGCCTAATCCTAACCCCACCGCTAATCCTAACCCCTCCCCCACAACTAATCCTAAACCTGCCATACTAGGGGGGTAATAATTTGGCGGGGGTCAGAATTTGGCACCACACCGGCATTTTCTGGAGCAGCGGTGACAAAAGACTCTGCAATTGCATTTTTGGAATCCATACATGAATCTGAGGACCAGTCGGTTGAAGGTAAATTATCACACCTTTACATGATATTGTCTTAAACTCTTTGCAGTGATAAAACAAACTAACTTTTTTCAACGTGTTTTTACAGATGAAATGAATGGCCCCAATGATGTGCAGGCAACAGAGTGTAGGGTATGGACCAATCAGACACATACTAATTATTCATTATATACAAAGGTTTATGAAACTCCTCACACAGCCCAAATGAACAAACACAAGGGCAGAAACAGTGTCATGTTACAGGGCATGATTAGGAGATTTTACGACCTCCGAGGAATGTGGCCACATACTCAAGAGAGAGACTATGAAACAGGAAACCCTCTTTAAAACAGACTTTGCTGCATTAATCATAGACTAACTGATCTATAAATGAACATGCATAAAACTGTGAAAGAAACAGTGTAAATGCTTTACTGTCTCGTGTACTATTAGGTATATATTATGGTATGTATCCTGGTATACAACCAACTAACGATCAATGTAACCTCACCTGTATCATGCCTCCTACCTAATTAATCCTCATTTAATGACTCACACTTTGATGTACATCACCGTCTTCTAGAATGCAGTGTGGATGTGTTATAGCTATCTGAGCATTAATGAAGGTATAATCATGCTAGGGACAAAGATCCGTAAATCAACTAAGAGCCACTTTCCCTCTCAGACATGTCACCTTTCTGATTGGTCGAGTTCAACCCTTAGGGGAGGATCTTTTCCAGGCCTTATTAGAGACAGTCCACATGTGACCTCCCTCTCTTAGTTCTTTCATCCAGCCGCAACACTGTTCTGGTTATACTGGGGAACCCCCTCCCCCTCCACGGGGGCCCCAGGGCCCAGCAGCAGGCCTCGATTCCAACCAGATATGGGCTCAGGCAGGAGAGAGATGACTCTCTCACAAAGAACCAAGGACAATATCAAGAGTTTTGGAACAAAGACTCCAACCAACAACGACTCCAATCACCCATCCTTCCGACTTCCTCACTTCTCCTGGGTGCTCGGCGTGGCCTCAACAGAGTCCCAGGCCTTGACCAAACCAGCCATGCGTTCCTGGAGAAAGAGAACACTCAACCAACTTCCACTTGACACTGCCGGAACCATCAACGATTTCAATTTTCAACAACTTCAAGAATTGTTCCCATTACAAATGCAAGTATTCAATTCAATCAAATGTGAAAATGAAATTCTGATGGTTCTTCTCATAGACCCTCTTCCGGTTTCCAATTTCATCCTATCACTAACCTATTTATGTATTCATGTGTGTATGTTGTTTAGTTTATTTATATTCATATAAATATCTATATTTAGTTAATAAAACTTGTACATAATATGTATTTGTTTCTGTTTTTTTTGCAATACAAGTCACTTTACGATCACGGTTTTTGCTACTGGCTCAAAGTACTGTACAGGCGAAGAAATAATTATTCTTCTGTGGCCAGGGAAGATACCCTTTTCTTAGAATAAATTAATAATCAAAAGAGTTTGTTGGAAGAACTGTTTAATTGATTGTAATATTAATTCAGCCACATCAAGTTAATCCAATTAACTGACCCAAATATTTATAATTAATAATAACAAGATATTATTGATTATTAATATTTCCAAAAAGCTGAGTTCCTTACATATATGGTGGAGAATTTTAAGGCATCGTATTAAACATTGTATGCAAGCAGACAGTAATCAATCATATGTTGTCCCATAAGTTTTTATTAACATCTCATACATGCACGTACAGGTTTCTGGGTAAATCAGCAAAACTATAGCTTGAATATGCCTTCCTACGAATGGCAGAAAGTTCACAATTGCTATAATGCATATTTAAATCGTACGATAAGAAACGTCCTGGTTGCGTATGCAACCCACCGTTCCCTGAAGGAGGGAACGGAGGACGTAGTCGACGGTCGACTGAATTGGGATCACGCTAGGGAGCCTGTCCTCTTCGAGTACTATTGAACGAGCCAATGTAATTGGCGTGCGTGATTCGCATCACACACTCCGCCCCCGCGGCGCGGGTATAAATACGGAAGTGGATGCACGCACTAGTTGCTTTTCGCTGAGGAGCCGAGAGTAACCCGGGGTCAGCGGTGGTCCAGCGGTAGTGGCAAGGGGACTACGTCCTCCGTTCCCTCCTTCAGGGAACTGTGGGTTGCATACGCAACCAGGACGTTCCCTTTCAGTCGAGAACGTCAGACGTAGTCGACGGTCGACTGAATTGGGATCACCCATTGAACACGCCACTAACGCTGCCACCTTCCAGTGCCTAAACCAAAGCCTCCTGATGCCCCCGCAAACTTAAGGCGGGGAAGGACAGGGCTTAGGCCAGGGAAGTCACTGCTGTTCCTACAGGACCACTGGGAAAGCGTTCCCCGTACGTTGGAAGGAAGGGACGCTGCGGAAGCCACATCCAACCCAAGGGAGGTAATGTGGAGAATACACATATGAACTGGGCGGAAACCGGGCAGTCTAACATATGGAATGTCACTGGGGTGGCTCCAGCCTAAGACGGGGGGAGACACACCGGACAGTGACGGCAGAGAGACTCTGCCGAGGGAAGACACGGGCTCACCGCAGGGAGCCGTATCGTGGAAGAATACACATATGGGGTCACCGAAGGGACCGCAACATATGGACCCAGCCTAACACAGGTTCCACACTGCTTACGAGTGGTAGGCCTAACACCAGACGTTCCGCACGTCGGAGGGGTGTGGAGGAACTCAACAGGGTTCAATTTTAAGGGAACTCAACTGGAGTAGAAAGGCGCACGTATCCAGTCCATAGGAGGGGAATGCCGCAGCAAGCCGACACTTGAACCGGGCTCACGGTGAAACTGGCTTCATGAGAAGGGAGCCCACGGGAAGCAGCGGTTCAACTAGGTGTCGTCCAGCCCCCAACTCTAGAATCTGTTTAGCAAAGTATATCGTCAACGCCCAGGTGGAGCACTTTACACTCATCATAGAGGAGCTCAACACCTAAGTGGACATGTTGCATCTCGGACCTTTGCCGAAATGAAGGCAAGCACTAAGTGCAACTTTGCATGGAAACAGCCTTCCCTCTCTGCTGAATTCCAACAGATATTTGAAGAGCTGGTCTGAGGTCTTTGACTTGCATTCTGTACACGTCCAAGCGAACGGACAGAGAAGACAGGGCTGGATCTGCCTCCTCCAGGGCAGCGCTTGCAGGCTCACCACCTGCTCCTATTACGGGAGAGGTAGGAACATTGGGCACCATCCGAGCCGGGGTCTCAGCTTGTGAGAGTTAGCCGGCCCAGACTCCAGGCACAATACGTTGACCGAAAGCGAGCAAGTCCCTACCCTCTAGTAGAGACCACGCGAGCAGGAGAACTGATATAACAGAATTTTTAACTCACTGCCTGCAGTGGCTCAGGGGCGGTCTCTGCAGTGCAGTCGCACCAGGGACAGGGCCCAAGAGGATAAAGAGGGACACAAGGATTTACAAGACCTTGCTCCTCAGGAACCTGACGATCAGAACGTGCTTCTGCATACTTCTGCAACACGATGAGCGTCGTTTAAACACCGAGGCAACATCATTTTGAGGGTGAAGGAAAACTAGCCTACTGCAACCCATTTTGCAGGAAAGAGAGCACTGAAGTGATCGAAAGCTTTCAGGATCTCCTCTGGAGAGAAGACGCACTCAACGACTAGGTTCCACTTCTAAAGGCGTAAGCACGCTACCCAATTCTAGGGGTGCTCGCAGAAGTGATGGTAACTATCACATGTTCTTGTGATAGCCACCTGAACCTCCGCGTTCAGATGTAAGACCGCCCGGAATCTCCGGGGGAAGAACGCGTGTGCCATCGTGCCCCGTCCCCGAAAGAGTTTCCAGGGGAAGTCAGGAAGGCTGTTGAAGGGAACCAGGTCTAGTTGGGCCAATAAGGGGCAACTATGAAGACCTGTTCCTCTCCTGACATGGCACGTAGGTGCAAGTGACGGGCGCAAAAGACAACACAACATGTGAAGATCACTGGGCTTCAGGAGCATTTTCTGCTCAGCACTTGGGTGTGACAAGTTCACTGAGCTTCAGGAGCATTCCTGCTCAACACCTGAGTGTGATAAACTCACCGAGCTTCAGGAGCATTTCTGCTCAACACTTGAGTACGAAGAACCTCACTGAGCGACAGGAGCATTTCTGCTCAGCACTTGAGTGTGACAAGTTCACTGAACTTCAGGAGCATTCCTGCTCAACACCTGAGTGTGATAAACTCACTGAGTTTCAGGAGCATTTCTGCTCAACACTTGAGTGCGAGGAACTTCACTGAGCACCAGGAGCATTTCTGCTCAGCACTGCGTGTGATGAATTCACTGAGCTACCTGTGATGGACTCACTGAGCTACAGGAGCATTGCTGCTCAACACCTGAGTGCGATGAACTTCACTGAGTTTCAGGAGCAATTCTGCTCAACATGAAGAGTGATGATTTCACTGACTTGCAGGCGCAAGGCGACCATGAGTCGCAGTCACTTTTAGAAGGCTCACTGGGGTTAAACGCATTTCTGCGGGCCCCTGGGGCAGCTGAGTCCCAGTGTTTGTCCAAGGGTAGTCCGCTCGGTTTACCCAAACACTGGCGGAAAAATAAAACCGGGGGGGCAACTGAGCGGCCCCGGAATGGTCATGACCCAGCCGGACCCAGGGGATGGAGTCTCCACTTGCCCTGGCTATAACTGTCGTGAGGCTCGATGGCGGCACGATTGAGTAAGCGGGAGGAGTGGAACAAGGCGCCCTCAGAAGCGTCTGACTCCAAGGAGGAGGTGACGGGTGAGTTTGTGACATGCAGGGGAAGCTTGCGCAACGGTCGCAATGTCTAACAACTCGAGGCACGAATGCCCGTGTAGTCGGGGGTCGCCCAGCCCCCCGTTAAAACACGCCCTTTGTACATGGCCCCTCTGTTGAAGAGGGTTTGGCAGCAGACCGGGATGAACTATAGTCACACAGGGTGAGCTGCTCTGCCACGGTCACCTCGGGACTCGATCGTGAAGCTAGCGCTGAAGCGGTCACATATGGAGGGAGCCAAAGGCTGCGACTACCATATACCCCAGGAGCCTCTGAAAGTTCTTTCAGTGGGACCCTTTCTCACTTCAACACCAGCTGAACACATTCTCATTGGAGAGACATGTTGGACCGAGTACCTCTCCAAAACTAGAAAAGAGATACTCAGCCCGTGGGCGAGATTACTCTCTTCCAGTTGACCTGAAGACCCAACGGGCTCTGGAGCACTCGAGGGGAAGGACACTGTACTGATACTCCACCCTTAGACGCAACACACAGGATGGCCTGCGGTGCGGGAGGTAGAGATCTGAAGCACCTGTCTTTCAGGTCAAAGCTGCAGACCAATCCTGGGCCAAGATGGTCACGACCCACCCCCTAGTAGCACGAAGAACGAGTTTACACTGGCCTTCGTACCGGCTGGAGGAGCGGCTATATCAAATCCTTCGCCAGCAGGATAAGATAAGCACGCACAAGTCAGGAGCACTGCTCAACACTCGGTGTGATGAATATCACTGAATTTTCAGGAGCACGTCTGCTCAACACCTAATGTGATGACTATCACTGACTTGAGCGGTGTAGCCGAGCCTGAGGTGGGGCAGCAAAGTAGAGAGAGTGGTGTTAGTGTGCTGTGCAACACTTACCTGTCTCCACAAGCGGCAGGGGGCGCGTGAGAAGGCGGATGACCGGGTCCTCGAACGCACCAAGCTGCCTGCTGGCGACCAAGGGGGAGCTGAGGGGTGTAAGGCTATACAGGGTCACACCCGCCAGACTGGCCCTCTTGGGACCCAGGAACAGATGAAATTGCTCTCTCCTTGAAGTGTGGGTACCGCTTGCTCCGCTTTTTTTTTTTTTTTTTTTTTTAGGGAGCCAGCGGCGGAACAGACACACACACAAACAAAGGCTCCACCCGGCCCTCACCCGGGGGGAGGGAGTGATCGTGCCACTCCAAGAGCATCTCATCCATTCCTGGGCGGCCCGCTCCGGAATGCTTTCGCTGTCGCTTGCCACCTGGCTTGGCAGCGCCTGGAGCGGGCTGGGCGTCTCAACTGCGGCCGGCTCCATGCTGAGGCCTGGGTGGAGGCTGCTGCGGAGGGCCAGCAGGAGCGGCGGCCGGAGAACGCCCACGGCGACGAGCAGGCGGAGGAGCTGCCACCGGCGGCGGTTGGAAGCAGCAGCTGGCCACCGGGGCAGGATGTGCCGGATGACCTCCGTCTGCGCTTGAGCGGCAGAGAACTGTTTGATGCAGTTCTCCACCGCGTCGCCGACCAGCCCAACCTGGGAAATTGGGGAGACCAGGAACCGAACCTTGTCCGCATCCGCCATACCAACCAGGCTGAGCCAACGAAGGCGCTACTGGACCACCAAGGTGGACATCGCCAGACCGATCATGCACGCTACGACACCCGTACCCCGGAGGGTGAGGTCGGATGCAGTGCGGTGCTCACCTATGAGCGCACGGTCTGGATTACCCTCGTGCATGCCATGGGTGCCCTAGCCTGCAGCAACGCCATGGCACGCAAGAGGAAGGGGCTTGCCCACAGGCTTTGTAAGCTCTGCCCGTCGGAACGGACGAAACTCACAGGCCTTAGGGGGGAGACGAGGATCCCCCCAAAAGGCAGCGGCCGCCGGACACAGGTGCACCTGTGTCGACAGACCGCTCCAATGGAGGGACACCTCGCAACCCTTCACCGTTCCTCCATCAAGGGTAATGAGGGGGAAAAGCTATTCAGGCAGTTTCTGGCAGAGAAAGATGCTGTTCACCACCTGATAAGCTCTCCATGCATTTCGGGAAAGAAAGGCACTGGGGCGGCGAGCTGAGAACCAGCGCGGCCCGCCCCAAGATACCAAACTCCAGATTCCAACCGAGACTGAACGGGACACGGTGGAGGTTCCACTCGAGCCCGGCAGCCTCGGCGGCCCGTTTCAGCATAGCTGATAATTCTGGATCCGGCTCGGGCAACATTGAACTCCCGGAGGGAGACAATGCAGCCGAGTCATCATCTCCAGAAGTCAGCTCACCCTCTGATGCTGCAATCGGCGTCCTGTCCTCCAGGGGAGCCCCGAGTGAAACCGCTGGCCCACCCATTACAGATGGACCAGCAGACAACACAGGAGGCTCCAGTGGTTGCAGTGGAAGGGAGGAGTGAGGAGCCCACAGGGAATGGTTACCGGGCGGGACATCCAACACTATCCTCCGGTCACCCATCCCACACAGCACCCGAGGGTGGGGCATGGTAATGGGGACTCGCTCTCCGCGAACGAAGGCGAGTCTCGCCCTCAACACTGCGACAGTCATGTTCCCACAGTGAAAACATGAGCTGTCCACAAAAGCTGTCTCAGCGTGCTGTAAGCCAAACACGTGACACAACAGTTGTGACCATCAGAGAGAGACAGGGAACGACCGCACCCAGAAACGCACGGGCGGAATGACATCTTGAAAAAGACGCAAACGCACCCGTGTTGCTCTTTCAGAAAATAGGACCGTCACCAGTGCCGGAGCACACAGGGAAATGACCGCGGCAACACTGAACAGAGAACTGAAACAGTGAAGCACTCACTTTTCCGCCCTCTAACCAGCCATCAACACACACAAACATTTAGAAATTTGTTGCTGTTAAAACAGCAGTTGAGAGCTCAAAGCTCGCGATCACCGCTGCACTCGCGCTGTAGAACACCAGCACTGGGAGAGTCTTCCTGAAGAACACCGACACACTCGCTCGTTGTAGACAACAGCACTCTCAGAGACATCAAACGATCGGCTCCGAAGCGAAAGGCAACTAGTGCGTGCATCCACTTCCGTATTTATACCCGCGCCGCGGGGGCGGAGTGTGTGATGCGAATCACGCACGCCAATTACATTGGCTCGTTCAATAGTACTCGAAGAAGACAGGCTCCCTAGCGTGATCCCAATTCAGTCGACCGTCGACTACGTCTGACGTTCTCGACTGAAAGGGAACTCCTGATATTAGCGAAGAAAGCCTAATTTCATATATAAATCGAGCATAAGCCTTCTCTGACGAAGAAATCTCAGATTAGCCGAGCGCATAAATGGTACCAGAACAAATTAACCTGATATGGACGAAGAAATCTCCATTTTCAGCATCTTTGAATGTGATCTGAGCGATGTTCCTCAATCACCGATTAAGGCCTTATTATGCGTTACGTCATTGTATTCATATTAAACCGCTGAAGCGCTCATATGAAACAATCGCGTCGAATTAGTGGTATAAATTCTAGCCCAGCTAACAAGTAAATTTGCCATTGTCTGTGAAAGAACGGTGCTGTTTTGATTTGTTAAAAAGAGTCACTCACACGCAACGTCGTGTCTAAGCGAGAGACTCAGTGCAAACTGTCAGCACAGCTCGATCGCTGCCCCGGCCGATCTGTGTTGTTGGTTGGCATTGCGTATCTTAAATTCCTATCTAGTTTTCTGACAACAGCACCAATCTCACAGACCCTCGTGTAAACAAGCAACGGTTGTAGCCAATAGCTCCCTCAATCCTAACTTACAAGTAAAACCCTCTAACTTACCTCGAGTGATAGTTTTAGCACCGCCTAAAAACTTAGACACGTTAGAGCGTAAAGTGTAACCTTAAACCAAAGACTATAGATTTTGCATGATTTGAACTGAGTGATTTGAACACGAGTAATGAGAGTCAAAGCTCTTCGAGGCTTTGAATCAAAGGAGTCAACTGCGTCACAAATGATTCTTTGTCTGAAGCGCGCTCGCTGGCGACCCCTGCTGGTCAAAACAGTGGAAGTGTAGCGGAAACTCAAATCAACGGAACACCTTTTACAAACCAATCGCAAAGGTTTTATAAAAAGGTGTAATCAGGTAATGGCAATCCGCGAGCTACCTAATATCGTTTAATATGAGGTGTCTTTCAAGGCACAATATCTTAGTAAACTGTATGGCGCGTTTTATGAAAGCTTGACTTGAAAGTCAATCAGACCCTTTATCAAATGCGTCATTAAATGTGTACGAATCTATAAAGTGATACGAGATCACATAGAGACCAGATACACACTGGTTCACGAACCGTTGAAATTTAAAACAATTTCGAAACAGCTATGACGCGTAACGAAGCCCAGTTTAATAAAATCACGTGACCTTAGCAGTGATACACATTACACACTCCGAATGATTTGAGACGAATGATTCACCCTGGTGTCAGAGCTTCACGAAGCACGTCTCATAAGAGGGTTAAACCACCCTCTTCTCTCTCTCTTTCTCTCTCTCGACCCCTTCCTCTTGGTTTCACTTTCAGATTGAAACCCAGATACTTTGGGTTTTTATTTGTGTTTCTTTTAATTTTACTTAAATCTACCCCTATTTTATTTTGTGTATTTACACCTGTTGAGCCTGAATCGTCCTATTCAGTTAAGTTGAATTTAATTATATTGGGAATTTAATTAAATCAATTTGCTTATTCAAGTTCCCCCCTAGTTACCAGAGCTATGAGAACACACAATGTTTACATATATTTTTTTAAATTTTATTTCAATTTAGTTATTTACTTTTGTTTCAGCCTGAATTCTTGTATTCAGCTAAAGAAAAAAAAGGGCTTAACCAAATTTTAAATTTAAATTACTTGATACGCTTCCCTTTCCTTTTAGTTTTCTTAGAGCTATAAGGACGTTCTAACTTTACCTATACCTTATTTTAGATCACTAGTCACTATCCTCATCTTCTCTCTCTCTATAGGATTACAATATCTAGCGACTGTTGTTTCCATAGCGAGTTACACAGGTCATTAATATCCTACTTCCTGTCTGTGTTTTACCCATCCTCACTCCTTAGGACCAAGCTAAATACATGAAGTACGGCTAAACACAAACGCACAGTAGGCCCCAGACAGAACTGGAAACACTTCCCATTGTTTCTTCTTCTTCTTTTGGACCTTGAGGTGTTTGATGTGTCCCTGGTAGCTTAGTCTAACAGCAGCATAACCCATAAGTGACTCCTGTTTACCTGTCTCCTAGCTAAACCTAAATAGCTAAAACACTCCTTTCTTCCTCTTCTTTTCTGGTTTCATCCTATTGTTTTATTTTGGTTTTGCTCTATCTGTTACTCTCGTAGCACAACATGTGAGAAGAACCATCAGCATTTTTGAGTAATAGGTTATGACATGTAAGAGCCCAGTCATCAGTCGATGCTGCTTAAAGCACGTCAACTAAGATACTCAAAACTTTTTTTTGTTATTGTGTGTGCTCACCAACACTAAATTTTAGCTGCTCCACATAGCCATTCTCCCACACAGATAGCTCACCACCTCTGTAGAAACTTGCATTTGCCTTTGCCATTTCTCTCTCGTGTTCCCACAAGTGTGCCAGTAGGCCTCAGACACCCGGCCCTGCCACCAGGACCATCTGAAGACCCTGCAGAGCAGTGTCATGGACATCCTTCAGCCTGAAGCAGGCAACGACCTGCCACGGCAGAGGAAGGAACAGTTAGTCAACAACGAAAGCAGACGTCTGACACCCAGCCTGAGCCACCAAGAGCTGACCAGCATTATCTTCTCCTTCGCCATGCTCCCGCAGGCCTCAAACAGGAGGTAAATGAACTAACGCTGTCAGCCACAGGACTCCACAGAGAACGAACCCTGCTTAGCGGGAGAAGGCACAGGACAGATGCAGAGACCCTGACAGCGTGGAGCAACTGAAAGAGATCACCAGTTTTCAAGCGGCTCTGACAGCTGCTGAGCACCTGCCAACAGACGAGAGAAGAACTGGTTGAACTCAAAGAGAGAGACGCTGAAGCCAACGGCTTGCAGCCAGAGCTGAAGTCCCAACACTGACTCAGGGATGCTGCAACATTATAGACCAGCTCAATGTGGTCCAAATAGAACTGAAACACTCCAACCAACTGCAAATGGACCCCACGAGAAAGATGTACCCTGCTGAACTTCGCATCAGCAGCGTAGGCTTCCCCAGCCCTGCACAAAAGCACAAACCCCTCTGCTTAACATGTCATCAGACAATTTCCTTAAAGCTTCTGCAGCCGTGGAAGGAAAAGGATTGATTCAGAAGAATCTTGAAACGACGCGTGTAGTGACACTCAAAGACCTCAACCGAATGGCCAGACATATCCCTGCATTTACACCAGAGCTTGCTAGACTCTATCTGATCTGGATCACATCCAGCCCAGAGTTGCGACGCTTTCTGGCTTGGCAGCCAGAAAACATCCAGTCTAACTACCAGCAGCTGGAACAAGCCATCACAACAGGATTCTCAGACTTAAGAGTCTGAATGTAGACTGGGCGCGGTCCCAGACACCAACCAGGGTAACCCTGAAAGTCCCTGTGCTACTACCACAGACATCAAGCGAGCTACCTCGGAGCGTGCAACGAACCTGTGATGGAGGGAGACACCAGCTTCAAGAACCTTTTGACTCCGAACTTCAAAACCCAGAAGACACACGGCATGACCACAATGCACGACTCTGCTACAAAGTTCCTAGTCAGCATAGGACATAAAACTTTTAAAGTAGATGAAAATGTGTGCTCAAAAGGAAGCAAGAGTTTGCATTAGTAAAATTTGAAAAAACTGATTTAAAGAAAATCTTGAATGCAGGTGTAAGCCTCACGTGCCAACAGACTATGCACTGCTTTTTGAAACATACAGACATTGTTCCACCCGCTGGTTGAAATATACACTGCTGCACATTAGTTCCCTTTCGTTGTCACTCCGAGTTACGTCGGATGACGACGAATGGGGGATCGCTTAGAACACCTATCGACTTCGAGTATTACAAAACGAGCCAATGGCAAAGAAATGCCATGGGTCTGCGGAATTTGCATGACGTAACTCCGCCCCACCTCGTGGGTATAAAAGGAGGACGCCGGCAACAGGCAGATATGTTTTCGCTTCGGAGCCAAGAGCATTTCTTCACTCCACAGTCATCTCTGACTTCGCTCTACGAGACGAGCTTCTCTCTCCGGTGTTGGTGTGACGGCGATCTGCAGCGAGCTCACAGTGCCTGCTGATCTGTAAAGTAATCTGCCAGTGTGTGTGTGTCTCCCTGTGAGCTTCAACATCGCGGAGTTTTTTCTCTCCTCTCATAAAAGAGCTTGCACGCGGCACGTCTTTTTAAAGACGGCTCGCCCGTGCATTTCTGGTTGCAGCGGACTGGTATCGGACTCTGATGGGCACGAGCGCTGTCTAGTGTGTTTGATCATGCTTGAACAGCGCTCGTGGGTGACTCATGTTCTCGCAAGGGAACGTGATCATCGCGTCATAAATAGGTCGAGACTCGGTGAACTCGCAAGAGTGAGAGTCCCCTCATCCACCCCCCAATCTTTGGCGGGTGGCCAGGGTGACCTGAGGGTTACGGTCTGGAACAAGGCGCCGACTATGTGTCCGTGACCCCAGCCCCCCTCTTCAATGACGGTGCCCGCTAGTGAACTGCTGATTCCCGCGAGTCTACCCTCTGGTGGCCCGCGTGTTTCAGTTGAAGCTACAGAGGAAGATGCCATGTCTGTTGCAGCATCACTAGGTGGGCTTGAGTCTTCTGGAAGTGAGGGCTCGTCACAGCTGCCACCTTCCGGTGTGCATACGGCTGTGCCTGAGTCTGATCCGGAGATGACGGCCATGCTTTCCTGGGACGATTGGTTTTGGGTAAGGCCGCCGACCCTCGTCCGTGGCAAACCCCAATACCTCTCTTCCCGGACGTGCATGATGAGATCTCGAAGTCCTAGAAGACCCCCTTGTCTTCTCAGGACCGCTCGCTGATCTCATCCGCCTTTCCTCCCCTCGATGGGGCCGCTGCCCTTGGGTACACTGGGGTTCCCCCGGCTGAACGCTCTGTTGCGATGCTATGTGTCCTCAGAGTGCTTCTTCTCGGCGCAATCCTAAGCACCCGCCCGTGGCCTGTAGTTTTTCGTCTACGCTTGTGGCGAGATCCTATAGTGCCACGGGACTGGCAGCCGCCTCTCTGCATGCCATGGTCATTCTGCTGGTCCACCTGACCCAGATGCTCATGGACCTGCACGAGGGCGGGACTGACCCAGGGCTCTTCACTGAGCTGCGCGCCGTCACTGACCTTGCTCTCCGAGCGACGAAAGTGGCCGTACGCTCCCTGGGTCAGGTGATGCTCACCATTCTGTGGCTGAACCTGTCTGATGTGCTGGATGTCGCGCGGACCCGTCTGTCCGACATTCCCATATCCCAGGTCGGCCTCTCCGGCTGTGCGGTTGAGGGCTTGACCAACAGCTCTCAGCCGCTCATGAGCAGACTGATGTTGATTCCGTCCCGACGGCCCCGCCGTCCGCCCAGGTCCCTCGGTCTGCCCACCGCCGAAGGCGCCCTCCCACGGCTCCCACCCCGCCCGTTCACCCGGGCCGGATCTGGGGGCCGCGGTCGGACGCCAAAACAGTCCTCTCCAGCCCCGCCCCCCGCTACACGCCGGGTTAAGCGGCGCTCTTGGGATGGGCTCCTCAGAGATGGGACTCAGTTCTTTCCAGGAGCTGGTAGCAGGACCACTCCTTTCCCCGGGTGAGGGCCGGGGAAGAATCCTTATTCTCCAAAGAACTGACTCTCCCGTCTCTGAGCACAGAGAGTTCGGACGTCACAGAGCGCCGCCCACATGCCGTGCTCTCCTCGTCCCCCTCTGTCCCGGAGGTGGTTGACACGGCGTGCCGTCCACGACCGCTTCGCCCCTGTCCCCCTCTGTCGCCAGACCCTTGACAGAGCAGGCCCCCGTGGAACGCTGGTCCTTCCCTGGGCTCCTCTGTCAGGGTGCGGTTTTGACCTTGCCCCCACTCCGGGCCGCTATGCCGTCCACGTCTGGGCCGGTCATTCCGCTTCGCTGCACCACCGGGGGGACGTCTGTGGTTCTCGACGCCGCTGGCACAGTTGGGAGCCTGCCTAGAGCTTCCCTATCTGTTCCGCTGGGTCGCGCGAACCATCGGCTCGGCTATGCGATTCAGTTCGCACGGTCTCCTCCCCGCTTCAGGGGAGTCCGCTCCACTTTGGTCGATGGCTATGCCCTATCATGAGAGCGGAGGTTGCTACCCTACTGGCGAAGGGTGCGATTGAGACTGTCCCTCCAGCCGAAAGGAGGTCCGGGTCTACAGCCCCTACCTCATTGTCCCGGAGAAGTCTGGTGGGTTACGGCCAATCCTGGTCCGAACCGCTCCCTTCACAGGCTGCCGTTCAAGATGCTCCTGGCCAAACGCATTTCTGGATGTGTGCGGCCACAGGATTGGTTTGCAGCGATCGACCTGAATGACGCCTACTTTTATGTCTCCGTTCTCCCTCGACTCAGAACATACCTACGGTTTGCTGTCAGGGCGCGCGCATATCAGTACGCTGTTTTCCCATTCGGGCTAGCCCTGTCTCTTCGCGCCTTCACAAGGTTGTTGAGGCTGCCTTTGTTCCTCCATGGTAACACGGGGTTCGCATTCTGAACTATCTCGGTGACTGGCTGTCTTAAGCTCACTCCTGAGACCAGGTTTGCGAATACAGGGACCCAAGAGTGCGGAAGAGTGCGGTTCCACTGAAGTTTCTTCAGAGGCTCCTGGGGCATATGGCATCTGCAGCCGCGGTTCGCCGCTCAGATTGCTTCATATGAGACCGCTTCAGCTTTGGCTCCGCGACCGAGTCCCGAGGTGGGCATGGCAACACGGCACCCTCCGAGTACCAGTTACTCCGACCTGCCGTCAGACCTTCACCCCGTGGTCGAACCTCAGTTTTCTACGGGCCGGAGTGCCCCTGGAACGAGCTTCGCGGCATGTTGTTGTAACGACAGATGCCTCCTCCACGGGCTGGGGTGCCATGTGCAATGGACGTGCTGCCGCGGGCTCCTGGACAGGACCCCGACGCCTCTGGCACGTCAATTGCCTCGAGTTGCTGGCCGTACGTCTTGCTTTGCGCCGCTTCCGGGCCGTGCTCAAGAACCAACACGTACTAGTCCGTTCAGACTTACCGCCACTGTAGCGTACATCAACCATCAAGGTGGTCTACGCTCCCGCCGTATGTCGCAACTCGCCCGCCACCTCCTCATATGGAGTCAGAAGCATCTGAGGTCGCTTCATGCCATTATATCCCCGGAGCCCTGAACTGTGCAGCCGACATGCTCTCACGGCTTCAGCCCCTCCCGGGAGATTGGCGACTCCATCCCCAGTCGGTTCAGCTGATTTGGGACCAGTTCGGGGACGCACAGTTAGATCTGTTTGCCTCTCACGACTCGACCCATTGCGACCTGTATTATTCCCTGACCGAGGGCACGCTCGGCACGGATGCACTGGCGCACAGCTGGCCGCGGGGCCGCAAATATGCGTTTCCCCCAGTGAGCCTTCTTGCGCAGACCCTGCGCAAGGTCAGG
Organism: Siphateles boraxobius; assembly: GCF_051911475.1. Lineage (NCBI taxonomy): Eukaryota > Metazoa > Chordata > Actinopteri > Cypriniformes > Leuciscidae > Siphateles > Siphateles boraxobius. The sequence continues at coordinate 27,072,706 of NW_027509042.1, forward strand.
GAGGACGAGGAGCAGGTCATTCTGGTCGCACCATACTGGCCCGCCCGGACCTGGTTCTCCGAACTAGTACTCCTCGCGACAGCACCTCCTTGGCCGATTCCCCTGAGGAAGGACCTCCTTTCTCAGGGACGGGGCACCCTATGGCACCCTCGTCCCGATCTCTGGAACCTCCACGTGAGGCTCCTGGACGGGACGAGGCAGGTTTGAGTACCCTACCACCAGCGGTGGCGGCTACCATCACTTCCGCTAGAGCGTCGTCCACGAGACACGTCTATGCGTTGAAGTGGAACCTCTTCGTCAACTGGTGCTCTTCTCACCGAGAAGACCCCCGGAGATGTTCGATTAGTGTCGTGCTTTCCTTCCTTCAAGATAGGCTGGAGCGAGGGCTGTCTCCCTCCACCCTGAAAGTCTATGTTGCCGCTATTGCCGCACACCATGACCCTGTCGAAGGTAAGTCTGTTGGAAGGCACGACCTGATCATCAGGTTCCTGAGAGGAGCGAGGAGACTGAATCCTCCTCTCCCTCCTCTCGTTCCCTCTTGGGACCTCTCAGTGGTTCTAACTGCCCTGCGGAGTGCTCCCTTTGAGCCGTTGCAATCAGTGGAGCTTAAGTTCCTGTCTACGAAGACAGCGCTCCTGGTTGCATTGGTCTCCATCAAGAGGGTGGGGGACCTGCACGCATTCTCCGTTGACGAAGCGTGCCTGGAATTTGGGCCGGCTTACTCTCACGTGATCCTGAGACCCCGGCCTGGATATGTGCCCGAGGTTCCTACCACTCCCTTCCGGGACCAGGTGGTGAACCTGCAAGCGCTGCCCCCGGAGGAGGCAGACCCAGCCTTGGCACTGCTCTGTCCAGTACGCGCCCTCCGCGCCTATGTAGACAGGACGCAATGTTTCAGGACCTCAGACCAGCTCTTTGTCTGTTATGGTGGGAAGCTGAAGGGAAAGGCTCTCTCCAAGCAAAGGTTGTCTCACTGGATAGTGGTTGCATTGCTTTGGCATACCAGCAGCAAGGTCGACCGTGCCCCCTTGGTGTGACTGCCCACTCCACCCGGAGTGTGGCATCCTATTGGGCTCTAGCGCATGGCGCCTCGCTAACAGACATCTGCAGAGCTGCAGGCTGGGCGACACCTAACACATTCGCCAGATTCTACAATCTCCGAGTGGAGCCAGTGTCCTCTCATGTACTCACTTCAACCGGCTAGTACTGGACCCGCTCAGGTGTCTTCGCTTGCTCGCCATTCCACTCCACGGACTGGATACGTGCGATATTCTCCTCAGGTGAGCTTCCCCGAAAGCCCTGAGTCCCTCCAGCACTCCTGACGTTGGTGCCAGTGTCTATTGCCTGTGCGTCGGCTAGGTGCCTCCCGCGTGCATGGTCCCTCCCCTGAGCGACCCCCACATGTGTATTTCCACTGTAAGCCTCTTGAGCATGTGTCTTTCCCTTGGCAAGCCACCTTGCCACCCCTGGGGTTGAAATATTCCACCTGCGGCTGGACACCCCTGTGTTCTCCATGTCTCCTTCGGGTCACATGTGTATTCTCTAAGTCCCCCCCCTCTGGGTTGGCAGTAATTGCATATTTTCCCTGAATTTGGGATATGCTCCCCAGTGTACCTTGGTATTCCTGTGCTAAATAGGAGTCCTTCGTCCGTGCCAGTCTCACGACAGGGATCTCAGATTTACGCAGGGCACTGGAAGACAGCTGAGAAGGTGGCGTGATTAGACTGGTAACCCCATTCGTCGTCATCCGACGTAACTCGGAGTGACAACGAAAGGGAACGTCTCGGTTACGTATGTAACCCTCGTTCCCTGAGTAGGGAACGGAGACGTTACGTCTGCCTGCCACTTTCCGCTGTACCGCGGGGATCGCCTGAGCTCAGTCTTGGCTCCTCAGCGAAGAAACATATCTGCCTGTTGCCGGCGTCCTCCTTTTATACCCACGAGGTGGGGTGGAGTTACGTCATGCAAATTCCGCAGACCCATGGCATTTCTTTGCCATTGGCTCGTTTTGTAATACTCGAAGTCGATAGGTGTTCTAAGCGAAACCCCATTCGTCGACATCCGACGTAACGTCTCCGTTCCCTACTCAGGGAACGAGGGTTACATACGTAACCGAGACGTTTCCATGACAATGACTTATTACAGGAAATACAAGCTCCAAATAGGGCATTCGTCACCCTAATGCCAGATAGTAAGCAAACCACCTAAGCTGGGAAAACTAGCATGACCTAGAGCCCCTTCGTAACTACTGTTATCCTAAAAGTGCTTATTTGATCATTCCGATCCAAATGGGACATGATATGCGATACACATTTTGATCACTAGCTGCTGGCTTGTCTAAATGCAGATAAAACGATAGCTGGAATTGACATCTCTACTTAAAATAATAATTAAAAAAAAGGGTCTTAACTGGTATCGGTAATTTCAGCATTAAAGCGTAAGTCTGTTTGACAAAGGAATCTCATCTCAGCGGCATGCAAACTGTACCGTTATTTATTAGTCTGCTTTGGTTGAAGGAATCCAAATTGCAGTATTGCTTAATCTGTTTCTGACGAAGGAACCTCAGTACAGTGTTATATACACGTAGACTTGGGTGATGCTCCCGTTTCTACAAAGTAAAGACCTTAAAAATTATTGTTGGATTGATGTAATTCACCTAAATTTTGGCTGCATCTACAAGCAGAGAGCTACCTAGCGATCGTTGTGGCAAAAATTCTGTTAAACATCATCACTGCGTAAGAGACACTCAGAGTCAAATTAATAAAAAGAAAAGTATTTATTCTTGCAAGAATAGGTTCAGTCTAGTACACAGAAGTTACGCTGTGCAAGAGAGTGACACACAACAGGAAGATATGAGACAGCCTTTATACTGTTTTCAAGGTTCCTCCTCACCCGCTGTACCTTTCACCCACCCAGATAAGGTCCTTACTGCTGTTCAGTTTCTACTTAAAGACACAAACGGGTACTGAAATAAACTGGCCAAAACTGACCGTCCCTAAGGTCAGAGGTCCTGTCCCATATGTTCCTGAAACGTCACGCACAAGCACGTACACACATATACTTTTATACATTAAATAGGTTCTTTCTCTTATGATACCTGTTTGGGATCAATTACTATACAAATTTCCACTACAATTCCCCCCTTTTTATCATTCAGATTACCCAATCATAATAATAAAAATAATAGAACAAATTTTAAGTCATATCATCACACTTATACTCTTCATCTCTGGTTTTCACATAACTGACCACTCTCTTAAACATTTGTGAAATAACATTTGGAAAAGTAAAAAGCTTAGGCTGTTTTTGTGGGGATAGTCCCTTAAGTATTAGCAAGCAAGTAAAGACTTTATCTGCGGCCGGGCTGAATGAATAAGCACTGTTATTGCACTCCCGACCTAGGTCGGACCCTCAGTCACCTCAGTATAAACAAGAAATAGTGTATAGTTTAAGTAGGAAACACATCAATTTAACACCCTGGTTATCATTACACATCTTGAAACCCACATGGCATTTCAACAGGCTAAGAAATACGAAGAAATAAAAGTAGAATAAAATCCCTCATTTCGACCCCTCTCCTTGTACGTCATCACATAGCGGATAACCACAGCTTTTAACCTTCTGTTCATATCAAAAACATTCATAGAAAGAAAGAAAAAGAAAAGGAAACATACACTTTAACACATGTCACAGTAGCTCCCACTACTTGTATCATCATATTTTGTTCATCCAATTGAACAGACTCCCAGCTTTAACCAGTCTCTGTATTGAGCTGGAGACACATTATAATGCATGGTAAACATAACAATATTGATAATTCTATCGCTGAAATTGGTAGTACAGTACCCCCAACCCCCCAAAGATTAACCAATCTTATCCATTTACCATCAGTCCACGCCCATTTCCATACACCGCCTCCATTTTCCTAACCATATTTTCTTAACTTTTAACACCATATTTAATAAAATCTATCCTGAAAAGGTTTTATATTTTTTTATCCATTCTTTTAACCAATGTAGTTGTTCAAAATTAACTCTAATATTTCAAATACGGACCATCTTTTAGCTTATTACCATACATATTCTCCCATGATCGGCCTTTCTTACCCTTAATGGAAAGCCTAATCATCAAGTTTCTTCAATAATAATCCCTATAATTTACCTGAAATATTTTCTAATGAATCTTTAACCAATCAAATCATTTGATCTAGCAATATTTTGATTCAATCAAATAAAATCATCAAAATCATCACAAAACCAGATTCTTTTGCTAAACTCAAACCATTAGTTGGTGCATCTTCCTCCAGGTGTGTTGGTCATCTCGTTTGCCCCATGGACATTCCGTCTTCACCAGGGTGACACTTTGCGTGCCATAGCCATGGTCTTCCATCGCTGGTTTGGGAGGTACGTTACTAGCACGTCCTTGAATCCCGCACTTTGTGCTCTATTGGATGGTTGAGGCCTGTTGGTGTTGTCTAAGGTGAGAGGCTTGGACCCAGGTGTCCCACTCTCCAACCATTTTCTGATCGTTACCAGATTTGCCCCTTAGATCACGATGTACCCCTACTGGAGTGAACCATCTCCTGCTTTGACCTGTGAATGAAGACCTTAAGGTTTTGTTAGTGACCGCTTGTCTGGCCGGTCGTGCCTATTGGTGTGACCTGTGGAATCAACAACCTGAAACATTATCTCCGGATAATTTCTTGCTCACTTAATAGCACTCAGAGTCCTTTTACCCTGAAAAACACTCAACCCACTTTGCTCATGTCCACAACACAATATTTATACATTTGGAACAGAATTAGTTCTGTTTTCTGCAATCCTTCCTGACATTCTGCAAAAGGAAAATCTTAAGTTATGCGCTGCGCAGGTGTGGCCTTGTTTCTTTCTGCCACAATAACAATCTAGGCCAGGACAGTTAGTCAAATTCATCCATAACCATTATTTTATTGGGCACATTCTGCCCTGCATCAAAAGTCTGCATGCTCTGTAAAGAAAAACAAATGTCGAGGTTATTTTCAGATAGTAAAGTACACGTAGTTTCTTTTGTCTGCTGTGCTGCCACGGCCTTCGCTGCTGCATCTGCCCTGGCGTCTCCTGTTGAAACAGTCCTGCAATTTTGTTATCAGCGTGTGCGGCACACTTACAGACAGCAATTTTGTTAGGGAGAAGAATGGCTTCTTGCAAGGCTTTTACCCTATTAAGCCCCTTGTCCTCCCAACATATACCGTCCCTTAATAAACCAAATTTTGTCAATTGTTATCAAAATTGTTACCATCCCCCCTTTTGATGCATGAATCATCTCGTGCATCAATCTAACATAATGGTGTTTGGATAAAGTTTGCCATCAACACTAACCCAAATGTTGTCCCAAAGCCAAAATTCCTCCAGACATCTTTCTCTGCCTCTGAAACAAAAATATTACTTAAAGCCACAAACACATCTTCTTATCAGAGTATTTGGAGGGCAACGGCCCTCAGTCTTACAGTTTATCCTGCTTTTCAGGCCTGTTGTTTGGTCTCTTAATCCCGTCATCTACAAACATTGTTTCTGAAAATTCTGTTTCAATTGTTTCTGTCAGGTCAGAGCGTGCTGTACAGACTTGGTCAATGTTAGTCAAACAACATTTTCCCCCTTTTGTTCACAATATACATAAATGTGAAGGACTCTCTGGATAATTTGATATTGACTTAGCCAATATGTCACTTTGTTATTGCCTGCAAATCTAAAACATTTTAGTTTATCTCAACCCATGATGGACATCTCTCTACAACTTCACAAATCCAATTTACATAAATGCTTTTAATCCATAGATTGATTCATAATTACCAGTAGCAGACAGAGCTGGATAACTAATCCATTTAAAGCTCGTCCCATTTTCTGCATCATCTTGTCATCAGATTGACTCAAAACTATTAGCTTCCTTAAAACTTGTCATTTGCCTTAACCCATCTGTAATGATAAAACCCTCATTCCACAGGTTAATGACACAATATACACACTATTCCGACGGAGTATTAGTACCCCAAACTAACACATACAAGACATAGAGTGCAGTCACCATCACACACACACATATTAGACACATATTTTAACTGTTCATCTTCAATGTTCGCTTTTCATTATATCATCTCTAAAAAGATTTAAATTTTAAGTAAGATTTTAAACTTCACATTTTACTGTAGCTTTTACCTAATTTTACATGGTCTCTTAGCCAGTTTCAAAGCATGTCTGTTCATTATTCATTTGATTTTAGAAAAGTCAGCTGGATTTTGGTTCATTATCACTATTTTGCTTCAGCTTGCTCTAGCAGGCCGATAACAGAAAGACAGACACAGTTACCATCCCTGCCTCCACTCAGACAGTCTCTCTCTCTCTAAACAAATAATCTTTTCAACAGCCTCCTAAGACTGTAATTTAGACAAAATGTAATATTAAATTTATTACATTAACCTTTTACCATTCACCTTTGTTATCCAGACTCTTCTCAAATCTACAAAAGCCTGTCTTCATCTTTAGCCACCACCATGCCTAACGGCCTTCACGAGTTAAAACTATGTCATAGACATATTAGCTCAAAATTAACTCTTCTATAAATTTTTCTTGCCCATTTGGCAACCAACATCATGTCCCTCATATAATTAAGTTTTGTTACTGTCTCCGCAGCAAATAATGGCAATCACCTCATGGAATCAGCTGGCTCCTGAAAGCCCACTCCCGTTAATCATTTATCTTTAATTTTCTTCTCTTCAGGGTGTCGTCCCCTGGCATAGTTGCAGACACTTGTCACAATGAAAAACAAGCCATACAATCAATGCGGTTTCTGGTGAGTGGTATAGAGGAACTCACATTTCTGGGTCAGACTGCCGTAACATTAATTTTCACCCCACAGCCCATCTCACCTCTCAATGCTCTGCTGACCCCGGTGGCCTCCAGTAATCAGCGCTCAACTCTCATACCTTTCTCACAAATAACACCTCCATCCGGAGGTGCCCAATGTTCGTGACCCCCTGCGTTAGGCTGTCCCCTGGCCAGGAAGATCATCCCGTCATTGAGTAGCCACTCGTACACACGTACACACTGGTGACCGCTCTTTCCCAATACAATCAGTTTTCTTCAACAGAACTCAGCTGTTTTCTGGAGCTTAGGAAAGGCACGTTCAAGAGTCACCAGAGCCATTCCGATTGCCTAATAGTGTTCACAGGGAGACAGGTTAATAACAACAGTATTTAATCACTTAAATCCATTAACTATCTTAAAAGCAGCAACCTAGCTACTTAAACTATACTCGAATTTAGATCACAACCGTACATTCAGTGTACTTCATCTGTAGCCGGAGCCATCGGTCCTGAATGGTGGAGACTAAAATGAGACAAAGTTGTTACTGGTCCTAAAATACGCTAATCAAAATGTCATCTCTATCGTTTAAGGTCTGTATTATTATTTTAAAGACTTCTTTAAAGTCATTCAGTTTTACATTTAAAACATTTACAAATACAAATTGCCCTCTGAACGGCAATTGTTTCTTTAAACATCTCTGTGTCTATGATTCTCAACTGAAACACTGTGCTTTACTTATTATCACAGATAACAGCTTTTAGCTGACTCATTGAATGAGAGAGACTCTGAGACATTCGGACTGGTACACTGCTCTCTCATATACTTCTAACATCAAACTTTTATACACCATCTTTTAACTCTATCCCAGCTTAAGGCATCTTTGCCAGAAATTACATGTGTTTTCAAATAAACATAGTTTTACAGTTGTCCTTTGCCCACGTCAGGGAATCTAGACATTACAAATTTCCATTCAGATTGAGTCTGTCGCACTGGCAGTTTCAGCCAAATCACAAGCTTATCTTTTTAAAAGTAAAACTTCAGCTTCTAGCTCTTTCATGGTCAACTTTTCAAGCTGTTTGTTTAATCAAATGCCTTTCTACACATTTTACTTTTAACAACCGTACTACTGTACTCAATTTTAGTTGTCAATTTCTCAATTATCATAGTTTAATACTTAATTATTTTTTTGTAGCAGTTTATCAATCTCCAATTAGGATTCACAATAACTTTTACGAGGCTATCACGCTCTGCTTATGATACATTTTGATACACATACATCTTTTGCAGTTATCATTTTAAATCATCCTTTTAGTTACTTTTACAATTTGCAACTCATTTTTTTTAATCATTATCTGTGATTTTACATTAACCTGTATTCATCAGTTCACTTATAAAAATTACTATTATAGATCTTTTCTTCAAAAGGATTCACTTTAAGACTTCAATCTTTTGACCTTGTTTTTATCTCTTACTCTTTCTCAGACGAAAACTTTAATATCGTCATATAAACACTGATCTACTTTCAAACCCACATTATTACCAGAAATGTGCCACTATCACATTTTCAAACACCTTCTCAGTGGGCATTTACAGTTACGTGTTAAATGGTCCTGCTGACCACAATCAAGACACTCTCTGTCATCTAGTGGGTTCCTGTGTCAGCCTCAACTACAGCATCAGACACCTGTCCTTGACTATAGTTTGATCACTGTGAGCTTGCAAACGGCTCCAACTTACTGTCCACCCTTGAAGCAGTGTGTGTCCCATTCAGGAATGTAAACAGAGCCACTGATTAAGCAGTTCTCTGTATTCTTTTACAGTCCACCAGTGGCGGATTTAATCACAATAGCCAAATCATAATCTTCATCATTATCATTGGCCGCACATTAATTTTAATAAGCTGCATCGAAATGCTCAAAATATTCTAAGTTGTTTTCACAAAGTTTTCGTTTAACTTTAGTCATACTTGTCCAGGGAAATTATCCTCTCCTTTTTTTTTTCCCTACATGCCAGTTCCTTCTGCATCCTCTGTTCTACAGACCTGTCCTTCATTATCTAACCAGTACATGATTGTTTGCACAATCCCCACACAAACATATCTCACACACCAACCTTCTTGTTTTTTTGGGGTTTTTTCGCTTCCTTCTTCCATCGAGTCTCTCCCCCGTCATAGTGATACTTGAATTTCCAATCTTCCCTTGTTTTGATAACAATCCCCTATTTCACACAGACAGCCTTATTGCTGCTTGCAACTTCAATCCGTATCATATAAATTTAAGTTCTCAGACATCTAATGTCATGCTTCCATTTACTGGATGAAGAAGTAAAAACTTTATTTCTCCTGGCAGTTCAACTTTTTTTATCTGCCCCTTTAAGACAACAATCCATTGTTTGTCCACATTGCTTACACATGTTGAACACAGCCATAACAACCTTTTTTGTTTCTCACTGCCCTGTTCAACTGATTCTCGCACTACTTTCAGTCTAGTTGTGCTCAGTGTTCCCTCCCTTGGGAAATAATGGTATTTTCTCAGTTTTTTCAATATCTCAAACATAAATTTTCCCCCATAATTTTCTCATTTGATAGAAAAACCGGTGTATCAAATTTGCATGCTTACCTTGAGACTTCCCCATATTGGCTGCTTCTCTGTTCTCTGTGGATTTCTCTTCAACGCGCGTTTTCCTGATCTGTTAGGCGTCCCCAACAGACCCGATTTTTTCTTTTAACCCAAATCGGTCGGGTTGCACTATTAGTGCCCTCCTAATTAAGGTTTACCAAAAACTGTTCTGGTTCCCCCTAATTAGCCTCATTACCTAAAAACAATTTGCTCCGTCGTGGAACAACTAATTTTCAGGTTACCTATCTGTTTGAAATCTCTTGATCTGTTACAGACTTCAATTAATCTCAGATAATTTTCTCTCGTATCTGTTTGAAACCTCTTGATCTATATATAGATCTCAATTAATCTCAGATTACGTACCACAGAAACAGCCCTCAGCCAATATGGTTCACTCATGTTTCATACCCGAAACAAAATACTTTTCCCCAAAAGAAAATATTTTAGACGTCTCTTACCAGAGATATGTTGGTTGCCACGGGTTCGCTTTCTTTTGATTCCAGTGGAGCCCCTCCAGGACCCGACAGCAGTCGGCCCCTCTCTCTCAAGCTTACGAGGTAGAGCTGGAACTGCTCAGTCCAGGTGGCCAAACACCGTCCGCTCTCAGGTCCAGAAGGCACTTCCAAGGAACCCCACTCTGACACCAAAATTGTTGTGGCAAAAATTCTGTTAAACATCATCACTGCGTAAGAGACACTCAGAGTCAAATTAATAAAAATAAAAGTATTTATTCTTGCAAGAATAGGTTCAGTCTAGTACACAGAAGTTACGCTGTGCAAGAGAGTGACACACAACAGGAAGATATGAGACAGCCTTTATACTGTTTTCAAGGTTCCTCCTCACCCGCTGTACCTTTCACCCACCCAGATAAGGTCCTTACTGCTGTTCAGTTTCTACTTAAAGACACAAACTGGTACTGAAATAAACTGGCCAAAACTGACCGTCCCTAAGGTCAGAGGTCCTGTCCCATATGTTCCTGAAACGTCACGCACAAGCACGTACACACATATACTTTTATAGATTGAATAGGTTCTTTCTCTTATGATACCTGTTTGGGATCAATGACTATACAAATTTCCACTACACGATCAAAACTGTTCACTCGCTGAAAAGTCAGTATTTATGCACGAGATGGACGTAACTATATAGGCTTAGACAAGCTTTGACTTACAGCAAATCTATTTCCTTACTCTGTAAACAAATAGAATAAGTTGCGTAAAGTAAAGAGAAGAGTTCCATGAGTAAAATTTGCAAATGCCAAACCACATTTGCATTTTACTGAATGTAACATCAAGTTCTTGAAAGACTTAAAGTATAGGCGCCCCCTTTTAACCCGCTTAAACATGCATGACTCATTTAAAATGTGCAGACATTCTTCATGGACTGTTGAATTGTTCTGACATGCACTGGTTCCCATGACAACGACTTGTCATAGGAAGTGCTAACTCGTGACGTCATTTTGTAAACAAACCAGCCTAGGTGGCTAAGCTAACTTAACCTAGCGTCCATCCAGCTTAGGCTAAGCTAAGCTAACCTAGCATCCATCCAGCTTAGGCTAAGCAACATAATAACTTCTACAGTTAGCGGTTAGCATCATTTACTTGAAGCCGTAATTACAGCTTTTATATATACAGCGCACAGTATTCTAAAATACTTTCTTTAACCCCATTTAGGGTTTCTAATTTTTCTCTTTCCTTACTTTCAATTCTTCTAAGCTGAATTTCACCTTCACTAGTTTAGGCATAGTCCTTGCTGAGCGCTGTAGGCTAAATTTGCAGATGCCCTGTCAATTAAACCCAAGTTTAATTACATGTAAGCAGTGTAGCTAGAGAAGAATTCTTATAGTTATGAGAATTTTCATCAGCATGTTGACTAAACCTTTGGAGGGACACACACGGTGTGGTCTTAAACACGCAACAGCTGTGACCCACTATGGAGTGTTGGTCCAGGCAAATCTAAAGGTTAGTCACTAGTGCTATTGATTATTCTCAATTTCAGATCATTCCCGCTGTTTTGATCACTTACTTAAGTCCTTTTTATTTTTATTTTACTTCGATAATAATAGCAGTCAGCTATTCACCTGTCTATTCTGTCATGTATATGATTTATTTCCATTTCCTCTCTTGTTCAAATGTGGTTCCATTTCCCATAGGGCCCAGAAAGGAACCAGAGACACCTTTATTTGTGATTTTGTTTATTTTCAACAAGTGTACTAATTTTTATGACCCTGCAACACAAGTAATTTCAACGATTACTAGGGCATAACTATAGTCCTGAGGATTGATAATAAGCATAATTTGAATAGGAAAGCTGTCCTTTTTCCTCCTATTCTTCACTTCGTCAAGCCGTAGTGAACCACCAGTTAAGACCAGAGAAATATTTTAGTCATAAGAACCATCTTAAGTCATTTATTTCATCTCGGCTATGCCCTTTCCAGGAAATACTCTCGGAACCACACAAGTCTTAGCCTCCTAACATCCACAGCTAAGATGATAAGGATACAATACACACTTCACTAGTTAGCTACACATGAAATACCTAGCTTTATGCTACATATCTAGCGAACCCATTAAACCGTGGCTCTGAACTTTCTAGGGTCATGCATTAGTCTCTCACCACAAGTGTGCCAAAATGTTGCAGATCCTCTGCTTAACCTGACCTTAACCGGTTAGGAGACCGAAAAGACTGACAAGCCATCGCGAAGAACACTGTTCCACCCATGGCTGCTGACATCCGACGGCACCAGAGCCAACGGAACTGCACCATGAGAGAAGAGGACAAACGACCCATGACCCAAGCCAGAGTTACAGCCACACCGGGGTGATCAAGATTCTCATCTCCTTACCCCACCTTTGGGTATAAAACAGAAGGTAAACAACCTCACATAATAGATCACAGCGTCCCACAAGGAGCGGACCTGTGCCCAAAGCCTTACAGACCAGCTAGAGACTGAGGTTCGAACCAGATTCAATGCAGCTGGACTGAGCATGCCCAGGACCAGCACAGAACTGTCACCATGGCAACAACCCAGGTACCAGCCAAGCCCCTTGGAAAAGCCATGGAGGACAGCACCCTCAACCTGCAAACACCACAGGAAGAACAACGGCTGTCAACGACAGCATCCTCTTCCATACCCTTCACACAGGTGTCAATCTGAGGCTCCGCAAGGACAGCTGGACGCACCTGCCTCAGAGTTACTGGAACCGCTGACACACGCAAAATAGCTCCCTGCACAGGACTCACCCGAGGAGTCCTGTAAGGTACAAGCTTCCGACTCCTTGCCCACCCTAGCTTAGGCAAGCTTGCGTCGGCACCACCATAAGGACAGAACAACACTTCAATCCTTCAGACCTCTCGTGACTGAGAGGCTAACAACCACCTTCTGACCTCCGGCCACCAGCCACAGGTCAGCTTGAAAACCTCTCTATGCTACATAGAGGCCTAACCACTTCCTGCAACCACAAGGAAACACCTGCCCCAAAACTAATGAACTTCAGAATGCCCCAACACCTGCTGCCTCCACACCTGCTGCAGAGACCTGGACTTGGCTACTGTCCACACCACCAGCCGTGGAACGACCACCGCTCCAGAAGACACGAGCAACCAGAGGCCACCATGGCCTTCCAGCCTTCTATGACAAGTGTGTGTCTGATCTCTCTGCACTTCCAACTTCGCTCGTGGTTGTCCTTGAGGGGGGACAACAACGATCGAAAGGGGGGGTCTGTAGGGTATGGACCAATCAGACACATACTAATTATTCATTATATACAAAGGTTTATGAAACTCCTCACACAGCCCAAATGAACAAACACAAGGGCAGAAACAGTGTCATGTTACAGGGCATGATAAGGAGATTTTACGACCTCCGAGGAATGTGGCCACATACTCAAGAGAGAGACTAAGAAACAGAAAACCTCTTTAAAACAGACTTTGCTGCATTAATCATAGACTAACTGATCTATAAATGAACATGCATAAAACTGTGAAAGAAACAGTGTAAATGGTTTACTGTCTCATGGACTATTAGGTATCGTGTACCCTGTCGTCGTCAGCATTCTCGCGCCGGGAGTCGCTCGCAGGGATGGGGCTCTGTCACAACCACTGGTCCTGCTAGTCTCCCCAATAACCCACGACGGTCGATCTCCCCCGAATACTGACTGGTTCCCGAACTACAGTTCCCTTTCAAGGGAACTCGAGCTGCGTCAAGCTGTGGGAACGCCCCTGCGTTGTGCGTCATGAAGCACATATGGAATCAGTCCAATGGAGAGACGGAACGTCATAGGCGGGTGACGTCATCGACCAGGAAACTATAAAGCACCCCCAAAACACAAGCGCGACAGCTTCTATGCCTTCAGTAAGCGCTATATGTGGATCTGTCTCAAGTGTTTTTGTCTGTCACTAAGCAGGAGTTTCACTATTTCAAAAAACTATATATATATATATGTTATATTGAGAGACAATGGCGAGCGAACAACAATTTAAGAAGTGTGTTCCTCCCTGCTCGCGCTATTTAACGGGCGGGGATACACACAGCTTATGTGTTGTTTGTTTGGGAGTGCAGCATGCCCAGTCAGCTCTCGAGGGGGCTGATTGTGAGCATTGCGAGCGTTTGCCTCTTAGAACGCTCCGCTCCCGCCCATCACTCTTTGAGGAGAGTGGTTCGGTTCGCGATCCCCGCGGATCGGGTCCCGCTTATGCCGAGGCTGAGCGGCGACGTCATTCGTGGGGATCGCAGATGGATCTAACAGCGGGGCTTGAGAACGGCTCTGCCCTATCTCAGCCCTTACCTGTTAGATCCAGTGCCTCAGTCTCGGGTTCGGAAGAACGCTCTGCGGTTTCTTCCCCCCGAACTGAGGCCCCAGTACTGCAACTATCCAGTTCTGAGGATCTGGATGTTGTTAGTCTGGATGCGGGAGATGTCGATGATTCGCCATCTCGCTCTCCCGAAAGTGAGGAGCTTATGGAGGTGCTCACTCGTGCTGTTTCTAAGTTAAGCATCGAGTGGCCAGCTGTTAGGCAGGAGTCTAGAGAAAAATCTAAATTAGATGAAAGATTTTTGCCTTCCCGTTCTCAACCTCCACGCCGGTGCTTGCCCTTCTTCCCTGATCTCCACAAAGAGGTTTCGAGATCGTGGAAAAAGCCGGTCTCTTATCGTGTTTTTAGCCCTCAAACGTCCACTTATTCAAACATTCTGGGGGCAAAATCTCATGGTTATGGGGCGATGCCCAAAGCAGAAGAGGCGCTTGCTAGTCATCTTTTTGCTGAAGCTGCATCTTCTTTTAAAGCACCACTTTTACCCTCTAAGCCTCTTAGAAGTACATCAGCTTTAGTGGGTAAGGCGTATTCGGCGGCCGGTCAAGCCTCGGCGTGCCTGCACACGATGTTCATCTTGCAGGCATACCAGGCTGACTTATTAAAGAATGTGAGTGACACTCAAGAGGTCAGCACTGACGTAGTTCGCGAACTCCGTCAGGCTGCAGATTTATCTCTGCGCGCCACCAAGGAGTCGGCCAAGCTAATGGGCCGTACTATGGCAGCCCTGGTGGCCGCAGAGAGGCATCTATGGTTAAATCTCTCTGGCATGAAAGAAAAAGACAAAGCTTTTCTTTTGGACGCTCCGCTCTCTCCTCATGGTCTTTTTGGTGATTCTGTCAATACTGTCATAGATAGATTTCAGGAAGAGAAGAAACAGTCGGCAGCGTTTCAGAAATGTATGCCTCTTAAAATTCATGTCCTCGGTACTGCTGGGTGGGAGCAGTCCAGGCCGTCAGTCAGCTCCTCACATAGGGCGGAACAGAAGCAGAGTGTCGTGTCTCGCGCTCCCCCTTCCAAACAGTGGGACCAGACGCGGCACTCTCAGCCGAAGTCTTCTGGCAAAGAAGGCTTGGGCAAAGAAGAAGTCCTGACGCCACTGGCGTCAGGATGCTGAGGGTGGTCCCTGCCGTGGGAGAGAGGTGTTCACCGCATTACACGGTGCCCGCTCTTCTTCGGTGCCCTCAGGGGCCCGTTCTGCCAACCCCGCCTTCATGCCGGGGCACAGACGGTCCCAGCGAGCGCTTTCCCGAGGGACGTTCGCCCCCTCTGAGGAGGGTCTCAGAGCAGTTAAGCCAGTCGTTCCCTGCCGGTGCGCCGTTACAGGGCGCTGTGTTTGCTGCTCAAGCTACACCAGAGGCCAGTCTCGAGAGACTGGCAGAGTGGAAAAGCCTTCCAAAAATATCTCAGTGGGTTCTGCACACAGTAAAAAAGGGTTATGCTATCCAATTCAGAGGGGTTCTGCCCACAGTGGTGGGCCCCGAGCAGGCTCTGGTAATGGAACAAGAGGTGAAAGCGCTCCTTCAAAAGGAGGCTATAGAACGGGTTCCTCCCAGTTTGGAGTCAGGTTTTTACAGCCGATATTTCATCGTTCCAAAGAAGGATCGGGGGTTGCGTCCAATTTTAGATCTGCGCCTGTTGAATTGCTCGGTAGGGAAGCTAAATTTCAAGATGCTCACTATCAAGCAGATCGTGTCACAAATCAGATCCGAGGACTGGTTTGTCACGATAGATCTGAAGGACGCGTACTTCCATATTTCCATCCTTCCACAACACAGGAAGTTCCTGAGGTTCGCCTTCGGGGGAGAGGCGTACCAGTACAAGGTTCTTCCATTTGGCCTAGCTTTATCTCCCCACACTTTCACGAAATGCATGGATGCAGCTTTAGTGCCTCTGAGGTTTCAGGGCATTCGTATCCTCAATTACATCGACGATTGGTTGATTTTAGCTCAGACAGAGCAGATGGCGGTTCACCATCGAGATGTCGTTCTCGCTCATATAAGAAAGTTGGCGTTGAGGCTGAACGCAAAGAAAAGTGTATTATCTCCTTCTCAGAAGACCACTTCTCTGGGCGTCGTTTGGGATTCGGCCTCGATGCGGGCGCGACTTTCTCCGACCCGCATCGCTTCGATTCTTTCAGCTATGAAACAAGTAAAGCTAGGCCAGCTACTCACTGTAAAACAGTTTCAGAGACTGTTGGGTCTGATGGCAGCAGCGTCCAACGTTATACCTTGCGGCCTGTTGTACATGAGACCACTGCAGTGGTGGCTCCGGACCAAGGGATTCTCCCCGAGGGGAAATCCCCTCCGCACGATCAAAGTCACGCGGCGCTGCCTTTGTGCTCTAGTCATGTGGAAAGAAACCAGGTTCCTATCCAAAGGGCCTGTGTTGGGGGCTCTTTGTCGTCACGTAACGCTAACGACGGATGCTTCCCTCACAGGGTGGGGGGCGGTCATGAGTGGTCGTCCAGCCCAAGGTCTGTGGCAGGACCATCATCTATCATGGCATATAAATTGTCTAGAGATGTTGGCGGTGTTCCATGCTTTGAAACACTTCCTAGCAGACCTCAGAGGTCATCATGTGCTAGTTCAGTCAGACAACATGTCGGTGGTCTCGTATATAAATCATCAGGGGGGCGTGCGGTCGCGTCCACTTTACAAGTTGGCCCGTCAGATCCTCCTGTGGTCCCAGGGGAAGTTACGGTCTCTGAGAGCTATGTATCTTCCTGGTTATTTGAATGTGGTAGCAGACTCCCTGTCGAGGCAGGGGCCGAGGCCGGGGGAATGGAGGGTCCACCCCGAGGTGGTGGAGCTCCTTTGGTTGAGTTTCGGTCGCGCAGAGGTGGACCTATTCGCTTCCAAGGAGACAACGCACTGTCATCTGTGGTTCTCCATCAGTCAGCCAGCCCCTCTGGGGTTGGACGCTCTGGTACAGCCGTGGCCGAGGTCACGTCTGTATGCTTTTCCCCCGGTTGCTCTGCTACCAGGAGTTCTGGAGAGGGTTCGCCGGGACGGGGTCAGCCTACTTCTAGTAGCCCCGTTCTGGCCGGCCCGAGTATGGTTCGCGGACCTAATATCTCTTCTGGACGGCTCTCCCTTGGAGATTCCGATCAGGAGGGATCTACTCTCTCAGGAGGGCGGTACGATATTTCACCCCCGCCCAGAGTTGTGGAAACTGTGGGCTTGGCCTCTGAGGGGGCCCAGCTCATAGAATCTGGTCTCTCAACTGAGGTTGTTGAGACCATCCTTCACTCCAGAGCTCCATCCACGAGGAAGTTATATGCCCTGAAGTGGAAACTTTTCACTTCTTGGTGTGCAGAACACCGGCAGGACCCAGTTAACGGCCCAGTGGGTGCAGTGCTGGAGTTTCTGCAGGATCGTTTCTCTGCAGGGTTATCCCCCTCCACACTAAAGGTGTATGTGGCGGCACTAGCTGCTTACCATGTCCCTTTCAGTGGAGTTTCTCTTGGGAGGCACCCACTTATAACTCGCTTCCATTCGTGGCACTTTGAGGCTGAGGCCTGCAGTTCGTATGAGGGTGCCGACTTGGGATTTGGCCATTGTACTAGAGGGCCTTTCTTTGGCCCCCTTTGAACCTATTGAGGAAGTTTCTGAGAAATTTCTCACTTATAAAACTCTTTTTCTGCTTGCAATCTCCTCACTTAAGAGAATCGGAGATTTGCAGGCTCTGTCGGTTGCACCCTCGTGTCTGGAGTTTTCGCCTGGTATGGTTAAGGCTTTTCTATACCCTAGACCAGGTTATGTCCCTAAGGTCCCTACTAATGTTGTTAGACCTACAGTGCTGCAGGCTTTCTATCCTCCTCCTTTTGTGTCATCAGATCAGGAGAAACTTAACCTTCTCTCCCCGGTTAGGGCGTTAGACCACAGAGCTGCCTTGTGGAGGAAATCAGAACAGTTATTTGTGTGCTTTGGGCCACCCAGGAAAGGGTGTCCCGCGTCTAAACAGAGAATGAGCAAGTGGGTGGTTGAGGCCATCTCACTTGCTTATGAGTCGGCTGGTCAGCCTTCACCTTTGGCTGTACGAGCCCACTCTACTAGGAGTATGGCTGCTTCTAAGGCATTGTTGTCAGGAGTATCGCTAAGTGATGTTTGTGATGCGGCTGGGTGGTCCTCACCGCATACATTTGTTAAGTTCTATGAATTGGACTTAAGTTCCACTCCTGGGGCGCAGGTGCTCTCGTCCTCTGTGCCCTAGTTCCCACATGACGGTCATTTGCTCCTATGGCGACGTGGGTATTGGCGTTCCCACAGCTTGACGCAGCTCGAGTTCCCTTGAAAGGGAACGTCTCGGTTACGTATGTAACCCTAGTTCCCTGATAGGGAACGAGACGCTGCGTCGTTCTGCCATACTCCCAGCATGCCCGTTAGCGCTTCCTTCAGGCCTATCAGAAGCTGTCGCGCTTGTGTTTTGGGGGTGCTTTATAGTTTCCTGGTCGATGACGTCACCCGCCTATGACGTTCCGTCTCTCCATTGGACTGATTCCATACGTGCTTCATGACGCACAACGCAGGGGTGTTCCCACAGCTTGACGCAGCGTCTCGTTCCCTATCAGGGAACTAGGGTTACATACGTAACCGAGACGTTCCCACCATGCTTCACTCTGGCACTGATTTCATCCCCACCTGCGGGCAATGATCATTTCACACAGCTGCATCTCATCCCCAGCTCTATATAACCCACGCTCACAGCTAGCTCAGTGCGAAGTCTTGTTTCACCCCTGTGTACATTTCTGAGCGTTTTCCTGACTGTTATTCTGCCCGTGTTTACGACCCTGCTGTATCTCGTCTCTGATCGACTGCTGCCTGCCTACTGACCCCCTGCCTGTTTCCCTGGATCTCGTCTTGACTGCTGCCTGCCTAATGACCCCCTTCCTGGTTCCTGGATCTCGTCTTGTCTGCTGCCTGCCCTGATCTCTTGCCTGGTTATCTTTTTGCTATTGTCTGCTCTGCTCCACTGTTTCTCGCTGGTTCTGACCCTTGCCTGTCGACCTTGTCAATTCTGAATAAACTGTCTGCAAATGGATCTGACTGTATCTGATGATTCACAACACTAGGAGTTGCTGACTTGTTTCAAAACGGTGCTATGTTATAGCCAACAAGACAGTGATTAATGTCAGATAAAGTTAGATTTGGTGACGTACACACCACACTCAGAAACCGAAAAAAACCTATGATGAAAAAATGTACTTGCATGGTGTCAAAACACTCTTTGTCCAGTATCTTCACAAAATCGTATCAAAACTTTCCACAAATTTGGGGGAGAGCGTCTTCTGGCAGCAGGAGAAAAAGAGCGGAAACACACCCCGCTTGATCCTGACTAATTATGTAAAAGTTCCGCGTTACATTTAACCCCGCGTTAGGTTGTGCCCCGCGCTCCCCTAGGCCAAAAAAAAAAAGAACTGGAGTAGGCAAAAAAAGAAAATGAAGACTCAAAAATATTTATAGAAGATTTAAGCTAACTTGTTTTTAATTATTCAGTTTGGGTGAAAGTATGGTGTATTATGAAAAAACCCCGAAAGTAAACTAGCCAGAAAATATTATATATAAACTTTCTTTTAGTTTATGAAATACACAGACAGCTACATAGGCTAGCACAACCCAAATCAAACCCGAGTGTGCGGTTTTGTGTGTGTGTGTTTTATCCACGGAGTTTGCATTCTTGTAAACATATCGAAATTAGGCTATGACTGAAACGACAAGATTGGAGCTGTTTTCTTTGTTGTTTTGTTGTTTACCATTTATATGGTTTACCAACTTCTAAAAACAAATTTATAGTTGTCTTTGTAAATAATTGCTCGCTTATATGTAGCTTTGGAGCCGCTGCTGTGACGCTGTACAAACGCTTCCAGTGTGAATACTGTCACCCGTCTGCAGCTGCAGTGATGATGTAGTTACGCTGATGCGCTGCTCAAGCGCCGCTCACGCTTGCGGTGTGAAACAGCCGTAAGACTGAAAACCAACAGAAGATCTAAACAGAACAAAAACAGGCAGATACAAACGTGACAGGTATTACAGGTTAATTTATTATTTTATTCTCTCTTACGGTCAATGTGTTGCTTTCCATATTTTATACTATATTTCTAAATTATACTATAGCTACATTGCTTACCTTTGTCGTTGGCCATGGTGTAGCAGTGCAGCTAAAAAGGTTAGTATTTGAACCTATGAGGAAAGAAAAATGAAAAGGGCAACCATTAGTTATATTGGTGACATTCGTTGTTGTCCATCTATTATCTATATGTTATTTAACAGGCCAAAACAGAAACTTTTGTCCAAAGCGATTTACTGAATAACTTTTTTATATGACTGATTCGTACATTTCTCTTGCGATGTAGATAACAGTTAACACCATTTTGTGGTTATATCATAAGGCGACCATTACCCACTGAGCAAGCGACGTCTGTGGACATACAAAACAGGTTGATATCACGTCCGTCCGTCCAGGCCATGATCTGAACGTCCATTGACAGCCAGAATTAGTCGATTAATGACAATGAAAAATTATGTCCAATCTGGCCATGATCTAAACGTCCACTGACAGCCAGAACTAGTTGAGAAAAGACGTTCATACTGGCTATAATCTGGACGTCCATTGACATCCACAAACAGTCCATAAATGACGTGAATAAAGATGTCCAATCTGGCCATAATCTAAACGTCCACTGACAGCCAGAACTAGTTGAGAAAAGACGTTCACACTGGATATATTCTGGACGTCCATTGACATACAGAAACAGTCCATAAATGACGTGAATAAAGATGTCCAATCTGGCCATAATCTAAACGTCCACTGACAGCCAGAACTAGTTGAGAAAAGACGTTCATACTGGCTATAATCTGGACGTCCGTTGACATCCAGAAACAGTCCATAAATGACGTGAATAAAGATGTCCAATCTGGCCATAATCTAAAAGTCCACTGACAGCCAGAACTAGTTGAGAAAAGACGTTCATACTGGCTATAATCTGGACGTCCATTGACGTCCATAAATGACATGAATAAAAGAAACAGTCCATAAATGACATAAAAGAAACAGTCCATAAATGACGTGAATAAAGATGTCCAATCCGGCCATAATCTAAACGTCCACTGACAGCCAGAACTAGTTGAGAAAAGACGTTCATACTGGCTATAATCTGGACGTCCATTGACATCCAGAATTAGTCGATGAATGACTTGAAAGAAAAATTCCAATCTGGCCATAATCTAAACGTCCACTGACAGCCAGAACTTGTTCAGAACAGACGTTCATACTGCACTGTAAAAAAAATATATATATCCTAATTTTACAGTAAATAACTCTTTTTAGACTTTTTAGAGTATTTTTCTTTTCTTTTAAATATCTGTAAATGAATTGATTGACTGCTAATTTACGGATTATATCATTAATGATAAATTACAGTAATGCTATTTTTTTACAGGACAATTTCTCTATTATTTATACAGTATTTTTTCTGTTTTCTTAAATTACATACAAAGTTGTGTAAAATTACAATAATAATGTGTAAGTAAATGTGTTGCTCATTATATTAAAGGTTTATATACATACCAACACTCTAACATATGTTCCCTTTCAGTCGATAACGTCAGACGTAGTCGACGGTCGACTGAATGGGGATCTCGCTAGAGAGCCTATCCTCTTCGAGTACTATTGAACGAGCCAATGTAATTGGCGTAAGTGATTCGCATCACACACTCCGCCCCCGCGGCGCGGGTATAAATACGGAAGTGGATGCACGCACTAGTTGCCTTTCGCTTCGGAGCCGATCGTTTGATGTCTCTGAGAGTGCTGTTGTCTACAACGAGCGAGTGTGTCGGTGTTCTTCAGGAAGACTCTCCCAGTGCTGGTGTTCTACAGTGCGAGTGCAGCGGTGATCGCGAGCTTTGAGCTCTCAACTGCTGTTTTAACAGCAACAAATTTCTAAATATTTGTGTGTGTTGACGGCCGGTTAGAGGGCGGAAAAGTGAGTGCTTCACTGTTTCAGTTCTCTGTTCAGTGTTGCCGCGGTCATTCCCCTGTGTGCTCCGGCATTGGTGACGGTCCTATTTTCTGAAAGAGCAACACGGGTGCGTTTGCGTCTTTTTCAAGATGTCATTCCGCCCGTGCGTTTCTGGGTGCGGTCGTTCCCTGTCTCTCTCTGATGGTCACAATTGTTGTGTCACGTGTTTGGCCTTACAGCACGCTGAGACAACTTTTGTGGACAGCTCATGTTTTCACACAAAAAAAAAAAAAAAGAGAGTGGGAACATGACTGTCGCAGTGTTGAGGGCGAGACTCGCCTTCGTTCGCGGAGAGCGAGTCCCCATTACCATGCCCCACCCTCGGGTGCTGTGTGGGATGGGTGACCGGAGGATAGTGTTGGATGTCCCGCCCGGTAACCATTCCCTGTGGGCTCCTCACTCCTCCCTTCCACTGCAACCAAAGGGAGCCTCCTGTGTTGTCTGCTGGTCCATCTGTAATGGGTGGGCCAGCGGTTTCACTCGGGGCTCCCCTGGAGGACAGGACGCTGATTGCAGCATCGGAGGGTGAGCTGACTTCTAGAGATGATGACTCGGCTGCATTGTCTCCCTCCGGGAGTTCAATGTTGCCCGAGCCGGATCCAGAATTATCAGCTATGCTGAAACGGGCCGCCGAGGCTGCCGTGCTCGAGTGGAACCTCCACCGTGTCCCGTTCAGTCTCGGTTGGAATCTGGAGTTTGGTATCTTGGGGCGGGCCGCGCTGGTTCTCATCTCGCCGCCCCAGTGCCTTTCTTTCCCGAAATGCATGGAGAGCTTATCAGGTGGTGAACAGCATCTTTCTCTGCCAGAAACTGCCTGAATAGCTTTTCCCCCTCATTACCCTTGATGGAGGAACGGTGAAGGGTTGCGAGGTGTCCCTCCATTGGAGCGGTCTGTCGACACAGGTGCACCTGTGTCTGGCGGCCGCTGCCTGTTGGGGGGATCCTCGTCTCCCCCCTAAGGCCTGTGAGTGTTCGTCCGTTCCGACGGGCAGAGCTTACAAAGCCTTTGGGCAAGCCGCTTTCTCTTGCATGCCATGGCGTTGCTGCAGGCTAGGGCACCCATGGCATGTACGAGGGTAATCCAGACCGTGCGCTCATAGGTGAGCACCGCACTGCATCCGACCTCACCCTCCGGGGCACGAGTGTCGTAGCGTGCGTGATCGGTCTGGCGATGTCCACCTTGGTGGTCCAGTAGCGCCTTCGTTGGCTCAGCCTGGTTGGTATGGCGGATGCGGACAAGGTTCGGTTCCTGGTCTCCCCAATTTCCCAGGTTGGGCTGGTCGGCGACGCGGTGGAGAACTGCATCCAACAGTTCTCTGCCGCTCAAGCGCAGACGGAGGTCATCCGGCACATCCTGCCCCGGTGGCCAGCTGCTGCCTCCACCTGCCGCCGGTGGCAGCTCCTCCGCCTGCTCGTCGCCGTGGGCGTTCCCCGGCCGCCGCTCCTGCTGGGCCTCCGCAGCAGCCTCCACCCAGGCCTCAGCATAGAGCCGGCCGCAGTAGAGATGCCCAGCCCGCTCCAGGCGCTGCCGAGCCAGGTGGCAAGCGACAGCGAAAGCATTCCGGAGCGGGCCGCCCAGGAATGGATGAGATGCTCTTGGAGTGGCATGATCACTCCCTCCCCCCGGGTGAGGGCCGGGGGGAGCCTTTGTTTGTGTGTCCGCCGCTGGCTCCCTAAAAAAAAAAAAAGAAAAGCGGAGCAAGCGGTACCCACACTTCAAAGAGAGAGCAATTTCTTCGCACTCAAGTGTTGAGCAGAAATGCTCCTGAAGCTCAGTGAGTTTATCACACTCAGGTGTTGAGCAGGAATGCTCCTGAAGCTCAGTGAACTTATCACACTCAAATGCTGAGCAGAAAATGCTTCTGAAGCCCAGTGATCTTCACATGTTGTGTTGAGCAATGCTCCTGTCTTGTTGCGCCTGTCGTTTGCACCTACGTGCCAAGTCAGGAGAGGAACAGGTCTTCATAGTTGCCCCTTATTCGCCCAACTAGACCTGGTTCCCATCGACAGCCTTCCTGACTTCCCCTGAAAACTCTTTCAGGGACGGGGCACGATGGCACCTGCGTTCTTCCCCCGGAGATTCCGGGCGGTCTTACATCTGAACGCGAAGGTTCAGGTGGCTATCACAGGGACATGTGATAGTTACCATCACTTCTGCGAGCACCCCCTAGAAATGGGTAGCGTGCTTACGCCTTTAGAAGTGGAACATAGTCGTTGAGTGCGTCTTCTCTCCAGAGGAGATCCTGAAAGCTTTCGATCACTTCAGTGCTCTCTTTCCTGCAAAATGGGTTGGAGTAGGCTGTTTTCCTTCACCCTCAAAATGATGTTGCCTCGGTGTTTAAACGACGCTCATCGTGTTGCAGAAGTGGGCAGAAGCACGTTCTGATCGTCAGGTTCCTGAGGAGCAAGGTCTTGTAAATCCTTGCGTCCCTCTTTATCCTCTTGGGCCTTGTCCCTGGTGCGACTGCACTGCAGAGACCGCCCCTGAGCCACTGCAGGCTGTGAGTTAAAAATTCTGTTATATCAGTTCTCCTGCTCGCGTGGTCTCTACTAGAGGGTAGGGACTTGCTCGCTTCAGGTCAACGTATTGTGCCTGGAGTCTGGGCCGGCTAACTCTCACAAGCTGAGACCCCGGCTCGGATTGTGCCCAGGGTTCCTACCTCTCCCGTAATAGGAGCAGGTGGTGAGCCTGCAAGCGCTGCCCTGGAGGAGGCAGATCCAGCCCTGGCTTCTCTGTCCGTTCGCTTGGACGTGTACAGAACGCAAGCCATAGACCTCAGACCAGCTCTACAAATATCTGTTGGAATTCAGCAGAGAGGGAAGGCTGTTTCCATGCAAAGTTGCACTTAGTGCTTGCCTTCATTTCAGTAAAAATCCGAGGTGCAACATGTCCACTTAGGTGTTGAGCTCCTCTATGGGGAGGACGCCTGGGCGTTGACGATATGCTTTGCTAAACAGATTCTAGAGTTGGGGGCTGGACGACACCTAGTTGAACCGCTGCTTCCCGTGGGCTCCCTTCTCATGAAGCCAGTTTCACCGTGAGCCCGGTTCAAGTGTCGGCTTGCTGCGCCATTCCCCTCCTATGGACTGGATACGTGCGCCTTTCTACTCCAGTTGAGTTCCCTTAAATTTGAACCCTGTTGAGTTCCTCCACACCCCTCCGACGTCGGACGTGCGGAACGTCTGGTGTTAGGCCTACCACTCGTAAGCAGTGTGGAACCTGTGTTAGGCTGGGTCCAGCAGTGACTTCCCTGGCCTAAGCCCTGTCCTTCCCCGCCTTAAATTTGCGGGGGCATCAGGAGGCTTTTGTTTAGGCACTGGAAGGTGGCAGCTTTAGTGGCGTTTTCAAAGGTTATCCCCATTCAGTCGACCGTCGACTACGTCTGACGTTATCGACTGAAAGGGAACGTCCTGGTTGCGTATGCAACCCACCGTTCCCTGAAGGAGGGAACGGAGGACGTAGTCCCCTTGTCACTACCGCTGGACCAACGCTGACCCCGGGTTACTCTCGGCTCCTCAGCGAAAAGCAACTAGTGCGTACATCCACTTCCGTATTTATACCCGCGCCGCGGGGGCGGAGTGTGTGATGCGAATCACGCACGCCAATTACATTGGCTCGTTCAATAGTACTCGAAGAGGATAGGCTCTCTAGCGAGATCCCCATTCAGTCGACCGTCGACTACGTCCTCCGTTCCCTCCTTCAGGGAACGGTGGGTTGCATACGCAACCAGGACGTTCTTGTCATTTTAAAGTAAATATTATTAGTTTTACTTTTAAGTGTATTTTTACATTTAAACTATGCAATTCTGGATACAAATATAATGCAAGCAAACTGCACAATTATTGTTAAATTGATGTTGCTGGTCAGACACCAACAGGGTTCATGATGAACACATGGTGATTTTAAGTCCTCCTGGGAAGTTTGTTTTCATGAGGTTTTACTATTTGTTTTTTTATGTTTTAAATTAATTTATGAGGTAAACTTTATCATTACATATTATATTGTTAAGTTGGCTTGGAAAAGCCAACTTACTGATATTGTATTTAAACTTATTATTAAGTTGGCTTGGAAAAGCCAACTTACTGATATTGTATTTAAACTTATTAAGTTGGCTTGTGAGAGCCAACTTACTGAAATCCTATTTAAACTTATTAAGTTGGCTTGGAAAAGCCAACTTACTGATATTGTATTTAAACTTCTTCTTCTTCTTCTTCTTCTTCTTTTTCTTAACCAAAATTTTCTGACTCTAACTCCTCCTAGAGTTTTTACTCTACCAACTCCAAACTCGGGTCAGACCTTCAGACTGTTCTGACTCGAGTTGCTATATCTTTTCAGACTGATTTGACTTTCAGTTTTCTTAAAAATTAATATTAAAAACCATAAAAATCCCATTGACTTTCATTGCAACAGTTCAAATTGAGCCAAGGATACGGTGGCCCAGTAGTGTACAACACAAAAACTCAAATCTAAACTCCCTGAAGCCCTAGATTCAATTAAACAACCATTTACTATTGAATTTATCTATCTATCTATCTATCTCTCTATCTATCTATCTATCTATCTATCTATCTATCTATCTATCTATCTATCTATCTATCTATCAATCTATCTAATCTTTCTTTCTTTCTAACTAATCTTTCTTTCTACTTAATCTATCTTTCTTTCTTTCTAACTAATCTATCTGTCTTTCTTTCTAACTAATATTTCTTTCTTTCTTTCTTTCTTTCTTTCTTTCTACTTAATCTATCTATCTTTCTTTCTAACTAATCTATCTTTCTTTCTTTCTAACTTATCTATCTTCCTTTCTTTCTAACTAATCTTTCTTTCTAAGCTATCTGTCATGAAACTGCACATGGAACATGGACAGAGGTGATCCAAACGCGGGCTTTATTAAGAGGAGAATCCAGAGACAGGTACAAGGAAACAGGCAGGGGTCAAAACCAGGTGAGCAGTCCAAACAAACATCAAATCCGTGCAGGGATAAGGCAAACGGGAAACCGGGAACAGGCAGATAATCAAGGAACCGAAACACTAGAATAGAAGGAAACTGGAACAAGGCTAGGTAATGCAGTCAGACACATACAAACACTTACAATACTGAGCCCTGAACAAAGGGAAAACTCAGGCTTAAATCAGGGACGCTCAATCTAAAACAGGTGCAACAAATAAACCATAATCAGTCCAGGGTGAAACATAATGGAAACAATAAACTAGGAAGGAGTGCCCTCCAGAGGCTCAAGCGAGCACTCCAGCCGCAGATCGTCACACTATCTTTCTTTCTCTTTCTTTCCTTCTAACGAATCTTTCTTTCTAACTAATCCATCTTTCTTTCTTTCTTTCTTTCTTTCTTTCTTTCTTTCTTTCTTTCTTTCTTTCTTTCTTTCTAACTAATCCATCTTTCTTTCTAACTAATCCATCTTTCTTTCTAACTAATCTTTCTTTTTTTTCTAACAAATCCATCTTTCTTTCTAACTAATCTTTATTTCTTTCTAACTAATCTTTCTTTCTAACTAATCTATCTATCTTTCTTTGTTTCTAACTAATCTTTCTTTCTTTCTAACTAATCTATCTTTCTTTCTAACTAATCTTTCTTTTTTTCTAACTAATCTTTCTTTCTTTCTAACTAATCCATCTTTCATTCTAGCTAATCCATCTATCTTTCTTTCTAACTAATCTATCTATCTATCTTTCTTTCTAACTAATCTTTTTTTTTTCTAACAAATCCATCTTTCTTTCTAACTAATCTATCTTTCTTTCTTTCTAACTAATCTATCTTTCTTTCTAACTAATCTATCTATCTTTCTTTCTAACTAATCTTTCTTTCTTTCTAACCAATCTATCTTTCTTTCTTTCTAACTAATCTATCTTCCTTTCTAAATAATCTATCTTTCTTACTAATCTCTTTCTTTCTTTCTAACTAATCTTTCTTTCTTTCTTTCTTTCTTTCTTTCTTTCTTTCTTTCTTTCTTTCTTTCTACTTAATCTATCTATCTTTCGTTCTAATTAATCTATCTATCTTTCTTTCTAACTAATATATCTTTCTTTCTCTTTCCTTCTTTCTAACTTATCTATCTTCCTTTCTTTCTAACTAATCTTTCTAACTAAGCTATCTTTCTTTCTCTTTCTTTCTTTCTTTCTAACTAATATTTCTTTCTTTCTAACTAATCCATCTTTCTTTCTTTCTTTCTTTCTAACTAATCCATCTTTCTTTCTTTCTAACTAATCTTTCTTTCTTTCTAACTAATCTTTCTTTCTTTCTAACGAATCTATCTTTCTTTCTAACTAATCTGTCTTTCTTTCTTTCTAACTAATCCATATTTCTTTCTAACTAATCTTTCTTTCTTTCTTTCTAACTAATCTATCTATCTTTCTTTGTTTCTAACTAATCTTTCTTTCTTTCTAACTAATCTATCTTTCTTTCTAACTAATCTATCTTTCTTTCTTTCTTTCTAACTAATCTTTCTTTTTTTCTAACAAATCAATCTTTCTTTCTAACTAATCTTTATTTCTTTCTAACTTATCTTTCTTTCTAATTAATCTATCTATCTTTGTTTCTAACTAATCTTTCTTTGTTTCTAACTAATCCATCTTTCTTTCTTTCTTTCTTTCTTTCTTTCTTTCTTTCTTTCTTACTAATCCATCTTTCTTTCTAACTAATCCATCTTTCTTTATTTCTAACTAATCTTTCTTTGTTTCTAACTAATCTATCTATCTTTCTTTGTTTCTAACTAATCTTTCATTCTTTCTAACTAATCTATCTTTCTTTCTAACTAATCTATCTTTCTTTCTTTCTAACTAATCTATCTTTCCTTCTTCCTAACTAATCCATCTTTCTTTCTAACAAATCCATCTTGCTTTCTAACTAATCTTTCTTTCTTTCTAACTAATCTATCTATCTTTCTTTGTTTCTAACTAATCTTTCTTTCTTTCTAACTAATCTATCTTTCTTTCTAACTAATCTATCTTTCTTTCTTTCTAACTAATCTATCTTTCCAACTAATCTATCTTTCTTTCTTTCTAACTAATCTTTTTTTTTCTAACAAATCAATCTTTCTTTCTAACTAATCTTTATTTCTTTCTAACTGATCTTTCTTTCTTTCTAACTAATCTATCTATCTTTGTTTGTTTCTAACTAATCTTTCTTTCTTTCTAACTAATCTATCTTTCTTTCTAACTAAACTATCTTTCTTTCTTTCTAACTAATCTATCTTTCTTTCTTTCTAACTAATCTATCTATCTTTCTTTCTTTCTAACTAATCTTTCTTTCTTTCTTTCTTTCTAACTAATCTTTCTTTCTTTCTAACAAATCCATCTTTCTTTCTAACTAATCCATCTTTCTTTCTTTCTAACTAATCTATCTATCTTTCTTTCTAACTAATCTTTCTTTCTTTCTAACCAATCTATCTTTCTTTCTTTCTAACTAATCTATCTTTCTTTCTAACTAATCTATCTTTCTTAATAATCTCTTTCTTTCTTTCTAACTAATCTTTCTTTTTTTCTAACAAATCAATCTTTCTTTCTAACTATTCTTTATTTCTTTCTAAATTATCTTTCTTTCTTTCTTTCTTTCTTTCTTTCTTTCTACTTAATCTATCTATCTTTCGTTCTAACTAATCTATCTATCTTTCTTTCTAACTAATATATCTTTCTGTCTCTTTCCTTCTTTCTAACTTATCTATCTTCCTTTCTTTCTAACTAATCTTTCTAACTGAGCTATCTTTCTTTCTCTTTCTTTCTTTCTTTCTTTCTTTCTAACTAATCTTTCTTTCTTTCTAACTAATCCATCTTTCTTTCTTTCTTTCTTTCTAACTAATCCATCTTTCTTTCTTTCTTTCTAACTAATCCTTCTTTCTTTCTAACTAATCTTTCTTTCTTTCTAACGAATCTATCTTTCTTTCATACCAATCTGTCTTTCTTTCTTTCTAACTAATCTATCTTTCTTTCTTTCTAACTAATCCATCTTTCTTTCTAACAAATCCATCGTTCTTTCTAACTAATCTTTCTTTCTTTCTTACTAATCTATCTATATTTCTTTGTTTCTAACTAATCTTTCTTTCTTTCTTTCTTTCTAACTAATCTATCTTTCTTTCTTTCTAACTAATCTATCTTTCTTTCTTTCTAACTAATCTTTCTTTTTTTCTAACAAATCAATCTTTCTTTCTAACTAATCTTTATTTCTTTCTAACTTATCTTTCTTTCTTTCTTTCTTTCTAACTAATCTATCTATCTTTCTTTGTTTCTAACTAATCTTTCTTTCTTTCTAACTAATACATCTTTCTTTCTTTCTTTCTTTCTAACTAATCCATCTTTCTAACTAATCCATCTTTCTTTCTTTCTAACTAATCTTTCTTTCTAACAATCTATCTATCTTTCTTTGTTTCGAACTAATCTTTCTTTCTTTCTAACTAATCTATCTTTCTTTCTAACTAATCTATCTTTCTTTCTTTCTAACTAATCTATCTTTCTTTATTCCTAACTAATCCATCTTTCTTTCTTACAAATCCATCTTTCTTTCTAACTAATCTATCTATCTTTCTTTGTTTCTAACTAATCTTTCTTTCTTTCTAACTAATCTATTTTCTATCTAACTAATCTATCTTTCTTTCTTTCTAACTAATCTATCTTTCTAACTAATCTATCTATCTTTCTTTCTTTCTAGCTAATCTTTCTTTTTTTCTAACAAATCAATCTTTCTTTCTAACTAATCTTTATTTCTTTCTAACTGATCTTTCTTTCTTTCTAACTAATCGATCTATCTTTCTTTGTTTCTAACTAATCTTTCTTTCTTTCTAACTAATCTCTCTTTCTTTCTAACTAAACTATCTTTCTTTCTTTCTAACTAATCTATCTTTCTTTCTTTCTAACTAATCTATATTTCTTTCTAACTTATCTATCTATCTTTCTTTCTTTCTAACTAATCCATCTTTCTTTCTAACTAATCCATCTTTCTTTCTTTCTAACTAATCTATCTATCTTTCTTTCTAACTAATCTTTCTTTTTTTCTAACAAATCCATCTTTCTTTTTTTCTAACTAATCTATCTTTCGTTCTTTCTAACTAATCTATCTTTCTTTCTAACTAATCTTTTTTTCTTCCTAACTTTTCTTTCTTTCTTTCTTTCTTTCTTTCTAACTAATCCATCTTTCTTTCTTTCTTTCTTTCTAACTAATCCATATTTCTTTCTTTCTAACTAATCTATCTATCTTTCTTTCTGACTAATCTTTCTTTTTTTCTAACAAATCCATCTTTCTTTCTAACTAATCTTTCTTTCTTTCTAACTAATCTTTCTTTCTTTCTAACTAATCTATCTATTTTTATTTCTTTTTAACTAATCTATCTTTCTTTCTAACTAATCTATCGGTCTTTCTTTCTTTCTAACTAATCCATATTTCTTTCTTTCTAACTAATCTATCTATCTTTCTTTCTGACTAATCTTTCTTTTTTTCTAACAAATCCATCTTTCTTTCTAACTAATCTTTCTTTCTTTCTAACTAATCTTTCTTTCTTTCTAACTAATCTATCTATTTTTATTTCTTTTTAACTAATCTATCTTTCTTTCTAACTAATCTATCGGTCTTTCTTTCTTTCTGACTAATCTATCGTTCTTTCTTTCTAACTAATCTTTCTTTCTTTCTAACTAATCCATCTATTTTTATTTCTTTTTAACTAATCTATCTTTCTTTCTAACTAATCTATCGTTCTTTCTTTCTTTCTAACTAATCTATCGTTCTTTCTTTCTAACTAATCTATCGTTCTTTCTTTCTAACTAATCTTTCTTTCTAACTAATCATCTTTCTTTATTTCTAACTAATCCATCTTTCATTCTTTCTAACTAATCTATCTTTCTTTTTAACTAATCTATCTATCATTCTTTCTTTCTAACTAATCAATCGTTCTTTCTTTCTAACTAATCTATCGTTCTTTCTTTCTAACTAATCATCTTTCTTTATTTCTAACTAATCATCTTTCTTTATTTCTAACTAATCTATCGTTCTTTCTTTATTTCTAACTAATCTATCGTTCTTTCTTTCTAACTAATCTATCGTTCTTTCTTTCTAACTAATCTTTCTTTCTAACTAATCATCTTTCTTTATTTCTAACTAATCCATCTTTCTTTCTTTCTAACTAATCTATCTTTCTTTTTAACTAATCTATCTATCATTCTTTCTTTCTAACTAATCTATCGTTCTTTCTTTCTAACTAATCTATCGTTCTTTCTTTCTAACTAATCATCTTTCTTTATTTCTAACTAATCATCTTTCTTTATTTCTAACTAATCCATCTTTCTTTCTTTCTAACTAATCTATCTTTCGTTCTTTCTAACTAATCTATCTTTCTTTCTAACTAATCTTTTTTTCTTCCTAACTTTTCTTTCTTTCTTTCTTTCTAACTAATCCGTCTTTCTTTCTTTCTAACTAATCCATATTTCTTTCTAACTAACTAACTAATCTTTCTTTCTAACTAATCCATCTTTCTTTCTTTCTAACAAATCCATCTTTCTTTCTAACTAATCCTTTCTTTATTTCTTTATTTCTAACTAATCTTTCTTTCTTTCTAACAAATCTATCTTTCTTTCTTACTAACTAATCTTTCTTTCTTTCTAATCTATGTATCTTTCTTTCTTTCAAACTAATCTTTCTTTCTTTCTAATCTATCTATCTTTCTTTCTTTCTAACTAATTTTTCTTTCTTTCTAACTAATCTATCTTTCTAACTAATCTATCTTTAACTATTCTATCCATCTTTTTTCTAACTAATCTATCTATCTTTCTTTCTAAATAATCTATCTATCTTTCTTTCTTTCTAACTAATCTATCTTTCTTTCTTTCTAACTAATCTATCTATCTTTCTTTCTAACTAATCTAACTATCTTTCTTTCTAACTGATCTATCTATCTTTCTTTCTTTCTAACTAATCTATCTATCTTTCTTTCTAACTAATCTATCGTTCTTTCTTTCTAACTAATCTATCGTTCTTTCTAACTAATCTATCGTTCTTTCTTTCTAACTAATCTATCGTTCTTTCTTTCTAACTAATCTATCTATCTTTCTTTCTAACTAATCTATCTATCTATCTTTCTTTCTAACTAATCTATCTTTCTTTCTTTCTAACTAATCTATCTATCTATCTTTCTTTCTAACTAATCTATCTTTTTTCTTTCTAACTAATCTCTTTCTTTCTTTCTAACTAATCTCTTTTTTCTAACTAATCTGTCTTTCTTTCCTTCTTTCTAACTAATCTGTTTTTCTTTCTTTCTTTCTTTCTTTCTCACTATTCTATCTTTCTTTCATTCTAACAAATCTATCTTTCTTTCTTTCTAACTAATTTTTTTTCTTTCTTTCTAACTAATCTGTCTTTTTTCTTTCTAACTAATCTGTCTTTCTTTCATTCTAACTAATCTATCTTTCTAACTAATCTATCTTTCTTTGTACTAATCTTTCTTTCTTTCTTTCTAACTAATCTATCTTTTTTCTTTCTAACTAATCTATATTTTTTCTTTCTAACTAATCTATCTATCTTTCTAACTAATCTATCTTTTTTCTTTCTAACTAATCTATCTATCTTTCTTTATTTCTTTCTTACTAATCTTTCTTTCTTTCTAACTAATCTATCTATCTTTCTTTCTTTCTTTCTTACTAATCTTTCTTTCTTTCTAACTAATCTATCGTTCTTTCTTTTTAACTAATCTATCTATCTTTCTTTCTAACTAATCTATCGTTCTTTCTTTCTAACTAATCATCTTTCTTTATTTCTAACTAATCATCTTTCTTTATTTCTAACTAATCCATCTTTCTTTCTTTCTAACTATTCTATCTTTCGTTCTTTCTAACTAATCTATCTTTCTTTCTAACTAATCTTTTTTTCTTCCTAACTTTTCTTTCTTTCTTTCTTTCTAACTAATCCATCTTTCTTTCTTTCTTTCTAACTAATCCATATTTCTTTCTAACTAACTAACTAATCTTTCTTTCTAACTAATCCATCTTTCTTTCTTTCTAACAAATCCATCTTTCTTTCTAACTAATCCTTTCTTTCTTTCTTTCTAACTAATCTTTCTTTCTTTCTAACAAATCTATCTTTCTTTCTTTCTAACTAATCTTTCTTTCTTTCTAATCTATGTATCTTTCTTTCTTTCAAACTAATCTTTCTTTCTTTCTAATCTATCTATCTTTCTTTCTTTCTAACTAATTTTTCTTTCTTTCTAACTAATCTATCTTTCTAACTAATCTATCTTTAACTATTCTATCCATCTTTTTTCTAACTAATCTATCTATCTTTCTTTCTAAATAATCTATCTATCTTTCTTTCTTTCTAACTAATCTATCTTTCTTTCTTTCTAACTAATCTATCTATCTTTCTTTCTAACTAATCTAACTATCTTTCTTTCTAACTGATCTATCTATCTTTCTTTCTTTCTAACTAATCTATCTATCTTTCTTTCTAACTAATCTATCGTTCTTTCTTTCTAACTAATCTATCGTTCTTTCTAACTAATCTATCGTTCTTTCTTTCTAACTAATCTATCGTTCTTTCTTTCTAACTAATCTATCTATCTTTCTTTCTAACTAATCTATCTATCTATCTTTCTTTCTAACTAATCTATCTTTCTTTCTTTCTAACTAATCTATCTATCTTTCTTTCTAACTAATCTATCTTTTTTCTTTCTAACTAATCTCTTTCTTTCTTTCTAACTAATCTCTTTTTTCTAACTAATCTGTCTTTCTTTCCTTCTTTCTAACTAATCTGTCTTTCTTTCTTTCTTTCTTTCTTTCTCACTATTCTATCTTTCTTTCATTCTAACAAATCTATCTTTCTTTCTTTCTAACTAATTTTTTTTCTTTCTTTCTAACTAATCTATCTTTTTTCTTTCTAACTAATCTGTCTTTCTTTCATTCTAACTAATCTATCTTTCTAACTAATCTATCTTTCTTTGTACTAATCTTTCTTTCTTTCTAACTAATCTATCTTTTTTCTTTCTAACTAATCTATATTTTTTCTTTCTAACTAATCTATCTATCTTTCTAACTAATCTATCTTTTTTCTTTCTAACTAATCTATCTATCTTTCTTTATTTCTTTCTTACTAATCTTTCTTTCTTTCTAACTAATCTATCTATCTTTCTTTATTTCTTTCTTACTAATCTTTCTTTCTTTCTAACTAATCTATCGTTCTTTCTTTCTAACTAATCTATCTATCTTTCTTTCTAACTAATCTATCTCTCTATCTTTCTTTCTAACTAATCTATCTTTCTTTCTTTCTTTCTAACTAATCTATCTTTCTTTCTAACTAATCTATCTTTTTTCTTTCTAACTAATCTCTTTCTTTCTTTCTAACTAATCTGTCTTTCTTTCTTTCTCACTAATCTATCTTTTTTCATTCTAACAAATCTATCTTTCTTTATTTCTAACTAATCTTTCTTTCTTTCTAACTAATCTATCTTTTTTCTTTCTAACTAATCTGTCTTTCTTTCATTCTAACAAATATATCTATCTTTCTTTCTAACTAATCTATCTTTCTTTCTTTCTAATTAATCTTTCTTTCTTTCTTTCTAACTAATCTATATTTTTCTTTCTAACTAATCTATCTATCTTTCTAACTAATCTATCTTTTTTCTTTCTTACTAATCTATCTTTCTTTCTTTCTTACTAATCTTTCTTTCTCTCTAACTAATCTTTCTTTCTTTCTAACTAATCTATCTATCTTTCTTTCTAACTAATCTATCTTTCTTTCTTTCTAACTAATCTTTCTTTCTTTCTTTCTAACTAATCTATCTATCTATCTATCTTTCTTTCTAACAAATCCATCTTTCTTTCTAAATAATCCTTTTTTTCTTTCTAACTAATCAATCTTTCTTTCTTTCTTTCTTTCTTTCTTTTTTTCTTCCTTTCTAACTAATCTATCTTTATTCTTTCTAAACGAATCTTTCTAACTAATCTATCTTTCTTTCTTAACTACTCTCTTTCTTTCTTTCTTTCTTTCTTTCTTTGTTTCTTACTGATCTTTCTTTCAAATCGATCTTTCTGTCTTTCTAACTAATCTTTCTTTCTATCTATCTTTCTTTCTTTCTAACTAATCTTTCTTTCTATCTATCTTTCTAACTAATCTTTCTTTCTTTCAATCTATCTTTCTAACTAATCTTTCTTTCTAATCTATCTTTCTTTCTTTCTAACTAATCTTTCTTTCTTTCTAACTAATCTTTCTTTCATTGAAACTAATCTTTCTATCTATCTATTATTTATCTATCTTTCTACCTAATCTTTCCTTTCTAACCAATCATTTTCTTTCTTTCTAACTATTCTTTCTTTCTAACTAATCCATCTATCAAACTTCAAACTACTTTAAACTTATTCAAACTCTCTGGTTCGGCTTTCTCAAGCCAACTTAAAGTTTGTCTCATCAAACTTTTTTTTCTAGTTATTATTATTCTTCTGAGTGGAAAAAATTCTGACCTTAACTCCTCCTAGAGCTTTAACTCCACATACTCCAAACTTGGCTCAGACACTCAAACTGTTCTGACTCGAGTTGCTATATCTTTTCTAACTGATCGGACTTACGGGTTTCTTAAAAATTAATATTAAAACTCATAAAAATCCCATTGACTTTCATTGCAAAAGTTCAAATTGAGCCAAGAATACGGTGGCCCAGTAGTGCACAACAAATAAACTCAAATCTAAACTCCTTGAAACCCTAGACTCAATTAAACTACCATTCTATATGTACTAATGAACTTATCTATCTATCTATCTATCTATCTATCTATCTATCTATCTATCTATCTATCTATCTATCTATCTATCTATCTATCTATCTATCTATCTATCTATCTAATAATCTATCTTTCTTTCTAACTAATCTTTCTTCCTTTCTTTCTAACTAATCTTTCTTTCTTTCTAACAAATCTCTTTCTTTCTTTCTAACTAATCTTTCTTTCTTTCTAACTAATCTATCTTTTTTCTTTCTAACTAATCTTTCTTTCTCTCTAACTAATCTTTTTTCTTTCTAACTAATCTTTTTTCTTTCTAACTAATCTATCTTTTTTTCTTTCTAACTAATCTATCTTTCTTTCTTTCTAACTAATCTATCTTTCTTTCTTTCTAACTAATCTATCTTTCTTTCTTTCTAACTAATCTATATTTCTTTCTTTCTAACTAATCTATCTTTCTTTCTTTCTTTCTTTCTTTCTTTCTTTCTTTCTTTCTTTCTTTCTTTCTTTCTTTCTTTCTAACTAATCTACCTTTCTTTCTTTCTAGCTAATCTATCTTTCTTTCTTTCTAACTGATCTATCTTTCTTTCTTTCTAACTGATCTTTCTTTCTAACTTATCTATCTTTCTTTCTAACTAAAATTTCTTTCTTTCTTTCTAACTAATATTTCTTTCTAACTAATCTATCTTTCTTTCTTTCTTTCTAAATAATCTATCTTTCTTTCTTTCTAACTAATCTATCTTTTTTTCTTTCAAACTAATCTATCTTTCTTTCTTTCTAACTAATCTTTCTTTCTAACTAATCTATCTTTCTTTCTTTCTTTCTAAATAATCTATCTTTCTTTCCTTCTAACTAATGTTTTTCTTTCTTTCTAACTAATCTTTCTTTCTTTCTAACTAATCTATCTTTTTTTCTTTCTAAATAATCTATCATTTTTTCTTTCTAATGAATATATCTTTCTTTCTTTCTTTCTAACTAATCTATCTTTCTTTCTAGCTAATATTTATTTTTTCTTTCTAACTAATCTATCAATCTTTCTTTCTTTCTAAATAATCTAACTAATCCATCTTTTTTCTTTCTAACTAATCTATCTTTCTTTCTAACTAATCTATCTTTCTTTCTTTCAAACTAATCTTTCTTTCTTTCTAACTAACTAATCTTTCTTTCTAACTCACTAATCTATGGTTCTTTCTAACTAATCTATCTTTCTTTCTTTCAAACTAATCTTTCTTTCTTTCTAACTAACTAATCTTTCTTTCTTTCTAACTAATCTATCGTTCTTTCTTACTAATCTTTCTTTCTAACTAATCTTTCTTTCTTTCTAACTGATCTATCTTTCATTCTAACTAATCTATCTTTCTTTCTAACTAATCTATCTTTCTTTCTAACTAATCTATCTTTTTTTCTTTCAAACTAATCTTTCTTTCTTTCTAACTAACTAATATATCTTTCTTTCTCTCTAACTAATCTATCGTTCTTTCTAACTAATCTTTCTTTCTAACTAATCTTTCTTTCTAACTGATCTATCTTTCTTTCTAACTAATCTTTCTTTCTTTCTAACTAATCTATCTTTCTTTCTTTCTAACTAATCTATCTTTCCTTCTTTCTAACTAATCTATGTTTATTTCTTTCTTTCTAACTTATCTTTCTTTTTTCTTTCTAAATAATCTTTCTTTCTTTCTAACTATTCTTTCTTTCATTCTAACTAAACTTTTTTCTTTCTTTTTCTTTCTAATTAATCTAACTAATCCATTTTTCTTTCTTTCTAACTTATCCATCTTCCTTTCTTTCTAACTTATCCATCTTTCTTTCTTTCTAACTTATCCATCTTTCTTTCTTTCTAACTAATCCTTCTTTCTTTCTTTCTTTCTTTCTTTCTTTCTTTCTTTCTTTCTTTCTTTCTTTCTTTCTTTCTTTCTAACCTCTCTATCTTTCTTTCTTTCTAACTAATCTTTATTTCATTCTAGCTAATCTTTCATACTTTCTAACTATTCTTTCTTTCTTTTTAACTAATCTTTTTCATGAATCTGAACTTATGAACTCATGAATTTATACAATTATGAAGTTTCCTAAATTCATACACTTATGAACTTTTAAATTCATAAATAGTTCACCATAGCAACCACCCAGAACACCCTAGCAACCACCCAAAATACCTTACAACACCCTAGCAACACCATAGCAACCACCCAGAACACCCTAGCAACTGCCTAGCAACTACCCAAAACACCCTAGCAACCACCCAGAACACATTAAAACACCCTAGCAACACCATAGCAACCACACAGAACACCCTAGCAACCATCCAGAACACCCTAGCAACTACCTAGCAACCACCCAAAATACCTTACAACACCATAGCAGCCACCCAAACTACCATAGAACACCCTAGCAACACCATAGCAACCACCCAAAACACCATAGCAACTGCCTAGCAATGACCCAAAATACCTTAAAACACCCTAGCAACACCATAGCAACCACCCAAAATAGCCTAGAACACCATAGCAACACCATAGCAACCACCAAGAACACCATAGAACACCCAAGCAACCATCTAGAACACCCTAGCAACCGCCTAGCAACTACCCAGAACACCCTAGCAACTTCCTAGCAACTACCCAGAACACCTTAAAACACCCTAGCAACACCATAGCAACCACCCAGAACACCATAGCAACTGACTGGCAACCACCCAGAACACCCTAGCAACCACCCAAAATACCTCAAAACACCCTAGCAACACCATAGCAACCACCCAAAATAGCCTAGAACACCCTAGCAACACCATAGCAACCACCCAGAACACCCTAGCAACCACCCAAAATACCTTAAAACACCCTAGCAACACCCCAGCAACCACCCAAAATAGCCTTAAGCACACTAGGAACACCATAGCAACCCCCAGAACACCGTAGCAACTGCCTAGCAACCTCCCAGAACGCCCTAGCAACCACCCAAAATACCTTAAAACACCCTAGCAACACCCTAGCAACCAAGCAAAATACTCTAGAACACCATAGCAACACCATAGCAACCACCCAAAATACCTTACAACACCCTAGCAACGGTCTAGCAACCACCTAGAACACCCTAGCAACCACCCAAAATGCCTTAGCAACCACCCAGCAACCACCAGAACACATTGGCAGCCCACTAGAAACACCCTAGCAACCTTAAATTACTTTAAACTACTTTAAACTATTTAAAACTTTAAACTACGTTAAACTACTTTTAACTAATTTAAACTTTGAACTAATTTAAACTTTAAAATAATTTAAACTTCAAACTACTTTAAAATTCAAACTAATTTAAACTTCAAACTACTTTAAACTTCTTCAAACTTTCTGGTCAAAACTTCAAACTACTTTAAAATTCAAACTAATTTAAACTTCAAACTACTTTAAACTTCTTCAAACTTTCTGGTCAAAACTTTCACAAGTCAACTTAAAGTTTGTCTCGACGAACTTTTTCTAGTTATTAAGTTGGCTTGGAAAAGCCAACTTACTGATATTGTATTTAAACTTCTTCTTCTTCTTCTTCTTCTTCTTCTTCTTCTTCTTCTTCTTCTTCTTCTTCTTCTTCTTCTTCTTTTTCTTAACCAAAATTTTCTGACTCTAACTCCTCCTAGAGTTTTAACTCTACAAACTCCAAACTCGGGTCAGACCTTCAGACTGTTCTGACTCGAGTTGCTATATCTTTTCAGACTGATTTGACTTTCAGTTTTCTTAAAAATGAATATTAAAAACCATAAAAATCTCATTGACTTTCATTGCAACAGTTCAAATTGAGCCAAGGCTACGGTGGCCCAGTAGTGTACAACACAAAAACTCAAATCTAAACTCCCTGAAGCCCTAGATTCAATTAAACAACCATTTACTATTGAACTTATCTATCTATCTATCTATCTATCTATCTATCTATCTATCTATCTATCTATCTATCTATCTATCTATCTATCTATCTATCTATCTATCTATCTATCTATCTATCTATCTATCTAATCTTTCTTTCTTTCTAACTAATCTTTCTTTCTTTCTACTTAATCTATCTTTCTTTCTTTCTAACTAATCTATCTTTCTTTCCAACTAATATTTCTATCTTTCTTTCTTTCTTTCTTTCTTTCTTTCTTTCTACTTAATCTATCTATCTTTCTTTCTAACTAATCTATCTTTCTTTCTTTCTAACTTATCTATCTTCCTTTCTTTCTAACTAATCTTTCTTTCTAACTAAGCTATCTTTATTTCTCTTTCTTTCCTTCTAACTAATCTTTCTTTCTTTCTAACTAATCCATCTTTCATTCTAACTAATCTTTCTTTTTTTCTAACTAATCTTTCTTTCTTTCTAACTAATCTTTATTTCTTTCTAACTAATCTTTCTTTCTAACTAAGCTATCTTTATTTCTCTTTCTTTCCTTCTAACTAATCTTTCTTTCTTTCTAACTAATCCATCTTTCTTTCTAACTAATCTTTCTTTTTTTCTAACTAATCTTTCTTTTTTTCTAACTAATCCATCTATCTTTCTTTGTTACTAACTAATCTTTCTTTGTTTCTAACTAATCTATCTTTCTTTCTAACTAATCTATCTATCTATCTTTCTTTCTAACTAATCTTTCTTTTTTTCTAACAAATCCATCTTTCTTTCGAACTAATCTATCTTTCTTTCTTTCTAACTAATCTATCTATCTTTCTTTCTAACTAATCTTTCTAACTAAGCTATCTTTCTTTCTTTCTTTCTTTCTTTCTAACTAATCTTTCTTTCTTTCTAACTAATCCATCTTTCTTTCTTTCTTTCTTTCTTTCTTTCTTTCTTTCTTTCTTTCTTTCTTTCTTTCTTTCTTTCTTTCTTTCTTTCTTTCGAACTAATCCATCTTTCTTTCTAACTAATCTTTCTTCCTTTCTAAATAATCTTTCTTTTTCTAACGAATCTATCTTTCTTTCTAACTAATCTATCTTTCTTTCTTTCTAACTAATCTATCTTTCTTTATTTCTAACTAATCCATCTTTCTTTCTAACAAATCCATCTTTCTTTCTAACTAATCTTTCTTTCTTTCTAACTAATCTATCTATCTTTCTTTGTTTCTAACTTATCTTTCTTTGTTTCTAACTAATCTATCTTTCTTTCTTTCTAACTAATCTATCTATCTATCTTTCTTTCTAACTAATCTTTCTTTTTTTCTTACAAATCCATCTTTCTTTCTAACTAATCTATCTTTCTTTCTAACTAATCTATCTATCTTTCTTTGTTTCTAACTAATCTTTCTTTCTTTCTAACTAATCTATCTTTCTTTCTAACTAATCTATCTTTCTTTCTAACCAATCTTTCTTTCTTTCTAACTAATCTATCTGTCTTACTAATCTCTTTCTTTCTTTCTAACTAATCTTTCTTTCTTTCTACTTAATCTATCTATCTTTCTAACTAATCTATCTATCTTTCTTTCTAACTAATATATCTTTCTTTCTCTTTCCTTCTTTCTAACTTA
Source organism: Siphateles boraxobius (assembly GCF_051911475.1). NCBI lineage: Eukaryota > Metazoa > Chordata > Actinopteri > Cypriniformes > Leuciscidae > Siphateles > Siphateles boraxobius. The sequence goes on from NW_027509042.1 coordinate 27,115,177, forward strand.
TCTATCTTCCTTTCTTTCTAACTAATCTTTCTAACTAAGCTATCTTTCTTTCTTTCTTTCTTTTTTTCTTTCTAACTAATCTTTCTTTCTTTCTAACTAATCCATCTTTCTTTCTTTCTTTCTAACTAATCCATCTTTCTTTCTTTCTTTCTAACTAATCTTTCTTTCTTTCTAACTAATCTTTCTTTCTAACGAATCTATCTTTCTTTCTAACTAATCTATCTTTCTTTCTTTCTAACTAATCTATCTTTCTTTCTTTCTAACTAATCCATCTTTCTTTCTAACAAATCCATCTTTCTTTCTAACTAATCTTTCTTTCTTTCTAACTAATCTATCTATCTTTCTTTGTTTCTAACTTATCTTTCTTTTTTTCTAACTAATCTATCTTTCTTTCTAACTAATCTATCTTTCTTTCTTTCTAACTAATCTTTCTTTTTTTCTAACAAATCAATCTTTCTTTCTAACTAATCTTTCTTTCTTTCTAACTAATCTATCTATATTTCTTTGTTTCTAACTAATCTTTCTTTCTTTCTAACTAATCCATCTTTCTTTCTTTCTTTCTTTCTTTCTTTCCTTCTAACTAATCCATCTTTCTTTCTAACTAATCCATCTTTCTTTCTTTCTAACTAATCTTTCTTTCTTTGTAACTAATCATCTTTCTTTATTTCTAACTAATCATCTTTCTTTATTTCTAACTAATCCATCTTTCTTTCTTTCTAACTAATCTATCTTTCGTTCTTTCTAACTATTCTATCTTTCTTTCTAACTAATCTTTTTTTCTTCCTAACTTTTCTTTCTATCTTTCTTTCTTTCTAACTAATCCATATTTCTTTCTTTCTAACTAACTAATCTTTCTTTCTAACTAATCCATCTTTCTTTCTTTCTAACAAATCCATCTTTCTTTCTAACTAATCCTTTCTTTCTTTCTTTCTTTCTAACTAATCATCTTTCTTTCTTTCTAACGAATCTATCTTTCTTTCTTTCTAACTAATCATCTTTCTTTATTTCTAACTAATCCATCTTTCTTTCTTTCTAACTAATCTATCTTTCGTTCTTTCTAACTAATCTATCTTTCTTTCTAACTAATCTTTTTTTCTTCCTAACTTTTCTTTCTTTCTTTCTTTCTTTCTTTCTTTCTTTCTTTCTTTCTTTCTTTCTTTCTTTCTTTCTTTCTTTCTTTCTTTCTAACTAATCCATATTTCTTTCTTTCTAACTAACTAATCTTTCTTTCTAACTAATCCATCTTTCTTTCTTTCTAACAAATCCATCTTTCTTTCTAACTAATCCTTTCTTTCTTTCTTTCTTTCTTTCTAACTAATCTTTCTTTCTTTCTAACTAATCTTTCTTTCTTTCTAACTAATCTATCTTTCTTTCTTTCTAACTAATCTATCTATCTATCTTTCTAACTAATCTTTCTTTTTTTCTAACAAATCCATCTTTCTTTCTAACTAATCTAACTTTCTTTCTAACTAATCTATCTATCTTTCTTTGTTTCTAACTAATCTTTCTTTCTTTCTAACTAATCTATCTTTCTTTCTAACTAATCTATCTTTCTTTCTAACCAATCTTTCTTTCTTTCTTTCTAATCTATCTTTCTTACTAATCTCTTTCTTTCTTTCTAACTAATCTTTCTTTCTTTCTTTCTACTTAATCTATCTATCTTTCTAACTAATCTATCTATCTTTCTTTCTAACTAATATATCTTTCTTTCTCTTTCCTTCTTTCTAACTTATCTATCTTCCTTTCTTTCTAACTAATCTTTCTAACTAAGCTATCTTTCTTTCTTTCTTTCTTTCTTTTTTTCTTTCTAACTAATCTTTCTTTCTTTCTAACTAATCCATCTTTCTTTCTTTCTTTCTTTCTAACTAATCCATCTTTCTTTCTTTCTAACTAATCTTTCTTTCTTTCTAACTAATCTTTCTTTCTAACGAATCTATCTTTCTTTCTAACTAATCTATCTTTCTTTCTTTCTAACTAATCTATCTTTCTTTCTTTCTAACTAATCCATCTTTCTTTCTAACAAATCCGTCTTTCTTTCCAACTAATCTTTCTTTCTTTCTACCTAATCCATCTTTCTTTCTAACAAATCCGTCTTTCTTTCCAACTAATCTTTCTTTCTTTCTAACTAATCTATCTATCTTTCTTTGTTTCTAACTTATCTTTCTTTGTTTCTAACTAATCTATCTTTCTTTCTAACTAATCTATCTTTCTTTCTTTCTAACTAATCTTTCTTTTTTTTCTAACAAATCAATCTTTCTTTCTAACAAATCTTTCTTTCTTTCTAACTAATCTATCTATCTTTCTTTGTTCCTAACTAATCTTTCTTTCTTTCTAACTAATCCATCTTTCTTTCTTTCTTTCTTTCTAACTAATCCATCTTTCTTTCTAACTAATACATCTTTCTTTCTTTCTAACTAATCTTTCTTTCTTTGTAACTAATCATCTTTCTTTATTTCTAACTAATCATCTTTCTTTATTTCTAACTAATCCATCTTTCTTTCTTTCTAACTAATCTATCTTTCGTTCTTTCTAACTAATCTATCTTTCTTTCTAACTAATCTTTTTTTCTTCCTAACTTTTCTTTCTATCTTTCTTTCTTTCTAACTAATCCATATTTCTTTCTTTCTAACTAACTAATCTTTCTTTCTAACTAATCCATCTTTCTTTCTTTCTAACAAATCCATCTTTCTTTCTAACTAATCCTTTCTTTCTTTCTTTCTTTCTAACTAATCATCTTTCTTTCTAACGAATCTATCTTTCTTTCTTTCTAACTAATCATCTTTCTTTATTTCTAACTAATCCATCTTTCTTTCTTTCTAACTAATCTATCTTTCGTTCTTTCTAACTAATCTATCTTTCTTTCTAACTAATCTTTTTTTCTTCCTAACTTTTCTTTCTTTCTTTCTTTCTTTCTTTCTAACTAATCCATATTTCTTTCTTTCTAACTAACTAATCTTTCTTTCTAACTAATCCATCTTTCTTTCTTTCTAACAAATCCATCTTTCTTTCTAACTAATCCTTTCTTTCTTTCTTTCTTTCTTTCTTTCTTTCTTTCTAACTAATCTTTCTTTCTTTCTAACTAATCTTTCTTTCTTTCTAACTAATCTATCTTTCTTTCTTTCTAACTAATCTATCTATCTATCTTTCTAACTAATCTTTCTTTTTTTCTAACAAATCCATCTTTCTTTCTAACTAATCTATCTTTCTTTCTAACTAATCTATCTATCTTTCTTTGTTTCTAACTAATCTTTCTTTCTTTCTAACTAATCTATCTTTCTTTCTAACTAATCTATCTTTCTTTCTAACCAATCTTTCTTTCTTTCTAACTAATCTATCTTTCTTACTAATCTCTTTCTTTCTTTCTAACTAATCTTTCTTTCTTTCTTTCTTTCTTTCTACTTAATCTATCTATCTTTCTAACTAATGTATCTATCTTTCTTTCTAACTAATATATCTTTCTTTCTCTTTCCTTCTTTCTAACTTATCTATCTTCCTTTCTTTCTAACTAATCTTTCTAACTAAGCTATCTTTCTTTCTTTCTTTCTTTTTTCTTTCTAACTAATCTTTCTTTCTTTCTAACTAATCCATCTTTCTTTCTTTCTTTCTTTCTAACTAATCCATCTTTCTTTCTTTCTAACTAATCTTTCTTTCTTTCTAACTAATCTTTCTTTATTTCTAACGAATCTATCTTTCTTTCTAACTAATCTATCTTTCTTTCTTTCTAACTAATCTATCTTTCTTTCTTTCTAACTAATCCATCTTTCTTTCTAACAAATCCATCTTTCTTTCTAACTAATCTTTCTTTCTTTCTAACTAATCTATCTATCTTTCTTTGTTTCTAACTTATCTTTCTTTGTTTCTAACTAATCTATCTTTCTTTCTAACTAATCTATCTTTGTTTCTTTCTAACTAATCTTTCTTTTTTTCTAACAAATCAATCTTTCTTTCTAACTAATCTTTCTTTCTTTCTAACTAGTCTATCTATCTTTCTTTGTTTCTAACTAATCTTTCTTTCTTTCTAACTAATCCATCTTTCTTTCTTTCTTTCTTTCTTTCTTTCTTTCTTTCTTTCTTTCTTTCTTTCTTTCTTTCTTTCTTTCTTTCTTTCTAACTAATCCATCTTTCTTTCTAACTAATACATCTTTCTTTCTTTCTAACTAATCTTTCTTTCTTTGTAACTAATCTAATCTATCTATCTTTCTTTGTTTCTAACTAATCTTTCTTTCTTTCTAACTAATCTATCTTTCTTTCTAACTAATCTATCTTTATTTCTTTCTAACTAATCTATCTTTCTTTCTTCCTAACTAATCCATCTTTCTTTCTAACAAATCCATCTTTCTTTCTAACTAATCTTTCTTTGTTTCTAACTAATCTATCTATCTTTCTTTCTAACTAATCTATCTATCTTTCTTTGTTTCTAACTAATCTTTCTTTCTTTCTAACTAATCTATCTTTCTTTCTAACTAATCTATCTTTCTTTCTAACCAATCTTTCTTTCTTTCTAACTAATCTATCTTTCTTACTAATCTCTTTCTTTCTTTCTAACTAATCTTTCTTTCTTTCTTTCTTTCTTTCTTTCTAACTAATCTTTCTTTCTTTCTAACTAATCTTTCTTTATTTCTAACGAATCTATCTTTCTTTCTAACTAATCCATCTTTCTTTCTTTCTAACTAATCTATCTTTCTTTCTTTCTAACTAATCCATCTTTCTTTCTAACAAATCCATCTTTCTTTCTAACTAATCTTTCTTTCTTTCTAACTAATCTATCTATCTTTCTTTGTTTCTAACTTATCTTTCTTTGTTTCTAACTAATCTATCTTTCTTTCTAACTAATCTATCTTTCTTTCTTTCTAACGAATCTATCTTTCTAACTAATCTATCTATCTTTCTTTCTTTCTAACTAATCTTTCTTTTTTTTCGAACAAATCAATCTTTCTTTCTAACTAATCTTTATTTCTTTCTAACTGATCTTTCTTTCTTTCTAACTAATCTATCTATCTTTCTTTGTTCCTAACTAATCTTTCTTTCTTTCTAACTAATCTATCTTTCTTTCTAACTAAACTATCTTTCTTTCTTTCTAATTAATCTATCTTTCTTTCTTTCTAACTAATCTATCTTTCTTTCTAACTAATCTATCTATCTTTCTTTCTTTCTAACTAATCTTTCTTTCTTTCTAACTAATCCATCTTTCTTTCTAACTAATCCATCTTTCTTTCTTTCTAACTAATCTATCTATCTTTCTTTCTAACTAATCTTATTTTTTTTCTAACAAATCAATCTTTCTTTTTAACTAATCTTTCTTTCTTTCGAACTAATCTTTCTTTCTTTCTAACTAATCTATCTATTTTATTTCTTTCTGACTAATCTATCTTTCTTTCTAACTAATCTATCTATCTTTCTTTCTAACTAATCTATCTTTCTTTCTTTCTAACTAATATATCTTTCTTTCTAACTAATCTATCTATCTTTCTTTCTTTCTAACTAATCTTTCTTTCTTTCTTTCTAACTAATCCATCTTTCTTTCTAACTAATCCATCTTTCTTTCTTTCTAACTAATCTATCGATCTTTCTTTCTAATTAATCTTTCTTTTTTTCTAACAAATCCATCTTTCTTTCTAGCTAATCTTTCTTTCTTTCTAACTAATCTTTCTTTCTTTCTAACTAATCTATCTATTTTTATTTCTTTCTGACTAATCTATCTTTCTTTCTAACTAATCTATCTATCTTTCTTTCTAACTAATCTATCGTTCTTTCTTTCTAACTAATCTATCGTTCTTTCTTTCTAACTAATCTTTCTTTCTAACTAATCATCTTTCTTTATTTCTAACTAATCCATCTTTCTTTCTTTCTAACTAATCTATCTTTCTTTCTAACTAATCTATCTATCATTCTTTCTTTCTAACTAATCTATCTATCATTCTTTCTTTCTAACTAATCTATCGTTCTTTCTTTCTAACTAATCATCTTTCTTTCTTTCTAACTAATCATCTTTCTTTATTTCTAACTAATCATCTTTCTTTATTTCTAACTAATCCATCTTTCTTTCTTTCTAACTAATCTATCTTTCGTTCTTTCTAACTAATCTATCTTTCTTTCTAACTAATCTTTTTTTTCTTCCTAACTTATCTTTCTATCTTTCTTTCTTTCTAACTAATCCATATTTCTTTCTTTCTAACTAACTAATCTTTCTTTCTAACTAATCCATCTTTCTTTCTTTCTAACAAAACCATCTTTCTTTCTAACTAATCCTTTCTTTCTTTCTTTCTTTCTTTCTTTCTTTCTTTCTTTCTTTCTAACTAATCTTTCTTTCTTTCAAATCTATGTATCTTTCTTTCTTTCAAACTAATCTTTCTTTCTTTCTAATCTATCTATCTTTCTTTCTTTCTAACAAATCTTTCTTTCTTTCTAACTAATCTATCTTTCTAACTAATCTATCTTTAACTATTCTATCCATCTTTTTTCTAACTAATCTATCTATCTTTCTTTCTAAATAATCTATCTATCTTTCTTTCTAACTAATCTATCTTTCTTTCTTTCTAACTAATCTATCTACCTTTCTTTCTAACTAATCTATCTATCTTTCTTTCTAACTAATTTATCTATCTATCTTTCTTTCTAACTAATTTATCTATCTATCTTTCTTTCTAACTAATCTATCGTTCTTTCTTTCTAACTAATCTATCGTTCTTTCTTTCTAACTAATCTATCGTTCTTTCTTTCTAACTAATCTATCGTTCTTTCTTTCTAACTAATCTATCTATCTTTCTTTCTAAATAATCTATCTATCTTTCTTTCTAACTAATCTATCTATCTTTCTTTCTAACTAATCTATCTATCTTTCTTTCTAACTAATCAATCTTTCTTTCTTTCTTTCTAACTAATCTATCTATCTTTCTTTCTAACTAATCTATCTTTTTTCTTTCTAACTAATCTCTTTCTTTCTTTCTAACTAATCTCTTTTTTCTAACTAATCTGTCTTTCTTTCCTTCTTTCTAACTAATCTGTCTTTCTTTCTTTCTCACTATTCTATCTTTCTTTCATTCTAACAAATCTATCTTTCTTTCTTTCTAACTAATATTTTTTTCTTTCTTTCTAACTAATCTATCTTTCTTTCTAACTAATCTATCTATCTTTCTTTCTAACTAGTCTTTCTTTCTTTCTTTCTAACTAATCTTTCTTTCTTTCTAACTAATCTTTCTTTCTTTCTAACTAATCTATCTTTCTTTCTTTCTAACTAATCTATCTATCTATCTTTCTAACTAATCTTTCTTTTTTTCTAACAAATCCATCTTTCTTTCTAACTAATCTATCTTTCTTTCTAACTAATCTATCTATCTTTCTTTGTTTCTAACTAATCTTTCTTTCTTTCTAACTAATCTATCTTTCTTTCTAACTAATCTATCTTTCTTTCTAACCAATCTTTCTTTCTTTCTAACTAATCTATCTTTCTTACTAATCTCTTTCTTTCTTTCTAACTAATCTTTCTTTCTTTCTTTCTTTCTTTCTTTCTACTTAATCTATCTATCTTTCTAACTAATGTATCTATCTTTCTTTCTAACTAATATATCTTTCTTTCTCTTTCCTTCTTTCTAACTTATCTATCTTCCTTTCTTTCTAACTAATCTTTCTAACTAAGCTATCTTTCTTTCTTTCTTTCTTTTTTCTTTCTAACTAATCTTTCTTTCTTTCTAACTAATCCATCTTTCTTTCTTTCTTTCTTTCTTTCTAACTAATCCATCTTTCTTTCTTTCTAACTAATCTTTCTTTCTTTCTAACTAATCTTTCTTTATTTCTAACGAATCTATCTTTCTTTCTAACTAATCTATCTTTCTTTCTTTCTAACTAATCTATCTTTCTTTCTTTCTAACTAATCCATCTTTCTTTCTAACAAATCCATCTTTCTTTCTAACTAATCTTTCTTTCTTTCTAACTAATCCATCTATCTTTCTTTGTTTCTAACTTATCTTTCTTTGTTTCTAACTAATCTATCTTTCTTTCTAACTAATCTATCTTTGTTTCTTTCTAACTAATCTTTCTTTTTTTCTAACAAATCAATCTTTCTTTCTAACTAATCTTTCTTTCTTTCTAACTAGTCTATCTATCTTTCTTTGTTTCTAACTAATCTTTCTTTCTTTCTAACTAATCCATCTTTCTTTCTTTCTTTCTTTCTTTCTTTCTTTCTTTCTTTCTAACTAATCCATCTTTCTTTCTAACTAATACATCTTTCTTTCTTTCTAACTAATCTTTCTTTCTTTGTAACTAATCTAATCTATCTATCTTTCTTTGTTTCTAACTAATCTTTCTTTCTTTCTAACTAATCTATCTTTCTTTCTAACTAATCTATCTTTATTTCTTTCTAACTAATCTATCTTTCTTTCTTCCTAACTAATCCATCTTTCTTTCTAACAAATCCATCTTTCTTTCTAACTAATCTTTCTTTGTTTCTAACTAATCTTTCTTTGTTTCTAACTAATCTATCTATCTTTCTTTGTTTCTAACTAATCTTTCTTTCTTTCTAACTAATCTATCTTTCTTTCTAACTAATCTATCTTTCTTTCTAACCAATCTTTCTTTCTTTCTAACTAATCTATCTTTCTTACTAATCTCTTTCTTTCTTTCTAACTAATCTTTCTTTCTTTCTTTCTTTCTTTCTAACTAATCTTTCTTTCTTTCTAACTAATCTTTCTTTATTTCTAACGAATCTATCTTTCTTTCTAACTAATCCATCTTTCTTTCTTTCTAACTAATCTATCTTTCTTTCTTTCTAACTAATCCATCTTTCTTTCTAACAAATCCATCTTTCTTTCTAACTAATCTTTCTTTCTTTCTAACTAATCTATCTATCTTTCTTTGTTTCTAACTTATCTTTCTTTGTTTCTAACTAATCTATCTTTCTTTCTAACTAATCTATCTTTCTTTCTTTCTAACGAATCTATCTTTCTAACTAATCTATCTATCTTTCTTTCTTTCTAACTAATCTTTCTTTTTTTTCGAACAAATCAATCTTTCTTTCTAACTAATCTTTATTTCTTTCTAACTGATCTTTCTTTCTTTCTAACTAATCTATCTATCTTTCTTTGTTCCTAACTAATCTTTCTTTCTTTCTAACTAATCTATCTTTCTTTCTAACTAAACTATCTTTCTTTCTTTCTAATTAATCTATCTTTCTTTCTTTCTAACTAATCTATCTTTCTTTCTAACTAATCTATCTATCTTTCTTTCTTTCTAACTAATCTTTCTTTCTTTCTAACTAATCCATCTTTCTTTCTAACTAATCCATCTTTCTTTCTTTCTAACTAATCTATCTATCTTTCTTTCTAACTAATCTTATTTTTTTTCTAACAAATCAATCTTTCTTTCTAACTAATCTTTCTTTCTTTCGAACTAATCTTTCTTTCTTTCTAACTAATCTATCTATTTTATTTCTTTCTGACTAATCTATCTTTCTTTCTAACTAATCTATCTATCTTTCTTTCTAACTAATCTATCTTTCTTTCTTTCTAACTAATATATCTTTCTTTCTAACTAATCTATCTATCTTTCTTTCTTTCTAACTAATCTTTCTTTCTTTCTAACTAATCCATCTTTCTTTCTAACTAATCCATCTTTCTTTCTTTCTAACTAATCTATCTATCTTTCTTTCTAATTAATCTTTCTTTTTTTCTAACAAATCCATCTTTCTTTCTAGCTAATCTTTCTTTCTTTCTAAATAATCTTTCTTTCTTTCTAACTAATCTATCTATTTTTATTTCTTTCTGACTAATCTATCTTTCTTTCTAACTAATCTATCTATCTTTCTTTCTAACTAATCTATCGTTCTTTCTTTCTAACTAATCTTTCTTTCTAACTAATCATCTTTCTTTATTTCTAACTAATCCATCTTTCTTTCTTTCTAACTAATCTATCTTTCTTTCTAACTAATCTATCTATCATTCTTTCTTTCTAACTAATCTATCTATCATTCTTTCTTTCTAACTAATCTATCTATCATTCTTTCTTTCTAACTAATCATCTTTCTTTCTTTCTAACTAATCATCTTTCTTTATTTCTAACTAATCATCTTTCTTTATTTCTAACTAATCCATCTTTCTTTCTTTCTAACTAATCTATCTTTCGTTCTTTCTAACTAATCTATCTTTCTTTCTAACTAATCTTTTTTTTCTTCCTAACTTATCTTTCTATCTTTCTTTCTTTCTAACTAATCCATATTTCTTTCTTTCTAACTAACTAATCTTTCTTTCTAACTAATCCATCTTTCTTTCTTTCTAACAAAACCATCTTTCTTTCTAACTAATCCTTTCTTTCTTTCTTTCTTTCTTTCTTTCTTTCTTTCTTTCTTTCTTTCTTTCTTTCTTTCTTTCTTTCTTTCTTTCTAACTAATCTTTCTTTCTTTCAAATCTATGTATCTTTCTTTCTTTCAAACTAATCTTTCTTTCTTTCTAATCTATCTATCTTTCTTTCTTTCTAACAAATCTTTCTTTCTTTCTAACTAATCTATCTTTCTAACTAATCTATCTTTAACTATTCTATCCATCTTTTTTCTAACTAATCTATCTATCTTTCTTTCTAAATAATCTATCTATCTTTCTTTCTAACTAATCTATCTTTCTTTCTTTCTAACTAATCTATCTACCTTTCTTTCTAACTAATCTATCTATCTTTCTTTCTAACTAATTTATCTATCTATCTTTCTTTCTAACTAATTTATCTATCTATCTTTCTTTCTAACTAGTCTATCGTTCTTTCTTTCTAACTAATCTATCGTTCTTTCTTTCTAACTAATCTATCGTTCTTTCTTTCTAACTAATCTATCGTTCTTTCTTTCTAACTAATCTATCTATCTTTCTTTCTAAATAATCTATCTATCTTTCTTTCTAACTAATCTATCTATCTTTCTTTCTAACTAATCTATCTATCTTTCTTTCTAACTAATCAATCTTTCTTTCTTTCTTTCTAACTAATCTATCTATCTTTCTTTCTAACTAATCTATCTTTTTTCTTTCTAACTAATCTCTTTCTTTCTTTCTAACTAATCTCTTTTTTCTAACTAATCTGTCTTTCTTTCCTTCTTTCTAACTAATCTGTCTTTCTTTCTTTCTCACTATTCTATCTTTCTTTCATTCTAACAAATCTATCTTTCTTTCTTTCTAACTAATATTTTTTTCTTTCTTTCTAACTAATCTATCTTTCTTTCTAACTAATCTATCTATCTTTCTTTCTAACTAGTCTTTCTTTCTTTCTTTCTAACTAATCCATCTTTCTTTCTAACTAATCCATCTTTCTTTCTTTCTAACTAATCTTTCTTTTTTCTAACAAATCCATCTTTCTTTCTAACTAATCTATCTTTCTTTCTTTCTAATCTATCTTTCTAACTAATCTTTTTTTTCTTTCTAACTAATCTTTCTTTCTTACTAATCTCTTTCCTTCTTTCTAACTAATCTTTCTTTCTTTCTCTTTCTTTCTAACTTATCTATCTTCCTTTCTTTCTAACTTTCTTTCTAACTAAGCTATCTTTCTTTCTCTTTCTTTCTCTCTAACTAATCTTTCTTTCTTTCTAAATAATCTTTCTTTCTTTCTAACTAATCCATTTTTCTTTCTAACTAATCCATCTTTCTTTCTTTCTAACTAATCTTTCTTTCTAACTAACTAATCTATCTATCTTTCTGTTTCTAACTAATCTTTCTTTCTTTCTAACTAATCTATCTTTCTTTCTTTCTAACTAATCCATCTCTCTTTCTAACTAATCTATCTTTCTTTCTTTCTAACTAATCTATCTTTCTTTCTTCCTAACTAATCCATCTTTCTTTCTAACAAATCCATCTTTCTTTCTAACTAATCTATCTATCTTTCTTTCTGTCTAACTAACCTATCTTTCTTTCTAACTAATCTATCTTTCTTTCTTCTAACTAATCTATGTTTCTTTCTTTCTAACTAATTTATCTTTCTTTCTAACTAATCTATCTATCTTTCTTTCTTTCTAACTAATCTTTCTTTCTTTCTTTCTAACTAATACTTCTTTTTTCTAATAAATCAATCTTTCTAACTAATCTTTCTTTGTTTCTTACTAATCTGTCTTTCTTTCTAACTAATCTATCTATCTTTCTTTGTTTCTAACTAATCTTTCTTTCTTTCTAACTAATCCATCTTTCTTTCTTTCTAACTAATCCATCTTTCTTTCTTTCTAACTAATCTTTCTTTCTTTCTTTCTAACTAATCCATCTTTCTTTGTTTCTAACTAATCTATCTATCTTTCTTTGTTTCTAACTAATCTTTCTTTCTTTCTAACTAATCCATCTTTCTTTCTAACTAATCCATCTTTCTTTCTTTCTAACTAACTAATCTATCTATCTTTCTGTTTCTAACTAATCTTCCTTCTTTCTAACTAATCTATCTTTCTTTCTTTCTAACTAATCTATCTTTCTTTCTTTCTATCTAATCCATCTTTCTTTCTAACTAATCTATCTTTCTTTCTTTCTAACTAATCTATCTTTCTTTCTTCCTAACTAATCCATCTTTCTTTCTAACAAATCCATCTTTCTTTCTATGAGAGTGAAAATAAAAAGAGTTTATTAGATGAAATAAATCTAAAAACAGAAAAACTCTGTATCTCAGCCTCCTCGTCGGGGACTGCCGTTTTTTCCCTATCTCCGCACCACACTGAGGTGTCGAGATCGTGGAATAAGTCGGTTTCTATTTTATGTGTTTAATGCCCAACGTCTAACTATAGTAATGCTATGGGTATTAAGTATCATGGTATGACAGTGCCTCGGGTTAAAGAGACGCTTGCTAGCTTTCTCTCTCCCGAGTCGGCGTCATCATTTTAACCCCGACGTATACCCACCAGCCATCTAAATAAAAAATTTAGTCAACGCTGGTGGGTAAATTATAAAGACATGGATGAATGTGAGGTTGAAAAAAAAACAGCACTGACGCTATTCGAGAATTGCGTCATGCAAAAACAGATAAACTATACTGGGGAGGGACGGTTTCGAGAAATCGTTTCTCCTCTGCGTCCTCTGGGTGGCGACTCTCTGAGGAGGGTCGCAGCACGGCCAGTTCGGTTGTTTTCCTGCTGGTGGCCACGGAGTGATATATTTATATATATATATATATATATATATATATATATATATATATATATATATATATACGTTTTTCTGATTTAAAAATAAAGAAAAATAAAATAAAATTATATCTGTTCTTCTGGACGCTCCGCTTTCAAAAAAACTAAGAATAAACCGTTCAGCGGCGTTCCAGAGGTTTCTTCCTCACCAATCTAATGTTCCTGAGACTGCTGGGCGGAGCAGTCTCAGTCTACTAAGCTCCTCGCAGCACAGAGTGCAAGAACGAGCATCGCCATTTGGGCTCCTCCACAATCGAAGGGGACTTGGGTGGCGGTAGCAGTCTAGCCAGTTAGAGATATGCAAGATCTGAGGACTATTTTATCTCTAAAAAAGCTTGGACAATAGGAAGCCCTGACGCCGAGGCTATCAGGCTTCTAAAGGGTGGTTCCCTCCGGGGTAGGGATGGTTTTGAGAAAATCGTTTCTCCTCGGCGCCCTCTGGGGTGCGACTCTCTGAGGAGGGTCGCAGCGCTGCCAGTTCGGTTTTCCTGCCGGTTCGCCGTTCAGGACACCAAGGTGTCAGTGTCCCCAAACGATCCTCCGAGGGGGGTCGTAGAGCAGTCAGTTCGGTTTCCCTGCCGGTTCGCCGTTTCAGGGTGCCGAGGTGCCTGCTTTTTCCAATGATCCTTCGAGGAGGGTCGTTGGAATTAAGTTATTTAAAGGGAAGCATGATCTGAGGACTGTCGTCATCTCTAATAAAGCTTTTGAGGGCTCCTCCGGGGCAGGGACGGTTTTGAGAAATCGTTTCTCCTCGGCGCCCTCTGGGGTGCGACTCTCTGAGGAGGGTCGCAGCGCTGCCAGTTCGGTTGTTCCCTGCCGGTTCGCCGTTCAGGGCACCGAGGTGTCAGCGTCCCCATACGATCCTCCGAGGAGGGTCGTAGAACGGTCAGTTCCCTTTCGTAGTCACTCCGAGTTATGTCGGATGACGACGAATGGGGGTTTCGCCTAGAAAGCCAATCATCTTTGTGTATTATAAAACGAGCCAATGGCGATGAAATGCCATGGGTCTGCGGAATTTGCATAGCGTAACTCCGCCCCACCTCGTGGGTATAAAAGGAGCACGCTCGGCAACATGCAGATATGTTTTCGCTTCGGAGCCAAGAGCTTCTCTTCACTCCACAAGCCAATCCTGACTTCATCTTCTGTGACGAGCGAACTCTCCGGTGTTGGTGTGACGGCGGTACCCAGCGAGTTCACATTGCCTGCGATCTGAGCAGTGATCTGCCAGTCTGTGTGTTTCTCCCTGGTCGCCTCAGCATCGCTGAGTTTTTTCTCTAAAAGAGCTGCACGTGGCACGTCTTTTTAAAGATGTCTCGCCCGTGTTCTTCTGGGTGCGGTCGTTTCCTGTCTTCCTTTGATGGGCACAATCGCTGCTTTGCGTGTTTGGGCTTAGAGCACGCTAAAGCAGCGCTTGTGGATGACTCATGTTCCTTCTGTGGGAACATGGCCATCGCAACACTGAGGTCTAGACTCAATGATCTCATTCGGGAGAGAGTCCCCTCATCCACACCCCGATCTACATCCTCCACGAGAGGCTGTACTTCGGCTGGTGGACAGGGTGATCTGAGGGTTACGGTGTGGGACAATCCGACGATGCGTCCTCGGACCACGCCCCCCTCTACAGTGTTGCAACCCGCGAGTGCCGCGGTGATTCTACCGGGTTCATCCTTCGATGCCCCGCGTGTTTCATTCGGCGCTCCAGAGGAAGACTCGATGTCGATCGCGGCATCACAAGGCGGGCAAGAGTCATCGGGAAGTGACGATGCGGCTGCGTTGCCTCCTTCTGGAGCTCCAGCATTGCCCGTATCAGATCCCGAGATGACGGCCATGCTCTCCCGGGCCGCCGCGAGCATCGGGCTTGAGTGGAACCCTCCGCCCTGCCCTGAGCGCTCGCGGTTGGATGATTGGTTTTTGGGTGCGGCTGCCGCCTCACGGCCACAGCCAACCCCAATGCCATTCTTCCCGGAGGTGCATGAGGAGTTGACGAAATCATGGAAGGCTCCCTTGACCTCCCGTGTACGTTCGTCAGCTTTCTCCGCTTTTCCTCCCCTCGATGGGGCAGCCGCCCATGGGTACACTGGGATTCCCCCGGTTGAACGCTCTGTTGCCATGCAACTATGTCCTCAGAGTGCTTCATCTCGTGGTAATCCTAAGCACCCGTCCAAGGCCTGTAGATTCTCGTCCACCTTAGTGGCGAGGTCTCACAGAGCTGCAGGACAGGCGGCTGCCGCTCTGCATGCGATGAGCACCTTGCAGGTCTACCAGGCCCAGCTGCTCAGAGATATGCACGAGGCGGGGACTGACCCAGGGCTCTTCAATGAGCTGCGTGCCGCCACTGACCTCGCTCTCCGAGCGACGAAAGTGGCCTCACGCTCCCTGGGTCAGGTGATGGCCACCTCTGTGGTCCAGGAGCGTCACCTATGGCTGAACCTGGCTGATATGCGGGACGCCGAGCGTACCCGTCTGCTCGACGCCCCCATATCCCAGGCCGGCCTCTTCGGCGGAGCGGTTGAGGACTTTGCCCAGCAGTTCTCAACCGCACAGAAGCAGTCTGAGGCGATTAAACATATTCTGCCCCGACGGCCTGCTGCTGCCTCCACCCAGCCGTCGGTACAGACACCTCAGACTGCTCGCCGCCGAGGGCGCCCTCCTGTGGCTCCCTCCCCTCCCGCACGGCCCAAGCAGCAGCCTTCACCCGGGGCGCGTCGTGGAGGAGGCCGCAGGAAGGCGCCACAGCCCTCTCCAGCCCCGCGCCCCGCTAAACGCCAGGCTAAGCGGCGCTCCTGAGACGGGCTGCTCAGTGATGGTGTCGTTTTTTTCCCAGGAGGTGGTTGCAGGCCCCCTCCTTCCCCCGGCGGAGGGCCGGGGGAGAATCTTTTGTTCTCCCGCTGCCCACCCACGGGTGGGCAGTACCCTATTATGGTCAAAGAAAGAATCAATACACCCATCACTGAGCACACAGAGCCGGTTGACAGTGCGCGACGCCCCCGGGCCTCGCCGCTCTCATCCCCCTCTGTCACAGAGTTCTCGGACCGCAGTGTGTGCCGCCTCCGGGCCTCGCCACTCCCGTCCCCCTCTGTCCCGGAGGGTGCGGGCGACAGTGTGTGCCGTCTCCGGACCTCACCACTCTCATCCCCCTCTATCGCCAGACCCCTGGCAGAGCAGACCCCCGTGGAACGCTGGTCCTTCCCTGGTCTCCTCTGTCAGGACGCGGAGCATGACCGCGCCCCCGCTCCGGGCCGCTTTGCCACCCTCGCCTGGGCTGGTCACTCCGCTTCGCTGCCCCTCCGGGGGGACGCCTGTGGTTCGTATGACCCCGCTGGTTCAGTATCTGACAGCTTGGTTGGAGCTTCCCAGCCTTTCTCGCTGGGTCGCCAGAACTATCAGGCTCGGCTATGCGATTCAGTTCGCACGGTCTCCTCCCCGCTTCAGGGGAGTTCGCTTCACTATGGTCGGTGGCAATGCCCCTATCATGAGAGCGGAGGTTGCTACCCTGCTGGCGAAGGGTGCAATCGAGACTGTCCCTCCAGCCGAGATGAGGTCAGGGTTTTACAGCCCGTACTTCATTGTCCCCAAGAAATCCGGTGGGTTACGGCCGATCCTGGATCTGCGCGTCTTGAACCGCTCCCTTCACAGGCTGCCGTTCAAGATGCTCACGGCCAAACGCATTTTCGAATGTGTGCGGCCACGGGATTGGTTTGCAGCCATAGACCTGAAGGACGCCTACTTTCATGTCTCCATCTTACCTCGACACAGACCGTTCCTACGGTTTGCTTTCGAGGGGCAGTCATACCAGTACGCGGTTCTCCCCTTCGGGCTAGCCCTGTCTCCTCGCGTCTTCACGAAGATCGTCGAGGCTGCCCTTGTTCCCCTTCGGGAACACGGGGTTCGCATCCTGAACTATCTCGACGACTGGCTGATCCTAGCTCACTCTCGAGACCAGGTTTGCGAACACAGGGATCTTGTGCTTCGGCACCTAGCCCGTCTGGGCCTTCGGGTCAACTGGGAGAAGAGCAAACTCTGCCCCGTGCAGAGGATCTCTTTTCTCGGTATGGAGATCGACTCGGTCGCCATGTCCGCGCAGCTTACGAGCGAGCGCGCACACTCGCTGCTGACTTGCCTTCGACAGTTCGATGGCAAGAGTGCGGTCCCACTGAAATTGTTTCAGAGGCTCCTGGGGCATATGGCATCCGCAGCCGCAGCAACGCCGCTCGGACTGCTTCATATGAGACCGCTTCAGCTGTGGCTTCGCGATCGAGTCCCGAGGTGGGCATGGCATTGGGGCACGTTCCGAGTCCCAGTGACTCCGACCTGCCGTCAGTCCTTCACTCCGTGGAGGAACCTCAGCTTTCTACGGGCCGGAGTTCCCCTAGAACGAGTTTCCAGGCATGTTGTTGTCTCCACAGATGCCTCTTCCACGGGTTGGGGCGCCATGTGCAACGGACATGCTGCCGCGGGCTCCTGGACAGGACCCCAGCGCCTTTTGCACGTCAATTGCCTCGAGTTGCTGGCAGTACGCCTTGCCCTGCACCGTTTCCTCACGTTGCTCAGGGGTCAACACGTACTAGTCCGTTCAGACAATACCGCGACTGTAGCGTACATCAACCGTCAGGGTGGTCTACGCTCCCGCCGTATGTCGCAACTCGCACGCCACCTCCTCTTATGGAGTCAGAAGCACCTGAGGTCCCTTCGTGCTATCTACATTCCGGGAGATCGGAACTTTGCAGCCGACGAGCTGTCACGGTTTCGGCCCATCTCCGGCGAATGGAGACTCCATCCCCAGTCGGTTCAGCTGATTTGGGACCAGTTCGGGGACGCACAGATAGATCTGTTTGCCTCTCACGACTCGACCCATTGCGCCCTGTTCTATTCCCTGACCGAGGGCTCTCTCGGCACGGATGCACTGGCGCACAGCTGGCCGCGGGGCCTACGCAAGTATGCGTTTCCCCCAGTGAGCCTTCTCGCACAGACCTTGTGCAAGATCAAGGAGGACGAGGAGCAGCTCATTCTGGTTGCGCCGTATTGGCCCACCCGGACCTGGTTCTCCGAACTGGTGCTCCTCGCGACAGCACCTCCTTGGCCAATTCCTCTGAGGAAGGATCTCCTTTCTCAGAGACGGGGCACCCTTTGGCACCCTCGACCCGATCTCTGGAGGCTCCACGTGTGGCTCCTGGACGGGACGAGGCAGGTTTGAGTACCCTGCCACCAGCGGTGGCGGCTACCATCACTTCCGCTAGAGCATCGTCCACGAGACATGTATATGCGTTGAAGTGGAACCTCTTCGTCAACTGGTGCTCTTCTCGTCGAGAAGACCCCAGGAAATGCTCGATCTCTGTCGTGCTTTCCTTCCTGCAAGAGGGGTTGGAGCGAAGGCTGTCTCCCTCCACCCTGAAGGTGTATGTGGCCGCTATCGCCGCATATCACGAAGCAGTTCAAGGTAAGTCTCTGGGGAAGCACGACCTGATCGTCAGGTTCCTGAGAGGAGCGAGGAGACTAAATCCTCCTCGTCCTCCTCTCGTTCCCTCTTGGGACCTCTCAGTGGTCTTAAATGCCCTGCAGAGGGCTCCCTTTGAGCCTCTGCAATCAGTGGAGCTTAAGTTCCTGTCTATGAAGACAGCGCTCCTGGTTGCATTGGCCTCCATCAAGAGGGTAGGGGACCTGCACGCATTCTCCGTTGACGAAGCGTGCCTGGAATTCGGGCCCGGTCACTCTCACGTGATCCTGAGACCCCGGCCTGGATATGTGCCCAAGGTTCCCACCACTCCCTTCCGGGACCAGGTGGTGAACCTGCAAGCGCTGCCCCGGGAGGAGGCAGACCCAGCCTTGGCACTGCTCTGTCCAGTACGCGCTCTCCGCGCTTACGTAGACAGAACGCAGTGTTTCAGGACCTCAGACCAGCTCTTTGTCTGTTATGGTGGGAGACTGAAGGGAAAGGCTCTCTCAAAGCAGAGGTTGTCTCACTGGATAGTGGACGCCATTGCTTTGGCTTACCAACAGCAAGGCCGACCGTGCCCCCTTGGTGTGACAGCCCACTCCACCCGGAGTGTGGCTTCCTCTTGGGCTCTAGCGCATGGCGCCTCGCTGGCAGACATTTGTAGAGCTGCAGGCTGGGCGACACCCAACACATTCGCCAGATTCTATAATCTCCGAGTGGAGCCTGTGTCCTCTCGTGTACTCGCTTCAGTCAGCTAGTACTGGACCCGCTCAGGTGTCTTCGCTTGCTCGCCTTTCCACTCCACGGACTGGATACGTGCGATTATTCCTCAGGTGAGCCTTCCTCTCCGAAGCCCTGAGTTCCTCCAGCACTGTTGATGCTGGCGCCAGTGTCTGTTGCCTGGGCGTCGGCTAGGTGCCTCCGTGTGCATGATTCCTCCCTGAGTAACCCCCACATGTGTATTTCCACTGTAAGCCTCCTTGAGCATGTGTCTTTCCCTTGGCAAGTCATCTTGCCCTCCTGGAGTTGAAAGTTGCCACCCCTCGGGCTGGTCACTCCAGTGTTCCTCCATATGTAGCCCTCCGGCCATATGTGTATCTTAAGTCCTCCCTACGGGTAGGCATGCTGCGGCATATCTCCTCTGAGATATGCTTCCCAGTGTACCTTGGTATTCCTGTGTTAAGTAGGACTCCTTCGTCTGTGCCAGTATCACGACAGGGGGATCAGACTTTCGCAGGGCACTGGAAGACAGCTGTGAAGGTGGCGTGATTTCACGGGGACCCCCATTCGTCGTCATCCGACGTAACTCGGAGTGACTACGAAAGGGAACGTCTCGGTTACATATGTAACCCTCGTTCCCTGAGTAGGGAACGGAGACGTTACGTCTCCCTGCCACTTCCGCTGTACCGCTGGGTAGACGCCTGAGTTCAGTCTCGGCTCCTCAGCGAAGACATATCTGCATGTTGCCGAGCGTCCTCCTTTTATACCCACGAGGTGGGGCGGAGTTACGCTATGCAAATTCCGCAGACCCATGGCATTTCATCGCCATTGGCTCGTTTTATAATACACGAAGATGATTGGCTTTCTAGGCGAAACCCCCATTCGTCGTCATCCGACGTAACGTCTCCGTTCCCTACTCAGGGAACGAGGGTTACATATGTAACCGAGATGTTCGGTTGTTCCCTGCCGGTTCGCCGCTTCAGGGCACCGTAGTGGCTGTTCAACCAAATCCAGAGGCCAGTCTTGAGAGACTGGTTCCCCTAGTAGAATTTCTGGCAGCGTCGAAACTACTGCCACATATTTCTCGGTGGGTCCTGCACACTATAAAAAAGGGTTCAGAATTCGGTTCTTGTCCGCCCAGATTTCTAGGGGTCCTCCCCACTGTGGTGGACCCCGAGCAGGCTTTGGTTATGGAGCAGGAAGTACTGACACTTCTGCAAAAGGAGCTGTAGAAGGGGTTCCTCCTCCCGGCAGACAGTCGGGGTTTTACTGCCATTACTTCATTGTTCCGAAAGAGGATGAGGGGTTGCGTCCTACTCTAGACCTGCGTCAATTAAACAGCAGGTTTCAGAATCTTAAGTTCAAAGTATGCTTACGCTAAATATGATTGTGTCACAGATTCAGTCCGAGGACTGGTTTGTCACAATAGACTTAAAGGACGCTTACTTATCCATCCATCCTCATCACAGGAGGTTCCTGAGGTTTGCTTTCAGGGGCGAAGCATGCCAGTTTCGGGTTCTTCCATTCGGCCTAGGTTATCACCCCACACCTTTTACAATATGCGTGGATGCAGCTCTGGCTCCTCTGAGATTCCAGGGCATTCGCGTATTAAATTATATCGACGATTGGTTGATTTTAGCTCAGTCCGAGCTTTTGGCAGTTCAACATCGAGATGTCGTTCTGTCCCACATAAGGACGTTGGGGTTGCGGCTCAACACCAAAAAGAGTGTACTCCTCCCAGCTCAGAGGACCACTTTCTAGGTGTATTATGGGATTCGACAACAATGCAAGCACGACTGTCTCCTGCACGTATTTCTGCGATTCTCACAGCCGTAAAGAATGTAAAACTAGGTCAGTCACTCACTGCAAACAGTCTCTGAGACTGTTGGGGCTCATGGTAGTTGCGTCTAACGTAGTTACTTTTGGCCTTCTGTACATGAGACCCCTGCAGAGGTGGCTCGGGACCAAGGGGTTTTCTCCGAGGGGAAATCCGTTTTCGCATGATCAAGGTAACGCGGCTATGCCTTCGTGCCTCGGACATGTGGAAGAAACCTTGGTTCCTCGCCCAGGGCCCAGTGCTGGGTGCTTCTTGTCGACGCGTCACGCTATCGACGGATGCTTCCCTCACAGGATGGGGGGCGGTCATGAGTGGCCGCTCGGTGAAAGGTCTTTGGCTGGGGCTCATGGCAGTTGCGTCCAACGTAGATACTTTTGGCCTTCTGTACATGAGACCCCTGCAGTGTTGGCTCGGGACCAAGGGGTTTTCTCCGAGGGGAAATCCGTTTTCGCATGATCAAGGTCACGCGGCTATGCCTTCGTGCCTCGGTCATGTGGAAGAACCTTGGTTCCTCGCCCAGGCCCAGTGTTGGGGGCTTCTTGTCGACGCATAATGCTATCGACGGATGTTTCCCTCACAAGTCGGGGTCAATCATGAGTGGTTGGTCGGCGAAGGGTCCGGACAACACACTGATGGTCTTGTATATCAGAGCAGATATCCTGTTGAGGCAGGGGCTGTGGCCCGGGGAATGGAGACTTCACCCCGAGGTGGTGGAGCTTCTTAGGGAGAACTTCGGTCAAACTACAAGTCGACCTTTCGCATCGCTTGTACAATGCATTGCCCTTGTGGTTCTCCCTCACGCATCCAGCTCCGCTTGGACTGGATGTAATGTAACAGGTGTGGTTGCCGCTACACCTATACGCTTTTCCCGATATCTTTGCTCCTGGGAGCTCTGGAGTTGTGGATACTGTGGGCTCGGCCTCTGAGGGGGCCCAGCTCATAGATTCAGGTTTCTCGACCGAGGTCGTGGAGATCATACTCCAGTCTAGAGCTCCCTCCACGAGAAGACTAATATGCTTTTCTCTGCCTGGTGCAGAGAACGCCTTCTGAATCTCGTTTCTGCCCTGTTGGTACGGTACTTGATTTCTGTAATGAATGTTTCTTTGCTGGGCTATCTCTGAGGAGAGATCCTTAATTTCGTCTTCTCCGTGGTACATGAGGCTGAGGCCTGCACGTACTTGGATTTGCACCTGGTTGGTGGTAGTATTTCTTTACCCCAGATCGGGTTGTATTTCTAGGTCCCTACTAAATGTGCGGGTCATTTGTGCTCCAGGCCTTCTGTCCTCCACCTCTAATACCTCAGATCAGGAAAATCTTAAATCTGTTATGCCCTTTCCGGGCTTTGGATGCTTAGGTCCACAGAGCTGCTCAGTGGCGTTTATCAGAACAATTTTTTGTCTGCTTCGGGTAACCTAAGATAGGTTGCCCTGCATCTAAACAGATAATGAGCAAGTGGGTAGTTGAGGCTATCTCACTTGCTTATGAAGCGGCCGGACAGCGTTCACCTGTGGCTGTTCAGGCCCATTCTACAAGGAGTATGGCTGCCTCTAGGCTTTAATTTTGGGTATTTCCCTTCAGGATATTTGTAATGCGGCAGGCTGGTCCTCACCTCATACATTTGTCAGATTTTATGACCTACACCTCTCCACTCCCGGGGCTAGGTTGCTTGCTTCTAGTGTGCGCAAGGACTTCACACAGAACGGGCATTTGTCTTATGGCGTAGTGGGTATGGGGTTCCCACCGCGTCTCAACGCAGCTCGAGTTCCCTTGAAAGGGAACGTCTCAGGTTACGTATGTAACCCTGGTTCCCTGAGAGGGAACGAGACGCTGCGTTCTCCTGCCATACTTCCTGCATGCCCTGATCGACTTGCTTCAGGCTTTTTCAGAAGCTGTCGCGGTCTGTTTTCTGGTGTGCTTTATAGCTTCCTGGTCTATGACGTCACCGCCTATGACGTCTCGCTCTTCCATTGGACTGATTATACACGTGCTTCACGACGCAATTAGACGGTGGGCCGAAAGCGTTTTTCGTGTTGTTGATCGATCTCCATCGATAGAGTATACGCTTCTTTTATGTACGATATTAAGTCATTATATGTAGTCAAATAAAATTTGTTGGCAATTCTGTTTTGATCATATATTTTCACAAACGTATGTTTTGATTGTCAATCTTCTTAGGCAAATCGCGGGACAGCTCTAGTACCTGAACCAATCGGATTGTAGTTTTTAACTCATTAAAAATACTAACCAATCGCAGACGGCCAGACTAGGACCCCGAAATGGGCGGGAGTGACATAGCGGTAATGTTATTGTAGGCCAATATTTATATATCTAACATAAATAAGACACTTTATCTTGAATATGGAGTGTTGTGTGCATGTCACTAGCTGTACATCAACAAACATCATACCCTTTTCATTAACAAGTTGGATCAAGTTTGTACAATGTTCTTTAGAGTGGGTGAATTTAAATTCAAAAGAAAGCCAAATCACCCAAAAAGCTGTGGAAAAATATAAAATCACAGGCGACCACATTCCAGATGTGCCAATTCATGTTGGTTACCATAGAGAATGCTACATGCAGTATGCTAACAAAAGAAATATTGAGAGAGCCAGCAAGAAGAAAGAAAAGACAGTACAGGAAGTTGAAGGTTTGTAAGGCAGCTTTATAGTGTAGCCTAGTTGTTTGACCTAAAATGTTTGGATAAATCATGGCATAAATGCTTAGAATCCTTTTTAACCCCAGACGTAAGCTATTGATATTTAAATCTCAGAAATAGTGAAATATATCTGAATACAGATATACCAATATATATATATTTTTTTAACGTTAATTATACATTTATTCTTATAAAAGTTGAATATGTATTATCTTATCATGACTACCTTTATAACTAAATGCCAATTCAACTATTTGGCTTTAGTAGTATTACAGACTTTAGTAGTATTACAGGCTTTAGTATTATTACATGGCAGTAATATATATATAATGGTAGAACATTTAACAAACAACAATAAATAGATCCCTCCAAAACTATGCACACAAAAAATAAACTCTGCTCATGTAAACCCTGCCAGGCCAGTCCATGGATGTATTAAGAGAAAGGCCAGACATAGCCCTGTGTATTGATAGGCATTTTTGCCAAGGTAAACTAATAAAAGGCTTCTATAGACACATTTTTCAACATGAAATGTGCTCCACCAATCAGATGAGCCAAACATTAAAATGGTTTTATGATGAACCGTGAAAAACAAAAGGCATTTTCATTGTTTCAGCAGAATGTGTCAGGGCTTAGTCAGATCAGGTCAAGAAGATGTCTCACAGGAGGGCTGAGGATCTGGGATTACCTGGGGAAACAGATGAGCAGAGTTGTAAACAGTGTAGTAAAATTATTGGTTCACGGTCTAACAAAATAGGATTTACATTTATGAGGCACTTTAAAAAAAAAGTGTAACTAGATGAGCCCAGATTAAAATGCATACAGTAATCACACCTTGTGTCAATATGAATAATAAAAGCATACCATTAGGGCTCAGCAGTAACTTGAAGTGGTTATCCAACTTGGTATCAGCTTGTAGTTGCTAAAACTCAAAATAAGGTTGACATTTCTAGAAAATGTATGTCATGAGTAATTAATACACTAAACAAAAGGGGAAAAAAAGCTTTATTACAGTAAACAATTATATGTCCTTTGTTTTATTTGACAATTTAAAGAATTTGAATCTCAAGTTTTATCTGCTAATAAGTTGGAAGCATTACTACTACAATCCATGCAGTCATCACATTTTTCTGTTTTTCCCTCATCTTTTCCATTACAATATATTAGATGTAGAAACCTAGACCACAAACACAAATGATAATACGCCAACAGAGGTTAGAGTTCTCCGCTCAACCACAACAGAGGTTCCAGGTCATCTAAAAAGAGCACCACATCTCCTTCCAAGGCAGTGCATAATATGCAGAAGTGATAAATATTTCACCCAAAAACATAAGAGGGTACCCGGAAGAGGGTAAAGGAGAACCTTCAAAAATGTGAAACACTGACAGCTGGTAAGCTGCTTCTTGCAGCGGAGTCACGAAGGGACGAAAATCTGCTACTACAAATACGTGGAATGGACCTTGTTGCTTCAGAAGCAATGTATCATTTCAGATGCTACAGAAACTACACTGTATTTCTGTACAAAACAGAAGTTGCAACTTACATCCGTGTCATTCTTTTTGGTGAAACCCACACACTAACTTACTTTTCTTTGCACGCTTCATCCTGTCGTCTGCCCTGGCTCTAACCTCGAGTGTTTTAGCGTTTGGTCCACTGTCTATAATTGCCTAAATTAGAGATCACTTTTTTTTAAACTGACTACCGACAACTTTGATCGGTTAACGTTGATACGGTCAACCATCGGTCAAACGGTCATCGGTTAACATCCCTACTCTCTTATCTCCTCAAAACAAATGTTTTCTTCTCTGTGATCTGTATGTCATTTCTAACAAGAGTAACGTTACCTGTAAATACAAACATAAAACGGAATAACGTTAAGTTATATGTTAACGGTTTACAGAGTTCCCCTTCAGGGACTACCGCTGCATGAAATCGCAGTGGGAACGCCCTCAGCGTGACGCGTCTGAAGCATGAATGAAATCAGTCAATGGAGAGAATGAGCGTACGGCGAGTGACGTCATCGACCAGGAAGCTATAAATATCCCCTGAGTACACAACACGCCAGCTTTTAGTTACTTCAGCAGCTCTGTGTGTGTCTGAATCTGTCGATTGTGTTTGTCTGTTTTGTCAGTAGTTTTCACTATATATATTTTATATAAAAAAACCAATATGAGCGAGCAGTATAAGAAGTGTGTTCCCCCTGTACTCAGCACATCACGGGTGGGGATTCACACGAGCTAAGTGTGGCTTGTTTGGGAGTGCAGCAATGCCCAGTCGGCTCTCGAGGGAGTCGATTGTCAGCATTGCAAGCGTTTTCCCTTGAGAACTCTGCGCTCGCGGCGATCGCTCTTCGAGGAGAGTGATTTGCTGCGAGCTCCCCGAGGCTCGGGTCCCGCTTCTGTTGAGGCAGAGCGGCGGCGCTTGTCTTGGGGCTCGCAGATGGATCTCGCTGGCGACGTTGAGACGGGCTCCGCCCTATCTCAGCTATCTCCGACGAGATCTAGTGCCTCTCACCCGGCTCTGGAAGCACGCGCTGCGGCGGTTACTTCTGCCCGGGTGGAGGCACATGATGATGTTGAATTGAGATTTTCCAGTTCTGAGGAGCTGGATGTCGAAAGTTTATTATCAGAGAAAACTAGTTTATCACATTATACTGCAAATTAAGAAGGTTTGATGGATGTATTATCTCGGGCTGTTGAAAAGCTAAAAAAAATAAAAAATAAAAAAAATAACAGTATCGAGTGGCCAGCTGATAGACAGGTTTCTAGAATTAAAAGCAATCTAGATGATAGATTTCTGTCTGCACGACCTCAACCTTCTAGCCGGTGCTTACCGTTCTTCCCAGATCTTCATGCTGAGTTTTCAAAGACCTGGGTTAGACCGGTTTCAAGCAGAATTTACACAAATCAGTCCAATGCTTATGGTAACATTGTTGGTGCTAAATCTGCTGGTTATGTGACGATACTGTAGGCGGAGGAGACGCTTGCGAGCTATCTCTCTCCTGCTTCATCGTCTTCACTTAAAGCACCGGCTCTTCCACCAAAAATAAATAAATATATATACTGTGCTGGTGGGGAAGGCTTACTCGGTGGCTCGGCAGGCGGCTGCATGTTTGCATACGATGACTTTTATGCAGGCTTTTCAGGCCGACCTGCTCAAAGGAAATCTGAGGGGGGTCCCCGCCGAGAGAGACTTGCGTTCACCTCCCTTAAGGGTGCCCTGTCTCTCCCGGCGCCCTCAGGGGCCCGTCCTACTAACCCTGCCGAAACAGGGCGTAGAAGGGTCTGGCGAGTGCTTTCCCGAGGGACGCTCGCCGCCTCTAAGGAGGGTTCTAGTGTGTTCAGACCAGTCGTTCCCTGCCGGTGCGCCGTTACAGGGCACTGTGTCTGTCACGCAGAATGTTCAACCAGAGCAAAGTCTTTCGTCGAGTTCGTCTTCAAAAAGAGCACAGCAGAAGCGGAGTGTCACGTCTCGTGCCCCCCTGCAGAGAAACTGGAGGGACGAGGCGGGGTGCTCTCCGGCGCGGCCTTCTCGGGGCAGGACTGATCTGAGGACAGTCATTGTCGCCAGAAAGGCCGCGTCGAAAAAGTCCTGACGGGCTGAACGTCAGGACTCTGAGGGTGGTCCCCATCGGGAAAAACTTGAGTTCACCGCACAAAAACACGGTGCCCTGTCTTTCTCGATGCCCTCAGGGGTCTGTTCTACTAACCCTGCCTATACAGGGCGTAGAGAGACTCGGCGAGCGATTTCCCGAGGGACCCTCGCCCCCTCCAAGGAGGGTTGTGGAGTGCTCAGACCAGCTGTTTCCTGCCAGTATGTTACAGGGCGCTGTGTCTGTCACTCGGGATGTTCATCCGGAGGCCAGCCTCGAGAGGCTGGTTCCCTTAGTAGAGTTCCTGGCGGAATGGGTCCCCCACCCAGCAGGGAGTTAGGATACTACTTCATCGAAAAAAAAAAAAATCCTGACGTGCTGAACGTCAGGGTTCTGAGGGTGGTCCCTATCGTGAAAGACCTGAGTTCACTGCACAAGAACACGGTGCCCTGTCTTTTCCGATGCCCTCAGTGGTCTGCTCTACTAACCCTGCCTTCACAGGGCGTAGAGAGACTCGGCGAGCGATTTCCCGAGGGACGCTCGCCCCCTCCGAGGAGGGTTGTGGAGTGCCCAGACCAGCTGTTCCCTGCCAGTACGTTACAGGGCGCTGTGTCTGTCACTGGGGATGTTCAAATCAGATCCGAGGACTGTTTTGTCATGATAGATCTAAAGGACGTTTACTTCCATGTATCTATCCTCCCTCAACACAGGAAGTTCCTGAGGTTCGCTTTCGGGGGCGACGATGCAGGCACGATTGTCACCTGCTCGTATTGCTTTGATTCTCGCTGCAGTAGATCAGGTCAAGCTAGGCCAGTCATCCACTGTAAAACAGTTCCAGAGACTGCTAGGTCTCATGGCAGCTGCGTCCAACGTGATACCTCTTGGCCTCTTGCACATGAGACTGTTACAGTGGTGGCTCAGGACCAAGGGATTCTCCCCGAGGGGAAATCCGCTTCGCATGATCGTGAGTTTGCGACGGTGTCATCACGCCCTGATCATGTGGAAAGATCCTTGGTTTCTGTCCCAAGGCCCTGTGTTAGGAGCTCCTTGTCGTCGCGTTATGCTAATGACAGATGCCTCTCTCACGGGTGGGCTCAGGGTCTGTGGGAGGACCATCATCGTCTGTGGCACTTAAACTGCCTAGAGATGTGGTAGACCTATTTGCTTCTCGAGAAACATCACACTGCCCGCTGTGGTTCTCTCTCAGCCATCCACCCCCTCGGGGTTGGATGCGATGGTACATCCGTGGCCGAGGTCACGCTTGTACACTTTTCCCCCGATCGCTCTGCTCCCAGGAGTTCTGGAGAGGGTTGCCGGGACGGGCTCAGTCTCCTGCTAATAGCCCCGTTCTGGTCGGCCCGGGTATGGTTTGCGGACCTAGTGTCTCTCCTCAACGGCTCTCCCCTAGAGATACCGATCAGGAGAGATCTGCTCTCTCAGGCGAGTGGGTCGATCTTTCACCCCCGTCTAGAGCTATGGAGGCTGTGGGCTTGGCCTCTGAGGGGGCCCAGCTCATAGATTCTGGTCTCTCGGCTGAGGTCGTTGAGACCATCCTCCGATCCAGAGCTCCCTCCACGAGGAAGTTATATGCCGCGAGGTGGAAACTTTTCACCTCTTGGTGTGGAGTGCGCCAGCAGGACCCAGTTAACTGCCCGGTTGGTACAGTCCTGGATTTCCTGCAGGACCGTCTCTCCACAGGGTTATCCCACTCCACACTGAAGGTGTATGTGGCGGCCTTAGCTGCTTACCACACCCCTTCAAGTGGAGGTTCCCTCGGGAAACACCCGCTTATGTCTCGCTTCCTTCGTGTCACCTTGAGGCTGAGGCCTGCAGTTCGCACAAGGGTACCAGCTTGGGATCTGGCCGTCATCTTAGAAGGTCTCTCCCTTGCTCCTTTCGAGCCCATCGAGGAAGTTTCGGAAAAGTTTCTTACTCTAAAGACTATCCTTCTTCTCGCTATCTCATCTCTAAAAAGAATTGGAGATATTCAAGCACTTTCGGTGGCTCCCTCGTGCCTGGAATTTGCTCCTGGTTGGTTAAGGCCTTTCTCTTTCCGAGACCAGGTTATGTTCCTAAGGTTCCAACTGTTTCAGTTAGACCTATAGTTCTGCAGGTTTTCTGTCCTCCGCCTTTTCTGACGTCAGACCAGGAGAAAATTAATTTGCTGTGCCCAGTTTGGGTTTTGATGCTTACGTCAACAGAGCTGCCCTGTGGAGGAGATCGGAACAAATGTTCGTCTGTTTGGGTCACCTAAGAAAGGGTGTCCTGCATCTAGAAAAAGGATGAGCAAGTGGGTGGTCGAGGCCATCCCACTTGCTTATGGTTCGGCCCATCAGCCTTCACTTTGGCTGTAAGGGCTCATTCCACCCGGAGTATGGCTGCTTCTACAGCTCTTCTTTCAGGAGCTTCTCTTCAGGACCTTTGTGATGCGGCAGGCTGGTCCTCACCGCACACTTTCGTTAGATTTTATTCCCTCGATCTTAGCTCCACTCCCGGGGCTCAGGTTCTCTCGTCGGTTTGTGTCTCCTAATGACACACGACGGGGATTTGGTCGTATGGGGATGTGGGTATTGCGTTCCCACTGCGATTTCACGCAGTGGTAGTCCCTGAAGGGGAACGTCCCGGGTTACGTATGTAACCCTAGTTCCCCGAAGGGACGGACGCTGCGTGTCCTGCCATACTCTCGGCATCCCCTTGGGTCGCTGCTTCAGTAACTTTTAAGCTGGCGTGTTGTGTACTCAGGGGATATTTATAGCTTCCTGGTCGATGACGTCACTCGCCGTACGCTCATTCTCTCCATTGACTGATTTCATTCATGCTTCAGACGCGTCACGCTGAGGGCGTTCCCACTGCGATTTCACGCAGCGTCCGTCCCTTCGGGGAACTAGGGTTACATACGTAACCCGGGACGTTCATGCACTAAGCTAACATTAGCTAACGTTATAAGACAGATATAAACAGCTATATTCACCTGGAATCTTGGATGCCGCTGTTAATGTTTCTCGACTTCGGATAGGATTCCTGCTGGAAAATGTTTGATTGTGTAGATTTCGTTAGAGAGGATTTTATGGTGTGAACTCATGGATGTTGCTGGCTTAGAGGACGCATGTGCTACGCTACAGTCGTGGTAATTTATTTTTAACGAATACTATTGGTAGACGTTAGTCACGTGACGATAGAATTCTATTTTGATTGGTTAGATGTATAGTACTCCCTCGCGTTTGCCTAATCCGTTTCTTAAACGTAAATTTAGTTTTCAAAAAACTATGATCGACTCGACACTGCCAACAAACGGATACGTGTTCAGAAAAAAATTATTTCGTTTATGTGAAAACAGCTACTCTATCCTCGAGGATCTATCATTTCAAAAACTAAAGCAGATAGCAGCGTTCGGCCCACCGTCTAAATCACGCAGAGCGTTCCCACCGCGTCTCAACGCAGCGTCTCGTTCCCTCTCAGGGAAACAGGGTTCCCTTTCAGTCGAGAACGTCAGACGTAGTCGACGGTCGACTGAATTGGGATCTCGCTAGAGAGCCTGTCTTCTTCGAGTACTATTGAACGAGCCAATGTAATTGGCATGCGTGATTCGCATCACACACTCCGCCCCCGCGGCGCGGGTATAAATACGGAAGTGGATGCACGCACTAGTTGCCTTTCGCTTCGGAGCCGATCGTTTGATGTCTCTGAGAGTGCTGTTGTCTACAACGAGCGAGTGTGTCTGTGTTCTTCAGGAAGACTCTCCCAGTGCTGGTGTTCTACAGCGCGAGTGCAGCGGTGATCGCGAGCTTTGAGCTCTCAACTGCTGTTTTAACAGCAACAAATTTCTAAATGTTTGTGTGTGTTGATGGCTGGTTAGAGGGCGGAAAAGTGAGTGCTTCACTGTTTCAGTTCTCTGTTCAGTGTTGCCGCGGTCATTCCCCTGTGTGCTCCGGCACTGGTGACGGTCCTATTTTCTGAAAGAGCAACACGGGTGCGTTTGCGTCTTTTTCAAGATGTCATTCCGCCCGTGCGTTTCTGGGTGCGGTCGTTCCCTGTCTCTCTCTGATGGTCACAACTGTTGTGTCACGTGTTTGGCTTACAGCACGCTGAGACAGCTTTTGTGGACAGCTCATGTTTTCACTGTGGGAACATGACTGTCGCAGTGTTGAGGGCGAGACTCGCCTTCGTTCGCGGAGAGCGAGTCCCCATTACCATGCCCCACCCTCGGGTGCTGTGTGGGATGGGTGACCGGAGGATAGTGTTGGATGTCCCGCCCGGTAACCATTCCCTGTGGGCTCCTCACTCCTCCCTTCCACTGCAACCACTGGAGCCTCCTGTGTTGTCTGCTGGTCCATCTGTAATGGGTGGGCCAGCGGTTTCACTCGGGGCTCCCCTGGAGGACAGGACGCCGATTGCAGCATCGGAGGGTGAGCTGACTTCTAGAGATGATGACTCGGCTGCATTGTCTCCCTCCGGGAGTTCAATGTTGCCCGAGCCGGATCCAGAATTATCAGCTATGCTGAAACGGGCCGCTGAGGCTGCCGGGCTCGAGTGAAACCTCCACCGTGTCCCGTTCAGTCTCGGTTGGAATCTGGAGTTTGGTATCTTGGGGCGGGCCGCGCTGGTTCTCAGCTCGCCGCCCCAGTGCCTTTCTTTCCCGAAATGCATGGAGAGCTTATCAGGTGGTGAACAGCATCTTTCTCTGCCAGAAACTGCCTGAATAGCTTTTCCCCCTCATTACCCTTGATGGAGGAACGGTGAAGGGTTGGGAGGTGTCCCTCCATTGGAGCGGTCTGTCGACACAGGTGCACCTGTGTCCGGCGGCCGCTGTCTTTTGGGGGGGATCCTCGTCTCCCCCCTAAGGCCTGTGAGTTTCGTCTGTTCCGACGGGCAGAGCTTACAAAGCCTGTGGGCAAGCCCCTTCCTCTTGCGTGCCATGGCGTTGCTGCAGGCTAGGGCACCCATGGCATGCACGAGGGTAATCCAGACCGTGCGCTCATAGGTGAGCACCGCACTGCATCCGACCTCACCCTCCGGGGTACGGGTGTCGTAGCGTGCGTGATCGGTCTGGCGATGTCCACCTTGGTGGTCCAGTAGCGCCTTCGTTGGCTCAGCCTGGTTGGTATGGCGGATGCGGACAAGGTTCGGTTCCTGGTCTCCCCAATTTCCCAGGTTGGGCTGGTCGGCGACGCGGTGGAGAACTGCATCAAACAGTTCTCTGCCGCTCAAGCGCAGACGGAGGTCATCCGGCACATCCTGCCCCGGTGGCCAGCTGCTGCCTCCACCCGCCGCCGGTGGCAGCTCCTCCGCCTGCTCGTCGCCGTGGGCGTTCTCCGGCCGCCGCTCCTGCTGGCCCTCCGCAGCAGCCTCCACCCAGGCCTCAGCATGGAGCCGGCCGTAGTAGAGACGCCCAGCCCAAGCGACAGCGAAAGCATTCCGGAGCGGGCCGCCCAGGAATGGATGAGATGCTCTTGGAGTGGCACGATCACTCCCTCCCCCCGGGTGAGGGCCGGGTGGAGCCTTTGTTTGTGTGTGTCTGTTCCGCCGCTGGCTCCCTAAAAAAAAAAAAAAAAAAAAGCCGAGCAAGCGGTACCCACACTTCAAGGAGAGAGCAATTTCATCTGTTCCTGGGTCCCAAGAGGGCCAGTCTGGCGGGTGTGACCCTGTATAGCCTTACACCCCTCAGCTCCCCCTTGGTCGCCAGCAGGCAGCTTGGTGCGTTCGAGGACCCGGTCATCCGCCTTCTCACGCGCCCCCTGCCGCTTGTGGAGACAGGTAAGTGTTGCACAGCACACTAACACCACTCTCTCTACTTTGCTGCCCCACCTCAGGCTCGGCTACCCCGCTCAAGTCAGTGATAGTCATCACATTAGGTGTTGAGCAGACGTGCTCCTGAAAATTCAGTGATATTCATCACACCGAGTGTTGAGCAGTGCTCCTGACTTGTGCGTGCTTATCTTATCCTGCTGGCGATGGATTTGATATAGCCGCTCCTCCAGCCGGTACGAAGGCCAGTTGTAAACTCGTTCTTCGTGCTACTAGGGGGTGGGTCGTGACCATCTTGGCCCAAGATTGGTCTGCAGCTTTGACCTGAAAGACATGTGCTTCAGATCTCTACCTCCCGCACCGCAGGCCATCCTGTGTGTTGCGTCTAAGGGTGGAGGATCAGTACAGTGTCCTTCCCCTCGAGTGCTCCAGAGCCCGTTGGGTCGTCAGGTCAACTGGAAGAGAGTAGTCTCGCCCACGGGCTGAGTATCTCTTTCTTAGTTTTGGAGAGGTACTCGGTCCAACATGTCTCTCCAATGAGAATGTGTTCAGCTGGTGTTGAAGTGAGAAAGGGTCCCACTGAAAGAACTTTCAGAGGCTCCTGGGGTATATGGTAGTCGCAGCCTTTGGCTTCCTCCATATGTGACCGCTTCAGCGCTAGCTTCACGATCGAGTCCCGAGGTGACCGTGGCAGAGCAGCTCACCCTGTGTGACTATAGTTCATCCCGGTCTGCTGCCAAACCCTCTTCAACAGAGGGGCCATGTACAAAGGGCGTGTTTTAACGGGGGCATGGGCGACCCCCGACTACACGGGCATTCGTGCCTCGAGTTGTTAGACATTGCGACCTCAAGTGTTGAGCAGAAATGCTCCTGAAGCTCGTGAGTTTATCACACTCAGGTGTTGAGCAGGAATGCTCCTGAAGCTCAGTGAACTTGTCACACCCAAGTGCTGAGCAGAAAATGCTCCTGAAGCCCAGTGATCTTCACATGTTGTGTTGAGCAATGCTCCTGTCTTTTGCGCCCTTCGCTTGCACCTACGTGCCAAGTCAGGAGAGGAACAGGTCTTCATAGTTGCCCCTTATTGGCCCAACTAGACCTGGTTCCCTTCAACAGCCTTCCTGACTTCCCCTGAAAACTCTTTCGGGGACGGGGCACGATGGCACACGCGTTCTTCCCCCGGAGATTCCGGGCGGTCTTACATCTGAACGCGGAGGTTCAGGTGGCTATCACAAGAACATGTGATAGTTACCATCACTTCTGCGAGCACCCCCTAGAATTGGGTAGCGTGCTTACACCTTTAGAAGTGGAACCTAGTCGTTGAGTGCGTCTTCTCTCCAGAGGAGATCCTGAAAGCTTTCGATCACTTCAGTGCTCTCTTTCCTGCAAAATGGTTTGCAGTAGGCTGTTTTCCTTCACCCTCAAAATGATGTTGCCTCGGTGTTTAAACGACGCTCATCGTGTTGCAGAAGTATGCAGAAGCACGTTCTGATCGTCAGGTTCCTGATGAGCAAGGTCTTGTAAATCCTTGTGTCCCTCTTTATCCTCTTGGGCCTTGTCCCTGGTGCGACTGCACTACAGAGACCGCCCCTGAGCCACTGCAGGCAGTGAGTTAAAAATTCTGTTATATCAGTTCTCCTGCTCGCATGGTCTCTACTAGAGGGTAGGGACTTGCTCGCTTTCGGTCAACGTATTGTGCCTGGAGTCTGGGCCGGCTAACTCTCACAAGCTGAGACCCCGGCTCGGATTGTGCCCAAGGTTCCTACCTCTCCCGTAATAGGAGCAGGTGGTGAGCCTGCAAGCGCTGCCCTGGAGGAGGCAGATCCAGCCCTGGCTTCTCTGTCCGTTCGCTTGGACGTGTACAGAATGCAAGTCATAGACCTCAGACCAGCTCTTCAAATATCTGTTGGAATTCAGCAGAGAGGGAAGGCTGTTTCCATGCAAAGTTGCACTTAGTGCTTGCCTTCATTTCGGCAAAGGTCCGAGATGCAACATGTCCACTTAGGTGTTGAGCTCCTCTATGATGAGTGTAAAGTGCTCCGCCTGGGCGTTGACGATATGCTTTGCTAAAACAGATTCTAGAGTTGGGGGCTGGACGACACCTAGTTGAACCGCTGCCTCACGTGGGCTCCCTTCTCATGAAGCCAGTTTCACAGTGAGCCCGGTTCAAGTGTCGGCTTGCTGCGCCATTCCCCTCCTATGGACTGGATACGTGCGCCTTTCTACTCCAGTTGAGTTCCCTTAAAATTGAACCCTGTTGAGTTCCTCCACACCCCTCCGACGTCGGACGTGCGGAACGTCTGGTGTTAGGCCTACCAGGAACGTCCTGGTTGCGTATGCAACCCACCGTTCCCTGAAGGAGGGAACGGAGGACGTAGTCCCCTTGTCACTACCGCTGGACCACCGCTGACCCCGGGTTACTCTCGGCTCCTCAGCGAAAAGCAACTAGTGCGTACATCCACTTCCGTATTTATACCCGCGCCGCGGGGGCGGAGTGTGTGATGCGAATCACGCACGCCAATTACATTGGCTCGTTCAATAGTACTCGAAGAGGATAGGCTCTCTAGCGAGATCCCCATTCAGTCGACCGTCGACTACGTCCTCCGTTCCCTCCTTCAGGGAACGGTGGGTTGCATACGCAACCAGGACGTTCTTGTCATTTTAAAGTAAATATTATTAGTTTTACTTTTAAGTGTATTTTTACATTTAAACTATGCAATTCTGGATACAAATATAATGCAAGCAAACTGCACAATTATTGTTAAATTGATGTTGCTGGTCAGACACCAACAGGGTTCATGGCCCAAGAGGATAAAGAGGGACGCAAGGATTTACAAGACCTTGCTCCTCAGGAACCTGACGATCAGAACGTGCTTCTGCCCACTTCTGCAACACGATGAGCGTCGTTTAAACACCGAGGCAACATCATTTTGAGGGTGAAGGAAAACAGCCTACTGCAAACCATTTTGCAGGAAAGAGAGCACTGAAGTGATCGAAAGCTTTCAGGATCTCCTCTGGAGAGAAGACGCACTCAACGACTAGGTTCCACTTCTAAAGGCGTAAGCACGCTACCCAATTCTAGGGGGTGCTCGCAGAAGTGATGGTAACTATCACATGTTCTTGTGATAGCCACCTGAACCCCCGGGCTACGTCCCTCGTTCCCCTCACGGTCGAGACTGGCAGTATAATAAGACCAGTTTCCTCCGTCCGAGAGGGTCAGAATGGCAGTGCGTGCCGCCCCCGAGCTGCACCACTCCCGTTACCCTCTCCCCAGCTTGCAGATAGCAGTGACGCAGGCTCGGCTGCGTCGCTCCGGTCTGCAGCTGGGCCCGGAGGCGCAGAGACCAGCATACGAGAAGTCAGGGCCTCGTTCCTCGTCTCTCCCCCTCCCCTCGCCACCGGGCAGTCCGCAGCAGAACGCCCACGAGCCTTCTCTGCCGTCTGCCCCTCGGTGGAAGCAGGTTGGTGTCAGGCGCACCCAGACCCCCGTCTCGGTCGCTACAACGCCACCAGAGCCGGGTCCCTGTCTTCCACCTCGCTGCCCCTCCGCGGGTACGCCGGTGGTTCGGGTGGGTTCATTGCGACGCTATCTGGAAGCCTGGCTAGCGCTTCCGGGTCCGTCCCGATGGCTCATCCGCACCGTCCGGTTCGGCTATGCAATTTAGTTTGCACGCCGGCCTCCCAGGTTCAGGGGCGTCCACTTCACCCGTGTTCGGTCGGTGGACGCCCCTGTCTTGAGGAAAGAGATCGATGTCCTGCTGGCGAAGGACGCGATCGAGCCGGTCCCTCCTGCCGAGATGAGGTCTGGGTTTTACAGCCCTTACTTCATTGTACCCAAGAAAGGCGGTGGGTTACGGCCAATCCTGGACCTGCGTATTTTGAATCGGGCCCTGCACAAACTCCCGTTCAAAATGCTTACGCAGAAGCGCATTTTCGAATGCATCCGTCCCCAGGATTGGTTTGCAGCGATCGACCTGAAGAACGCGTACTTTCACGTCTCGATTCTCCCTCGACACAGACCTTTTCTTCGGTTTGCTTTCGACGGTCGAGCGTATCAGTACAAGGTCCTACCCTTCGGGCTGGCCCTGTCACCCCGCGTCTTCACGAAAGTCGCGGAGGCGGCCATTGTTCCCATGAGTGAACAAGGCGTTCGCATCCTCAACTACCTCGACGACTGGCTCATTTTAGCTCACTCGCGAGATTTATTGTGTGATCACAGGGACATGGTGCTTCAGCACCTCAGCCGGTTGGGTCAACTGGGACAAGAGCAAACTTTTCCCTGTGCAGAGGATCTCTTATCTCGGTATGGAGCTGGACTCGGTCGCCCGGACTGCGCACCTCACAGAGGAACGCGTCCAGTCAGTTCTCACCTGCCTCAGGTCTTTTCGAGGCAGGACAGCGGTTCCACTGAAGCAATTTCAGAGGCTCCTGGGGCATATGGCAGCCCTGGTAACGCCGCTCGGCCTGTTACATATGAGACCGCTTCAGTGCTGGCTTCATGATCGAGTCCCGAGGTGGGCGTGGCACAGCGGCACGTTCCGGGTCAAAGTGACCCCGCACTGCCGCCTAACCTTCTCCCCGTGGTCGGATCCTGTGTTTCTACAGGCCGGAGTGCCCTTAGTCCAGGTTTCCAGGCATGCTGTGGTTTTCACAGATGTCTCTGCCACCAGGTGGGGGGCCACGTACAACGAGCATGCAGTTTCAGGTCTGTGGATGGGGCCTCAACTGCATTGCCATATCAACTGCCTAGAGTTGCAAGCAGTACGCTTAGCCTTGCGTCGCCCCAAAGGGGTTCTCAGACACAAGCACGTACTGGTCCGTACGGACAGCACTGCGACCGTCGCGTACATCAACCATCAAGGCTGTCTACGCTCCCGTCGTATGTCGCGACTCGCCTCCCTCCTCCTCCTATGGAGTCAGAAGCATCTGAGGTCGCTTCGTGCCATTCACATTCCAGGGGAGCTCAACCATGTGGCAGACGAGCTCTCACGGCTGCCTCCCCTGCCAGGAGAGTGGCGACTCCATCCCCAGTCGGTCCAGCTGATTTGGAGTGTCTTCGGAGTCGCACAGGTAGACCTGTTTGCCTCTCCGGACACGGCCCATTGCCAGTGGTTTTACTCCCTGTCTGAGGGGACCCTCGGCACTGACGCCCTGGCTCACAGCTGGCCCCGGGTCCTGCGCAAGTATGCGTTTCCCCCAGTGAGCCTTCTTGCACAGACTCTGTGCAAGGTCTGGGAGGACGAGGAGCAGGTCCTTCTTGTGGCGCCGTATTGGCCCACCAGGACTTGGTTCACCGAACTCATGCTCCTCGCGACAGCCCCTCCCTGGCCTATTCCTTTGAG
The DNA here is from genome assembly GCF_051911475.1 of Siphateles boraxobius. Taxonomy (NCBI): domain Eukaryota; kingdom Metazoa; phylum Chordata; class Actinopteri; order Cypriniformes; family Leuciscidae; genus Siphateles; species Siphateles boraxobius. The sequence continues at coordinate 27,153,623 of NW_027509042.1, forward strand.
GAAGGACCTTCTTTCTCAGAGACGGGGCACTCTATGGCACCCGCGTCCAGACCTCTGGAAACTCCATGTCTGGTCCCTGGACGGGACGTGGAGGTTCTAGGTGGTCTACCACAGGCAGTGGTAGACACCATCACTTCCGCTAGAGCCCCCTCTACGTGGCGCCTCTATGCGTTGAAGTGGAACCTGTTCGTCGATTGGTGTTCCTCCCGTCAGGAGGACCCCCGGACTTGCCCGATCAGTGTCGTGCTTTCCTTCCTGCAGGATGGGTTGGAGCGGAGGCCAGCAGAAGGGGAAGGCCGTCTCCAAGCAGAGGTTAGCCCACTGGTTAGTGGATGCTATCACCCGAGCATATGAGTCTCTGGGTGAGCCTTGTCCTCCCAGGTTGCGCGCTCACTCCACTAGAGGTGTTGCCGCTCCCTGGGCTTTGGCTCAAGGCGCCTCGCTGACAGACATCTGTAGAGCTGCGGGCTGGGCGACACCTAACACGTTCGCTAGGTTCTATAGCCTTCGTGTGGAACCTGTTTCCTCCCGAGTTCTGGCTATGGCCAGTGGGTCGAGGGAATAGGTTGTGTCGGCTTGCTGCGCCACTCCGCCTCAAACAGCGGATACGTGCGTTCTTTGCTCCGTATGGCGCCCTACGTTGGTGAGTAGAGTTCCTCCTTCGTGAGTTCCTCCTTCACCCCTCCGGTCCTGGGCGTGGCGGACCGCCCGGCACCAGGTCTGCTACCTCTAGTAAGGAGCTGCTAGTAGACTGGGTGCTCCAGTGGTTTCTATTTGTGACCCATGAGGCCACGTGCAGTTCAGCCGTGTCTTCCCCTTGACGGACTCGTTCGTCGTCCCTGTTGAGTACGCTCCCACTTCCCTTGGATTGGGACTACCTCAGGGACTGCCATATGTTTCACTATTCATTCGGGCTAGTACATATGTGTATTCCTGGCCTTCCTCAGTCAGGCTGGGGCTTCCGCAGCGTTCCCTCCTCTCTTGAGGGAACGCTTTCCCAGTGTTATCCAATATCCACTGTGCGGGTCTCGCGGAACAGCAGTGTGTTTCCCGTGCTAGCTCCCGCAACTTATTTCAAGAAACTGCTGCAGGGTAGCTTTGCGGGCGCTGGAAGGGGCCAGCACCATGGCGTTTTATTAGGGATCCCAATTCGTCAGGGAACTCCCCCGATGACACATCGGAGTTCCCAGGACGAAAGGGAACGTCTCGGTTACGTATGTAACCCTCGTTCCCTGAGTACAGGGAACGGAGACGTGTCGTCCCTTCGCCATGTTGCTGTACCTTCGCGGAGGACTGGACACCGTTCGGCTCCTCAGCGAAAAGCATTGCGCAATGTTTACTTCCACCTTTTATACCCGCGCTGGTAGGCGGGTCGCGGAATGCAAATCTTGCATGCCAATTTTCATTGGCTCGTTTTAATTCACTCGAAGGCAATTGGTCTCCCTAGCGTGATCCCAATTCGTCAGGGAACTCCCCCGACGACACGTCTCCGTTCCCTGTATTCAGGGAACGAGGGTTACATACGTAACCGAGACGATTCGAGATTGACCTGTAATTCTGTAATTCTGTAGGATCAAGTTGTGTTTTTTAATAAGCGGTTTAATCATAGCCAGCTTATTTTTTTTGCTACGTATACTAATAACAAAGATGAATTAATGATATTAATCCTCTGGGGCCTAAGGTGTTTTTGGGGTCCTTGAGATGTTTTGACATGCCCTGACATTTGTGCTTTTTCAGTTGCTTATAAACATATTCATGGCAAAGGTGTAATTAAACCTATTCATATTCACCTATTCACCACAAACAGGGCTACCATAATATGTGAGCAACATGTATGTACATATTTGTATTTTTGAGAGAATATTGTTTATAAATGGTTATTGAAAAAAAAAAGTTTCTGAAATAAGGCCACAAACAAATACTAAATATGTGTCCACAATACTTTTGACTAATGGATGTTGTCGCCTAGAGTTTTTGGTTCAAAGTGATCTGAAAATCACCCAGCCTAATCAATCACATAATAAATTGATTTAAATTTTGTAAAACACTTTTTGTTTGTAAAGGCAATATGCATGGGTGCGTGAAGGATCATGAATAATGCTCTGATTCACACCTGAGAAGACAATGAGCCGCATAATATGAGATGGCTTATATTGAACCTTGTAAACGTCCCGGGTTACGTATGTAACCCTAGTTCCCCGAAGGGACGGACGCTGCGTGTAATCGCAGTGGGAACGCCCTCAGCGTGACGCGTCTGAAGCATGAATGAAATCAGTCAATGGAGAGAATGGGCGTACGGCGAGTGACGTCATCGACCAGGAAGCTATAAATATCCCCTGAGCACACAATACGCCAGCTTAAAAGTTACTGAAGCAGCGACCCAAGGGGATGCCGAGAGTATGGCAGGACACGCAGCGTCCGTCCCTTCGGGGAACTAGGGTTACATACGTAACCCGGGACGTTCCCCTTCAGGGACTACCGCTGCGTGTAATCGCAGTGGGAACGCAATACCCACATCCCCATACGACCAAATCCCCGTCGTGTGTCATCAGGAGACACAAACCGACGAGAGAACCTGAGCCCCTGGAGTGGAGCTAAGGTCAAGGGAATAAAATCTGACGAAAGTGTACGGTGAGGACCAGCCTGCCGCATCACAAACGCCCTGAAGAGAAGCTCCTGAAAGAAGAGCTGTAGCCATACTCCGGGTGGAATGAGCCCTTACAGCCAAAGGTGAAGGCTGATGGGCCGAACCATAAGCAAGTGAGATGGCCTCGACCACCCACTTGCTCATCCTTTGCCTAGATACAGGACACCCTTTCTTAGGTGACCCAAAAAGACGAACAGTTGTTCCGATCTCCTCCACAGGGCAGCTCTGTGGACGTAAGCATCTAAAGCCCAAACTGGGCACAGCAAATTAAGTTTCTCCTGGTCTGACGTCAGAAAAGGCGGAGGACAGAAAACCTGCAGAACTATAGGTCTAACAGAAACAGTTGGAACCTTAGGAACATAACCTGGTCTCGGAAAGAGAAAAGCCTTAACCAGGAGCAAATTCCAGGCACGAGGGAGCCACCGAAAGTGCTTGAATATCTCCAATTCTTTTTAGAGATGAGATAGCGAGAAGGATAGTCTTTAGAGTAAGAAACTTATCCGAAACTTCCTCGATGGGCTCGAAAGGAGCAAGGGAGAGACCTACTAAGATGATGGCCAGATCCCAAGCTGGTACCTTCGTGCGAACTGCAGGCCTCAGCCTCAAGGTGCCACGAAGGAAGCGAGACATAAGTGGGTGTTTCCCGAGGGAACCTCCACTCGAAGGGGTAGGGTAAGCAGCTAAGGCCACCACATACACCTTCAGTGTGGAGTGGGATAACCCTGTGGAGAGACGGTCCTGCAGGAAACCCAGCACTGTACCGACCGGGCAGTTAACTGGGTCCTGCTGGCGCTCTCCACACCAAGAGGTGAAAAGTTTCCACCTCGCGGCATATGACTTACTCGTGGAGGGAGCTCTGGATTGGAGGATGGTCTCAACGACCTCAGCCGAGAGACCAGAATCTATGAGCTGGGCCCCCTCAGAGGCCAAGCCCACAGCCTCCATAGCTCTGGACGGGGGTTATTTTTTTTTTTTAGGATTGACCCGCTCGCCTGAGAGAGCAGATCTCTCCTGAACGGTATCTCCAGGGGAGAGCCGTCGAGGAGAGACACTAGGTCCGCAAACCATACTCGGGCCGGCCAGAACGGGGCTATTAGCAGGAGACTGAGCCCGTCCCGGCAGAACTCCCATCTCCAGAGCTCCCGGGAACAGAGCGATCGGGGGAAAATCGTACAGACGTGACCTCGGCCACAGATGTACCATCGCATCCAACCCCAGCGGGGCTGGATGGCTGAGAGAGAACACAGCGGGCAGTGTGATGTTTCTCGAGAAGCAAATAGGTCTACCTCGGCACGACCGAAATGTTTCCATTGGAGTTCCACCATCTCGGGGTGAAGACTCCATTCCCCGGGCCTCGGCCCCTGTCTTGACAGGATGTCTGCCCCCTGATTTAAATACCCTGGGAGATAAATAGCTCTCAAAGAAAGAATTTTCCCCTGGGACCATAGAAGGATCTGACGTGGCAGTTTGTAAAGCGGGCGAGAGCGCAGACCCCCCTGATGGTTGATATAAGAAACCACCGATGTGTTGTCTGTCCGGAAAAGAACATGGTGGCCCCTTAGGTCTGGGAGGAAGTGTTTCAGAGCCTGAAACACCGCCAACATCTCTAGGCAGTTTATGTGCCACAGACGATGATGGTCCTCCCACAGACCCTGAGCCGGGCGACCATCCATGATCGCCCCCCCAACCCGTGAGAGAGGCATCTGTCGTTAGCATAACGCGACGACAAGGAGCTCCTAACACAGGGCCTTGGGACAGAAACCAAGGATCTTTCCACATGATCAGGGCGCGATGACACCGTCGCGAACTCATGATCATGCGAAGCGGATTTCCCCTCGGGGAGAATCCCTTGGTTCTGAGCCACCACTGTAACGGTCTCATGTGCAAGAGGTCAAAAGGTATCACGTTGGACGCAGCTGCCATGAGACCTAACAGTCTCTGGAACTGTTTTACAGTGGATGACTGGCCTAGCTTGACCTGATCTACTGCGGCGAGAATCAAAGCAATACGAGCAGGTGACAATCGTGCCTGCATCGTTGTTGAATCCCACACTACACCTAGAAAAGTAGTTCTCTGTAATGGAGAAAGAACACTCTTCTTGGCGTTGAGCCTCAGCCCCAGTCACTTGATATGAGCAAGAACGACATCTCGGTGCCGAACCGCCTGTTGTTCTGATTGAGCTAGAATCAAGCAATCGTCTATATAGTTCAGAATGCGGATGCCCTGTTACCTCAGCGGGGCTATAGCAGCATCCATACACTTCGTGAATGTTCGGGGTGACAGTGCTAGGCCGATCAGAAGAACCCGATATTGGTACGCTTCGCCCCCGAAAGCGAACCTCAGGAACTTCCTGTGTTGAGGGAGGATATATACATGGAAGTAAGCGTCCTTTAGATCTATCGTGACAAACCAGTCCTCGGATCTGATTTGAACATCCCGAGTGACAGACACAGCGCCCTGTAACGTACTGGCAGGGAACAGCTGGTCTGGGCACTCCACAACCCTCCTCGGAGGGGCGGGCGTCCCTCGTGAAATCGCTCGCCGAGTCACTCTACGCCCTGTGAAGGCAGGGTTAGTAGAGCAGACCCCTGAGGGCATCGGAAAAGACAGGGCACCGTGTTTTTGTGCAGTGAACTCAGGTCTTTCACGATGGGGACCACCCTCAGAGTCCCGACGTTCAGCACGTCAGGATAGCATACCCGTTCTCTATAGTATTCAGGACCCATTTGAGAAACATTGGGGAGAATTTTCCATTCCACCAGGAACTCTACAAAGGGAACCAGCCTCTCGAGGCTGGCTTCTGGATGAACATCCCGAGTGACAGACACAGCGCCCTGTAACACACTGGCAGGGAACAGCTGGTCTGGGAGTGCCCCGCCTTGCCCCTCCAGTTTCTCTGCGGGGGGGCACGAGACGCGACACTTCATTCTGCTGCGCTCTTTTTGAGGTACTCGGCGACTGGGACTGCCCTCGCTCAGCAGCCCCAGCGACACACACTTTAAGGGGCATAAATTTCTGAAAAGCAGCCGCCTGTTTCTTCTCTTCCTGGAACCTCTCCGTGACAGAAAGAAGAGCGTCACCAAAGAGGCCCATAGGCGAAACTGGAGCATTTAAAAGGAGAGTCTTATCTTTTTCCTTCATAGAGGTCTGACTCAACCACAAGTGTCTCTCTGTGGCCACCATGGCTGCCATAGACCGGCCGATAGAATTAGCTGTCTCCCTGGTGGCCCGGAGAGTGAGATCAGCAGTCTGCCTGAGCTCATAAATCATTTAAACAGAAATTTCCGCCTGGCCCGCCACCGAGTAAGCCTTCCCCACTAACACAGAAATATATATATATTTTTTTTAGTGGTTTAGCGGGCAGAACCGGTGCTTTAAGTGAAGATGATGAAGCTGGAGAGAGATAGCTCGCGAGCGTCTCCTCCGCCTCCGGCATCGTCACATAACCAGCAAATTTAGCACCAACAATGTTACCAAAAGCATTGGACTGATTTGTGTAAATTCTGCTTGAAACCGGTCTAACCCAGGTCTTTGAAACCTCAGCATGAAAATCTGGGAAGAACGGTAAGCACTGGCGATAAGGTTGAGGTCGTGCAGACAGAAATTTATCATCTAGTTTACTTTTATTACTAGACTCCTGTCTATCAGCTGCCCAGTCGATACTGAGCTTTTCAACAGCCCGTTTTTTTTTTTTTTTTTTTTTTTTAAATAACACATCCATCAAACCTTCTTCATTTGCAGTATAATGTGACAAACTAGTTTCCTTTGATGCAAAACTTTCGACATCCAGCTCCACAGAACTGGATAATCTAATTCAACATCATCATGTGCCTTCACCCGGGCAGAATAACCGCCGCAGCGCGTGCTTCCAAAGCCGGGTGAGAGGCACTGGATCCCCCCGGAGAAAGCTGAGATAGGGCGGAGCCCGTCTCAACGTCGCCGGTGAGATCCATCTGCGAAACCCCAAGACAAGCGCAGCCACTCTGCCTCAACAGAAGCGGGACCCGTGCCTTGAGGAACTCGCAGCAAATCACTCTCCTCGAAGAGCGATCGCCGCGAGCGCAGAGTTCTCAGAGGAAAGCGCTCGCAATGCTCACAATCGACTCCCTCGAGAGCCAACTGGGCATGCTGAACTCCCAAACAAGCCACACATAGCTCGTGTGAATCCCCACCCGTGATGTATCGAGTACAGGGGGGAACACACTTCTTATACTGCTCACTCATATTGTTTTTTTTATATAATATATATAGTGATAAACTCCTGACAAAACAGACAAACACAATCGACAGATTCAGACACACACAGAGCTGCTGAAGTACAAAAAGCTGGCGTATTGTGTGCTCAGGGGATATTTATAGCTTCCTGGTCGATGACGTAACTCGCCGTACGCTCATTCTCTCCATTGACTGATTTCATTCATGCTTCAGACACGTCACGCTGAGGGCGTTCCCACTGCGATTACACGCAGCTGTAGTCCCTGAAGGGGAACATATTTTTTGCTATTTTATTAAAAAGTTTTCACATGTAAATCAACAACAATTACAATTTTAACAATGTATCTAACAATTTTATCTGTACTTTACTTAGGTATTTAAATTTGGGGAGACTTTTACTTTAACTCCACTACATTTCAAAGTCAAATATCTTACTTTTTACTATACTACATTTTCAAAATCAGTCGTTCCTTTTTATTTATGAGTGGATAAAAACGTAACTGGTCAAACGAGCCACCAATCACAGTACAGCGTGGGCGTTTTGTTTTGAACTTGAATTGGTGCTATCTACTAAGTGCGAAACGTCTCGGTTACTTATGTAACCCTCGTTCCCTGAGTAGGGAACGGAGACGTTACGTCGGATGACGACGAATGGGGTTTCACTTAGAACACCTATTGACTTCGAGTATTACAAAACAAGCCAATGGCAAAGAAATGCCATGGGTCTGCGGAATTTGCATAGCGTATCTCCACCTTACCTCGTGGGTATAAAAGGAGGACACCGGCAACATGCAGATATGTTTCTTCGCTGAGGAGCCGAGGCTGAACTCAGGCGATCCCCTGAGTAAAGCGGAAAGTGGCAGGAAGACGTAACGTCTCCGTTCCCTACTCAGGGAACGAGGGTTACATACGTAACCGAGACGTTCCCTTTCGTTGTCACTCCGAGTTACGTCGGATGACGACGAATGGTGTTACCAGTCTAATCACGCCACCTTCACAGCTGTCTTCCAGTGCCCTGCGTAAATCTGAGATCCCTGTCGTAAGACTAGCAAGGACCCCTATTTAACACAGGAATACCAAGGTACACTGGGGAGCATATCCCATAGTTTAGAGGAAATATGCAAATATTGCCAGCCCAAACGGGGGGGACTTAGAGAATACACATATGACCCGAATGATGCATATGGAGAACACTGGGGTGTCCAGCCGCAGGTGGAATATTTCAACCCCAGGGGTGGCAAGGTGGCTTGCCAAGGGAAAGACACATGCTCAGAGAGGCTTACAGTGGAAATACACATGTGGGGGTCGCTCAGAGGAGGGACCATGCACACGGGAGGCACCTAGCCGACGCGCAGGCAATAGACACTGGCGCCGACGTCAGGAATGCTGGAGGAACTCAGGGCTTTTGGAGAAGCTCACCTGAGGAGAATATCGCACGTATCCAGTCCGTGGAGTGGAATGGCGAGCAAGCAAAGACACCTGAGCGGGTCCAGTACTAGCTGGTTGAAGCGAGTACATGAGAGGACAGTGGCTCCACTCGGAGATTGTAGAATCTGGCGAATGTGTTAAGTGTCGCCCAGCCTGCAGCTCTGCAGATGTCTGTTAGCGAGGCGCCATGCGCTAGAGCCCAAGAGGACGCCACACTCCGGGTGTTGTGGGCAGTCACACCAAGTGGGCACGGTCGACCTTGCTGCTGGTATGCCAAGCAATGGTGTCCACTATCCAGTGAGACAACCTCTGCTTGGAGAGAGCCTTTCCCTTCAGCTTCCCACCATAACCGACAAGAGCTGGTCTGAGGTCCTAAAACACTGCGTTCTGTCTACATAGGTGCGGAGAGCACATACTGGACAGAGCAGTGCCAAGGCTGGGTCTGCCTCCTCCGAGGGCAGTGCTTGCAGGTTCACCCCCTGGTCCCGGAAGGGAGTGGTAGGAACCTTGGGCACATATCCAGGCCGGGGTCTCAGGATCACGTGAGAGTAAGCCGGCCCGAACTCCAGGCACGCTTCGTCAACGGAGAATGCGTGCAGGTCCCCTACCCTCTTGGTAGAGGCCAGTGCAACCAGGAGCAGAGGCACTTTCGTCGCAGAGACACAGCGACACTTTCGTCGCTCGGAGAGCAAGGTCAGTGGCGGCGCGCAGCTCAATGAAGAGCCTCGGGTCAGTCCCGCCCTCCTGCATGTCCATGAGCATCTGGGTCAGGTAGACCAGCAGAACGGTCATAGGATGCAGTGAGGCGGCTGCCTGTCCTATGGCACTATAGGATTTCGCCACAGATTAGTGTAGACGAAGAACTACAGGCTTTGGACGGGTGCTTAGGATTGCGCCGGGAACAACAGAGCGTTCAACCGGGGGGACCCCAGTGTACCCATTGGCAGCGGCCCCTGAGGGGAGGAAAGGCGGATGAGACCAACGAGAGGACCCGTGATCTCATCATGCACGTCCGGGAGGAAAGATATTGGGGTTTGCCGTGGACGCGGGTCTGCGGCCTCACCCAAAAACCATTCGTCCCGGGAAAGCATGGCCGTCATCTCCGGATCAGACTCAGGCACTGCCGTATGCACACAAGAAGGTGGCAGCTGTGACAAGTCATCATTTCCAAAAGAATCAAGCCCACCTAGTGATGCTGCTACAGACACAGCATCATCCTCTGTAGCTTCAAATTAAAACACACGGGCCAACCGAGGGTAGACTCGTGGAATCATCAGATCGCTAGCGGGCACCGTCATTTAAGAGGGGGGGCTGGGGCGTGGACACAGAGTCGACGCCTTGTTCCAGGCCAACACCCCCAGGTCACCCTGTCCACCAGCCGAAGATCGGGTGGTGGATGAGGGGACTCTCACTCTTGCGAGTTCACCGAGTCTCGACCTATATATGACGCGATGATCACGTTCCCAGAGAGAACATGAGTCATCCACGAGCGCTGTTCAAGCATGATCAAAGCCCAAACATACTAGACAGTGCTCGTGCCCATCAGAGTCCGATACCAGTCCGCTGCAACCAGAAATGCACAGGTGAGCCGTCTTTAAAAAGCTGTGCCGCGTGCGAGCACTTTTATGAGAGGAGAAAAAAAACCCGCGATGTTGAAGCGCACAGGGAGACACACACACACTGGCAGATCACTGCACAGATCAGCAGGCACTGTGAGCTCGCTGCCGATCGCCGTCACACCAACAGCGGAGAGAGAAGCTCGTCTCGTAGAGCGAAGTCAGAGATGGCTGTGGAGTGAAGAAATACTCTTGGCTCCGAAGCGAAAACATATCTGCATGTTGCCGGCGTCCTCCTTTTATACCCACGAGGTAAGGCGGAGACACGCTATGCAAATTCCGCAGACCCATGGCATTTCTTTGCCATTGGCTCGTTTTGTAATACTCGAAGTCGATAGGTGTTCTAAGCTAAACCCCATTCATCGCCATCCGATGTAACTCGGAGTGACAACGAAAGGGAACCAGGGGCCCGTTCTTCGTACGTTGCTTAAAACATCCGAGATCAAATGAGACATCCAAGATAATATCATCATGCTAATCATGATCCGGCTAATTGGGTTCTTGTAACACACCTGTTGTTTATGATTAGTATCGCTGGATTGAGTTATCTGAGATAATTGCGCGTTCATGTGTTGGTTTAAAAGGGGATATGTATCGATAGTAGAAACATTGATCAGCAACGCTGCTATTGGCTGTTCACCGTGGCCAAAGAGCGCACTCAGTTTTTCACCGCAGCAGAGAAAGAGTTATTGCTTGAAGGATATGCAGAATTTGAAAACTTAATTAAACGTTTTAACCTCAAATGTGCAAGAGAGGGCTGGCAAAAAGTAGGCTACCAAATTAAGTGTGTAGTGACCATGTTAGATGTTTTTATCACTTAGCCTATTACAGTAGGCATATATATTTTTGTATTTTAACATCTAAATAATTAATAATTTTGTTCATTGTACTGTCAGTCATCACCCACCCACTACTAGAACATGGGAACAAGTAAAAGTAAATTACTAGAATATTCTACTTAATGGTAATTTGTACTTATAAGGCACTGCTAATAAATGTTTGCCTGTTTATAAAAGCAACCAAGAAAAAAGGTGAGAAAAAATGAAAAGAAAAACAAACAGGTGGTGGTCCTGCACCCCCACGTTATACCCAGGCAGAAGAGCTGGCTCTTGGGTTAAATGTGAACCGACCCATTGTGGAGGGCATCCATGGAGGCCGCTCTTCCTCAGACCCAGAGGCCAGTCGCAGCAACACCTTCATTACTGGTAAATGAGCATTAAATGATCCTAATTAAATTAAGTAGGCCTATAAGCCCAATGGCTGTCCAGTCATATCAACTGTTAAACGTTGAGTAGTAATGAATTGCTTTGAATTGTGAAACAATTGTGAAACTACATGTAGTTAATGTAAAAAAAAATATGTTGCCATGAGTTATTTATCACATTTCCCCCCAGTGTACTTCATTGCAAAGAAATTGTGTTTTCCTCTTTTGTGCACTTTTAAACAATACACCAACACTTTTATCTGTTCCCAATAAAGTGTTTGCTGAAGCATGTGCAGGAAGACTTTTTCTAACTTTACATCAAAAGGGAAGAAAGTACAACACTTTGTAATGCCCATTTTCCCCCAATGCACAGGACAGTGAAGAAACCCACTCAGATGACTGTCTTTTGGAGAAAGAATCTGTAAGTGCTTAAATAACTTTACTTAATTTACACTTGAGTTACCTATTATTTCTGAATGCAATATGAGTTGTAGTGATGTGTAGTTCATGAACGATTCGTTCATTTTGAACGAATCTTTAATATGACTCGGGACTACCGAGTTGTCTCAGAGAGTGATTCGTTCATTTTGTGTCGACCGCGCATGCACATTGCGCAACATATGGGTTCTGAATCTTTACTGGAAACAGAAATGATTAGTTCATCTCTCTCGAGTCTTCGGGTTCGGGACGGGTCCGAGTCTTTCGTTCTTCCTGTCAGTCCATAGAGACTATGCTGTCAGTACCGGAAAGAGAATTGATTAGTTCATCTTTCGAGTCTCGAGTTCGGGTTCGGCCGGGTCCGAGTCTTTCGTTCTTCCTGTCAGTCCAATAGAGGCTATGCTGTCAGTACCGGAAAGAGAAATGATTAGTTCATTTTTTCGAGTCTTCGGGTTTGAGTCCTTCGTTCTTTTTTCACGTGACTTGTCACCGTATTGAATAGCCTACTAATTTACAACCTTTTTACAAACAAGCACATAGTTAAGGTATTAAATATAATAGTACTTAATTAATGTATAATATATAATAAAACATACCACAGATGCACAAGAAACATTTAGAAAAGAGAAGGACAGGGACAATATAAGATGGAACTTTTATTTTACAGATACTGTTTTGCACATATTTTGTATTTTAATTCCTAAATATAAAACAATATACATTCAGACGCAGTCAATAATACGAATATAATGTTGTATTTGATGCGAGATAACAGCGGTCACGTGACAAAAGAACGAAGGATTTAAAACCCGAACTCGAGACTCGAAGAAAATGAACTAATCCTTTCTCTGTCCGGTACTGACAGCATAGCCTCTATGGACTGACAGGAAGAACGAAAGACTCGAACCCGAACTCGAGACTCGAGAGATGAACTAATCATTTCTCTTTCCGCTACTGACAGCATAGTCTCTATGGACTGACAGGAAGAACGAAAGACTCGGACCCGGTCGAACCCGAACTCGAGACTCGAAAGATGAACTAATCATTTCTCTTTCCGGCCCTGCTGTATCACACACGGCACGGTCGGCCCAGCAGACAGATCCGAGTCAGACACTGGCGAGTCGACAGCTAATGTCTCGAGACACGAGAGGAGAACTAACCTGATAAATATGAAGTTGCAAAGGAAAGAAGGTCTCGGATCAGGAGGTGAGGTGAACTAACAGAATCAGACTGCAATAGCCTGAACTTAAGACCCAACAACTAATCAATTAATAAAACATTTCGGTTTCTTATAATTTGGCTTTGGCTGCATTACCCTATAGTTTATTTTTATTCTTTTTACAAATGTAATCAATATTTTCGTAAGTACTAGATGTGTTGGGATATTTAACATGCCATTTTAATTATATTATGCTGAAATGAACGAAATGACTCGAAAAACGATTCGTTCTTTTTGCTGAACGAGACTCAAAGATTCGAGTCAGTAAAATGATCCGAACTTCCCACTACTAATGAGTTGAGAAGTCCACATCTACAGAAGAGTCTGCACAAAGCAGTGATACAGAGTTGTTTGTTGCATAAGGCTTGTGTTGACAGGTTGACACCTGCCCCACCACCCCAACCCTAGAAAATAAAGTATTTTGAAAAAAAACTTAACAACTTAAAGAAATAAAAACTGGCACTAGAGATAGAGTTGCTTCAAAGGAACTTCAGAGTAAGTGCTAATATTATTTCACACAGAGTACTATTGCTGACCTTGCATAATATCTCTTATTGCAGGCAAAATTTTCTTTACAAAGAACAATTGAAATAAAACTCAAGGAACTAACCATTTTTGTCTTGTCTTTTATGAATGAAATGTTTTTTTTTTTTGGTGTTTTTTTTGATGGTGGCAAATGTTGTGAAATATGGCACATGCAATGTCACAGGCCCTGTCAGGTGCAATAGTTGACCAAAGTTAATTTCATTGTGTGCCCTTGTCCTGGCTAGAGCTGCATTGTAACTGGTCTGGGGTATGGGTCAGGGAATGGGGTCATAAAACACCTGTTTGCCTTTGTGTATATAACACAGTGAGCTTGATATTTATATTTTTCCTTACCACATTCAAATAATGTGCGTAATGTGAATCTCTGAAAATTATTGAGTCATGCACAGATCCATTTTGCTTCCACATTTGTGATATGGAACATAGTCACACATCATCTAAGAGATTTTAGTCTGTCAACTGCCCTTTTTTAAAATTTGATATAATATTAATAATATGGAATATTAAGAATCGCTATAGTAACTTGCCTACACATTTACATTGTGATCCCCCTTTCGGTTCACAGAATCCCCTTCACTGCACTGTGTGCGCAGTCTATGGCACCAATCACATTAGGGAAGCCTGAAGGACATACTGTGTCATATTAATCGGCATGGTCATGATTGCATGATCTTCATTAAAAATTATAATATACCTGCGTTGGCAAAAAAACAACAACACAAAAACAGACAGCACTTTTCAAGTTCTCTGCATCTCTTGATGAAAGAGCCACTCGCAAAGAATCTCAGGACAGTGCACACAGTTTTTGGGGTTTTTTTGGACTTTTTTTAAAATTAGTTTTATTTTTATTATTATTAGAACGTCTCGGTTACGTATGTAACCCTAGTTCCCTGATAGGGAACGAGACGCTGCGTTAAACACTGTGGGAACGCCCCTGCGTTGTGCGTCATGAAGCACGTATGGAATCAGCCAAATGTAGAGATGGAATGTCATAGGCAGGTGACGTCATCGACCAGGAAACTATAAAGCAACCCATAAACACAAGCGCAACAGCTTCTGATAGGCCTGAAGGAAGCGCTACCGGAAATGCCGGGAGTATGGTGGAATGACGCAGCGCCTCGTTCCCTATCAGGGAACTAGGGTTACATACGTAACCGAGACGTTCCCTTTCAAGGGAACTCGAGCTGCGTCAAACGCAATGGGAACGCTAATACCCACGTCGCCATAGGACCAAGTGACCGCCATGTGAGAACTAGCGCACAGAGGACGAGAGCACCTGTGCCCCAGGGGTAGAACTTAAGTCTAGGTCCTAGAACTTAATGAAAGTATGCTGTGAAGACCATCCAGCCACATCACAAACTTCACTGAGGGAAACTCCTGACAGTAAGGCTTTAGAAGCCGCCATACTCCTGGTAGAGTGGGCTCGTACAGCCAAATGTGAAGGCTGACCAGCCGACTCATAGGCAAGTGAGATAGCCTCGACCACCCACTTGCTCATTCTCTGTTTAGACGCGGGACACCCCTTCTTGGGTGGCCCAAAGCACACAAATAGTTGTTCTGACTTCCTCCACAGGGCAGTTCTGTGGACATAGGCGTCTAACGCCCTAACAGGGCAGAGTAAATTAAGTTTCTCCTGGTCAGACGACAGAAATGGAGGAGGACAAAAGGCCTGCAGAACTGTAGGTCTAACAACATTAGTAGGGACCTTGGGAACGTAACCTGGTCTAGGATGCAGAAAAGCCTTAACCATGCCAGGCGAAAATTCCAGGCACGAGGGTGAAACTGACAGAGCCTGCAAATCTCCGATTCTCTTTAGTGAGGAGATAGCAAGAAGAAAGATAGTCTTAAAGGTGAGAAACTTCTCAGGAACTTCTTCGATAGGTTCAAGAGGAGCTAGGGAAAGACCTTCTAATACGATGGCCAGATCCCAGGCCGGCACCCTCGTACGAACTGCTGGCCTCAGCCTCAGTGTGCCACGAAGGAAACGAGTTATAAGCGGGTGTCTCCCAAGAGAAACTCCACTGAAAGGGACGTGGTAAGCAGCCAGTGCCGCCACATACACCTTTAGTGTGGAGGGGGATAGCCCTGTGGAGAAGCGCTCCTGCAGGAATTCCAGCACTGCACCCACTGGGCAGTTAACTGGGTCCTGCAGGTGCTCTCCACACCAAGAAGTGAAGGGTTTCCACTTCAAGGCATAAAGCTTCCTCGTGGATGGAGCTCTGGACTGAAGAATGGTCTCAACAACCTCGGTTGAGAGACCAGAGTTCATGAGCTGGGCCCCCTCAGAGGCCAAGCCCACAATACTGGGCGGGGTGAAATATCATGCAATCCCCCGGCCTCGGCCCCTGTCTCGACAGGGAGTCTGCTACCACATTAAGATACCCAGGAAGATACATTGCTCTCAGAAATAGTAACCTCCCTTGGGACCACAGGAGGATCTGACGGGCCAACTTGTAAAGCCGGCGAAGCCGCAGGCCCCCCTGATGATTTATATAAGAGACCACCGACGTGTCGTCTGACTGAACTAACACATGATGACCTCTCAGGTCTGCTAGGAAGTGTTTCAGAGCCTGGAACACCGCCAACATCTCTAGACAATTTATAAGCCGTGATAGATGATGGTCCTGCGACAGCCCTTGGGCTGGACGACCACTCGTGACCGCCCCCCACCCTGTGAGGGAAGCATCCGTCGTTAGCGTTACGTGACGACAAAGAGCCCCCAACACAGGCCGTTTGAATAGGAACCAAGTTTCTTTCCACATGACCAGAGCACAAAGGCAGCGCCGCGTGACTTTGACCGTGCGGAGCGGATTTATATATATAGACGACTGGTTAATTCTAGCTCAATCAGAACAACAGGCGGTTCGGCATCGAGATGTCGCTCTTGCTCACATCAAGAGGTTGGGGTTGAGGCTCAATGCCAAGAAGAGTGTTCTTTCTCCATTACAGAGAACCACTTTTCTCGGTGTAGTGTGGGATTCGACGACGATGCAGGCACAGTTGTCACCTGCTCGTGTTGCTTCGATTCTCGCCGCAGTAGATCAGGTCAAGCTAGGCCAGTCATCCACTGTAAAACAGTTCCAGAGACTGTAAGGTCTCATGGCAGCTGCGTCCAACCAGCACATGAGACCGTTACAGTGGTGGCTCAGAACCAGGGGATTCTCCCCGAGGGGAAGTCCGCTTCGTATAATCAGGAGTTCGCGACGTTGTCATCGCGCCCTGATTATGTGGAAAGATCCTCGTTTTCTGTCCCAAGGCCCTGTGTTAGGCGCTCCTTGTCGTCGCGTTATGCTAACAGATGCCTCTCTCACGGGGTTGGGGGCGATCATGAGTGGTCCCCCAGCTCAGGGTCTGTGGCAGGACCATCACCGTTTATGACACATAAATTGTCTAGAGATGTTGGTAGTGTTTCAGGCTCTGAAACACTTCCTCCCAGACCTAAGGGGCCATCATGTTCTTGTCCGGACAGACAACACATCGGTGGTTTCTTATATCAACCATCATGGGGGTCTGCTTTCTTGCCCACTTTACGAACTGGCACGTCAGATCCTTCTATGGTCCCAGGGGAAAATTCTTTCTCTGAGAGCTATTTATCTCCCGGGGTATTTAAATAAGGGGGTAGACATCCTGTCGAGGCAGGGGCCGAGGCCCGGGGAATGGAGTCTTCACCCCGAGGTGGTGGAGCTCCTATGGGAACATTTCGGTCGTGCCGAGGTAGACCTATTTGCTTCTCGAGAGACATCACACTGCCCACTGTGGTTCTCTCTCAGCCAGCCAGCTCCACTGGGGTTGGACGCGATGGTACAGCCGTGGCCGAGGTCACGTTTGTACGCTTTTCCCCCGATCGCTCTGCTCCCGGGAGTTCTGGAGAGGGTTCGCCAGGACGGGCTCAGTCTTCTGCTAATCGCCCCGTTCTGGCCGGCCCCAGTATGGTTTGTGGACCTAGTGTCTCTCCTCGACGGCTCTCTCCTGGAGATACCGATCAGGAGAGATCTACTCTCTCGGGCGAGTGGGTTGATCCTTCACCCCCGCCCAGAACTATGGAGGCTGTGGGCTTGGCCTCTGAGGGGGCCCAGCTCATAGATTCTGGTCTCTCGACTGAGGTCGTTGAGACCATCCTCCAATCCAGAGCCCCCGCCACGAGGAAGTTATATGCTGCGAGGTGGAAACTTTTCACCTCTTGGTTTGGAGAGCGCCAGCAGGACCCAGTTAACTGCACGGTTGGTACAGTGCTGGATTTCCTGCAGGACCGTCTCTCCACTGGGTTATCCCACTCCACACTGAAGGTGTACGTGGCGGCCTTAGCTGCTTACCACGCCCCTTCAAGTGGAGGGTCCCTCGGGAGACACCCACTGATATCTCGCTTCCTTCGTGGCACCTTGAGGCTGAGGACTGCAGTTCGCACGAGGGTACCATCTTGGGATTTGGCCATTGTCTTAGAGGGTCTCTCCCTAGCTCCTTTCGAGCCCATCCAGGAAGTTTTGGAAAAGTTTCTTACACTTAAGACTATCCTTCTTCTCGCTATCTCGTCTCTAAAAAGAATTGGAGATATTCAAGCACTTTCGGTGGCTCCTTCGTGCCTGGAATTTGCTCCTGGTATGGTTAAGGCTTTTCTCTGTCCGAGACCAGGGTATGTTCCTAAGGTGCCAACTACTTTTCTTAGACCTATAGTTCTGCAGGCTTTCTGTCCTCCACCTTTTCTGACGTCAGACCAGAAGAAACTTAATTTACTGTGCCCCGTTGGGGCCTTAGATGCTTATGTCCACAGAGCTGCCCTGTGGAGGAGATCGGAACAACTGTTTGTCTGTTTTGGGTCACAGAAGAAAGGGTGTCCTGCATCCAAGCAAAGGATGAGCAAGTGGGTGGTCGAGGCCATCTCGCTTGTTCAAGGTTCGGCCCATCAGCCTTCACCTTTGGCTGTAAGGGCTCATTCCACCAGGAGTATGGCTGCCTCTACAGCTCTTCTTTCAGGAGCTTCTCTTCAGGACGTTTGTGATGCGGCAGGCTGGTCCTCACCGCACATTTTCGTTAGATTTTATTCCCTTGATCTTAGCTCCAATCCCGGGGCTCAGGTTCTCTCGTCGGTTTGTGTCTCCTAATGTCACACGACGGGGATTTGGTCGTATGGGGAGGTGGGTATTGCGTTCCCACTGCGAGTTCACTCAGCGGTAGTCCCTGAAGGGGAACGTCCCGGGTTACGTATGTAACCCTAGTTCCCCGAAGGGACGGACGCTGCGTGTCCTGCCATTCTCCCAGCATCCCCTTGGGTCGCTTGCTTCAGTAACTTTTAAGCTGGTGTGTTGTGTGCTCAGGGGATATTTATAGCTTCCTGGTCGATGACATCACTCGCTATCACGCTCCATCTCTCCATTGACTGATTTCATTCATGCTTCAGACGCGTCACGCTGAAGGGCGTTCCCACTGCGAGTTCACGCAGCGTCCGTCCCTCCGGGGAACTAGGGTTACATATGTAACCCGGGACGTTTTCTTCAATTTAGGTGAGAAATTTAGTTGTTGGCATTCCTTGTGATCCTTACAGATATGTATACCTAAATATTTTACACATTTCTTAACAGGTAAGTTAAACATTTTTTCCTCATCAGTCTGATACAAACATGAGATTTCACATTTAGATTTGTTAAGCTTTAAACCTGAAGCAGCAGAGAATTGGTCAATTAGAGTTATAGCATTATTAATCTGATGTTTGTCGCTCAAAAAGAGAGCTGTATCATCCGCTAATTGAGTTACTCTGATTTCCTTACCGAAAATAGACAATCCTTTAATAATAGGACTATGTTTAATATGTAATGACAGTAATTCAACCACCAGCAGGAACAAAAACTGTGAAATAGGGCAGCCCTGGCGAACTGATCTCAGTACAGGAAATCTTTTTGTGGTGTTTGGATATAATATTACAGAACTATCAATATTTTTATGAAGCATTTTAGCTATAGATATCATTCTTTGTCCGAAATAAAAAAATCTGAAGTGCTTTAAATAAAAAATAAAGTTCTACAGTATCAAATGCTTTATAAAAATCAAGAAATACTATCGGTGCATCAGTATTGATGTTATCAGAATAATCCAACAGGTCGAGAACAAGTCTTATATTGGAGCTAATGTGACGGTTAGACATAAAACCTGTTTGTGTTTCACTTATTATCTCATGAAGACCTCTTTTTAACTGTTTAGCAAAATTAACGATAGAAATTTGTAGTCAATATTTAAGAGTGTGATAGGTCTCCAATTTTCTATCATTAAATGATCTTTATCAGGCTTAGGGAGAAGACATATTAAACCTTGCTTCATACTCGTAGACATTTCCTCTTTTAAGATGCATTCTTCAAATAAATCAAATAAAGGATTTTCAATAATTTCCCAAAAATGCAAATAAAATTCGACCTGATAGCCCATCATTACCCGGCGATTTAACCTTTTTTTATTGAACTGACAGCCTCTGAGATTTCCACTTTAGTAATGGGACGTTCGCAATCCAACTTAAATTGTTCAGATATAGTTGGTGTAAATGCTTTAACTAATTCGACAAAATTTATCACAATCATCAAATTTTATATTAGACTTATATATATTGCTATAAAATGTACCCACATATCTTGAAATGTCTAAAGAGTTAGAGGTGATGTTATTATCAATTTTAAGAGTGGTTAAATTATTTATCTTGCGATTTCGTTTTTCTAAAGCAAAGAAATAACTTGAATTTTTTCCCCTTGCTCCAGCCATTTTGCTCGCGACCTTACAAATGCCCCTTTAGCCATTTTAATATACATATTATCTATTTCCTCTTTTAATTTTTTCATTATAGTTTCTTCTTCCTCTGAGAGATTATTTTTAGTCATCAAAATATTTAAATTATCCATAATACTTATTTCTTTTGCTATACTTTTTTAAAATTGCTTTACTTTGTCTAATTGCTATTTCAGTGCACACAGTTCGTGCTGTTATTAGCCTAAAGGCCAACTCCGACGAGTCGAACATTTAATGTGCGTTTCCAAAAAATGAATGATGTAAACGACATCCTCACGAGTCTTGGTAAAATTATATATCTAAAAAAAAAGTACACTATCGCGCTGCGTTTAAAGACTTCCCGTATCACCTCTGCTTATTAAGCTGCGATCTAATCCTGTTTACATGAAATAAGCCTGCTCGCGAGCAGGTTCAAGCAAGCGCACCTGTTGCTATGACAGCAAGTCTAGCATGAGCTTTGAAGAACCAAACAATCCAAGATCATGCCAAATCGTCAACAATCAAATCCAGCTAACTGAGTTAGCGACGTACGAAGAACGGGCCCCAGGGGTACGTTTCCCAAAAGCATTGTTGGCCAATTATGATCGCAATTTCCATTTAACTCTATAGGGACATCCCGCTTGACGTCACGGCATTTGGAGCAGCCATCTTGACGGAATAGAAAATGCTATACCGCCGGTGAATACAGCTCGTCGCGAAATATTTCTATCATGACCGAGCGATGCTCTGCAGTTGGATGCGATCAGATGCGTGATCAGACAAAAGGAATATCTTTATACCGTATTCCAAAAGAAACAAAATGGAGAAACAAGTGGTTGTCAGGAATAAACAGGCAAAACGCTGAGGACGGTGTTTGGCTTCCAACTCAACACACGCGGCTTTGCAGTCTTCATTTTGGATCAGGTAAGTTGTCCCCTCGAAGGCTAATGAATGATTTATCTGAGTTCGGGATCAAATGTTAAATCCACTGTTGCCATAGAAATCCGCAATGTTTGTGTGCACTACCAGGCATTCAGTATAACATAAGCTTGTTTTAGCCGGACACATCAGGCTCCCAATTTTACGATATATAACGTTATATTTATATGTATATATAATTTTTTGTTGTTGTTGGTTTCAACAGAAAATCATTTAATCAAACCCCCTTTAAGCCCTTTAAGATAGAACTATTGTGCATATTTTTCATGGTTCTAACGGTGTATGGGTTGACTAAATTTTTCTACGTTTTTTTTGTAGCAGTGAAAAAAAAACCTACCAACATTAGCTAGAAACGTCTCGGTTACGTATGTAACCCTAGTTCCCTGATAGGGAATGAGACGCTGCGTCAAGCTGTGGGAACTCCTCTGCGTGTATGCGTCATGAAGCACGTATGGAATCAGTCCAATGGAGAGACGGAACGTCATAGGCAGGTGACGTCATCGACCAGGAAACTATAAAGCACCCCCAAAACACAAGCGCGACAGCTTCTGATAGGCCTGAAGGAGGCGCTAACGGGCATGCTGGGAGTATGGCAAAACGATGCAGCATCTCGTTCCCTATCAGGGAACTAGGGTTACATACGTAACCGAGACGTTCCCTTTCAAGGGAACTCGAGCTGCGTCAAGCTGTGGGAACGCCAATACCCACGTAGCCATAGGAGCAAATGACCGTCATGTGGGAACTAGCGCTCAGAGGACGAGAACACCTGCGCCCCAGGAGTGGAACTTAAGTCCAATTCATAGAACTTAACAAATGTATGCGGTGAGGACCACCCAGCGGCATCACAAACATCACTTAGAGATACCCCTGACAACAATGCTTTAGAAGCAGCCATACTCCTAGTAGAGTGGGCTCGTACAGCCAAAGGTGAAGGCTGATCAGCCGACTCATAAGCAAGTGAGATGGCCTCGACCACCCACTTGCTCATTCTCTGTTTAGACGCGGGACACCCTTTCCTGGGTGGTCCAAGGCACACAAATAACTGTTCTGATTTCCTCCACAGGGCAGTTCTGTGGACGTAAGCGTCTAACGCCCTAACCGGGCAGAGAAGGTTAAGTTTCTCCTGATCTGATGACACAAACGGAGGAGGATAGAAAGCTTGCAGCACTGTAAGTCTGACAGCATCAGTAGGGACCTTAGGGACATAACCTGGTCTAGGGTATAGAAAATCCTTAACCATACCAGGCGAAAACTCAAGGCACGAGGGTGCAACCGACAGGGCCTGCAAATCTCCGATTCTCTTAAGTGAGGAGATTGCAAGCAGAAAAAGAGTTTTATACGTGAGAAATTTCTCAGAAACTTCCACAATAGGTTCAAAGGGGGCCAAAGAAAGGCCCTCTAGTACAATGGCCAAATCCCAAGTCGGCACCCTCGTACGAACTGCAGGCCTCAGCCTCAAAGTGCCACAAAGGAAGCGAGTTATAAGTGGGTGTCTCCCAAGAGAAACTCCACTGAAAGGGACATGGTAAGCAGCTAGTGCCGCCACATACACCTTTAGTGTGGAGGGGGATAACCCTGCAGAGAAACGCTCCTGCAGAAACTCCAGCACTGCACCCACTGGGCCGTTAACTGGGTCCTGCCGGTGTTCTGCACACCAAGAAGTGAAAAGTTTCCACTTCAGGGCATATAACTTCCTCGTGGACGGAGCTCTGGAGTGAAGGATGGTCTCAACAACCTCAGTTGAGAGTACCAGAGCGTCCAACCCCAGAGGGGCTGGCTGACTGATGGAGAACCACAGATGACAGTGCGTTGTCTCCTTGGAAGCGAATAGGTCCACCTCGGCGCGACCGAAACTCAACCAAAGGAGCTCCACCACCTCGGGGTGGAGCCTCCATTTCCCCGGCCTCGGCCCCTGCCTCGACAGGGAGTCTGCTACCACATTCAAATAACCAGGAAGATACATAGCTCTCAGAGACCGTAACTTCCCCTGGGACCACAGGAGGATCTGACGGGCCAACTTGTAAAGTGGACGCGACCGCACGCCCCCCTGATGATTTATATACGAGACCACCGACATGTTGTCTGTCTGAACTAACACATGATGACCTCTGAGGTCTGCTAGGAAGTGTTTCAAAGCTTGGAACACCGCCAACATCTCTAGACAATTTATATGCCATGATAGATGATGGTCCTGCCAAAGACCTTGGGCTGGACGACCACTCATGACCGCCCCCCACCCTGTGAGGGAAGCATCCGTCGTTAGCGTTACGCGACGACAAAGAGCCCCCAACACAGGCCCTTTGGATAGGAACCAGGGGCCGGTTGCACCAGCTGTGCGTAAGTTACAACTTAGCCTAGTTTTGACGTAAATGGGCACTAAGTTACAACTTACGCACTACTAAATATTTTTCCGTTGCACCATTCAACTTAGTTTAAACTTAACTCTACGTTCCACCTAAATATTTACGGCAGCTCTGCCCATGAATAACGGTCGGAATGAGATGGCAGCCAGATTAGATTACATCGATGAGCTCGTAATTGATAATGAAGAACCGCAAATTCGTCGACGAGTTTTACGATACCGACATCATCCTTTGGATATTTATGATGATGTCGACATATTTGCTCGTTTGCGCTTTAAAAGAGAGGGAATAATGCGGATAACGGACATGATCGCGGCTGATATTCAACATGAAACGGACCGAAACGACGCTCTCTCCCCAAGCCTTCAAGTCTGCGTCGCATTACGTTATTTTGCTACTGGATCATTTCAAAACTTAGTCGGCGATTGTATACAAATTCATAAATCTACAGTATGTAGAGTGATCTGCAGGGTGTCACTTGCCTTGTGTCGCCACATGAACAACTACGTGTGCATGCCAAGCATAAATGTACAAAACACAAACAGGCAAAAATTCCATGCCATTGCCGGTTTCCCTGATGTACTTGGCTGCGTCGATGGGACACAAATCAGGATAAAAGCACCAACAGTGGATGAGAACGCTTTTGTGAATAGGAAGGGATTTCATTCACTAAACACCCAAGTCATCTGGGACCTGGGTCTGGGAAGTTTGTGTTTCTTAAACTGCGTTGCTAGATGGCCAGGTTCAAAGCACGACAGCTTCATCCTAAGAAGATCAAACATCTTTGAAAAGTTTGATTACGGGGAGTATAGTGGCATTCTGCTGGGTGATTCTGCCTACCCACTTAAAAAGTGGCTGATGACACCATACT
Source organism: Siphateles boraxobius (assembly GCF_051911475.1). Classification (NCBI taxonomy): domain Eukaryota; kingdom Metazoa; phylum Chordata; class Actinopteri; order Cypriniformes; family Leuciscidae; genus Siphateles; species Siphateles boraxobius. The sequence goes on from NW_027509042.1 coordinate 27,177,853, forward strand.
TAAACCCTTCCACACTAGCAGAGGAAAAATTCAATTCTGCACATACCAAAACACGGGTAACGGTGGAAAGAAGTATCGGTGTTTTAAAAAGGAGGTGGTCATGTCTCCACAGGCGTATGGCAGCATATTTAAATTTGTTTGATTGTTTATTTTTATCAGTTTAGGCTAATATTTCAGATAAAGTGCAAGTTTTGAATACACCCCAAATGCCCTCGGTAGGAATTGCAATGGAGCCAGAGAGAGCAGCAAAGGTGACAGGAACATGCATTGTATTGCACAATTTGGCTATGCAGTGGAAGATGCCAGTTGATGATCTAGGAGGTGAAGAGATTGAGGAGGTCCCGCAGGAAGAGCACAGACTTCAAGACCCAGTGCAAGAGGGTGTAACTGTCAGGCGTTTCATCACACAGAATCATTTCACTTAAACTGCACTAAAACACATAATTGACCTTTTTATGTAACATATCATTATTTGTCGATAAGTTCACACACAAATTGTTTAGAATAAAAAGACTACTATTTTTTCATTTTTAATTAAATAAACTTAAATTCCATTCATTGTAGATTTGTATTCCTCGTCTCACTTGTGAACTGTATCTCAAATCTAATATCTCTCAGTTGTGATGAATTCAAAGACACCTCCGAAAAAATGTTCTTTTTAAAGTAAAAACTCAGACTTCTTGTAAAATATATCTTGTCAAATATTTATTCTTGTCAAAATTATTTCATGGTGTCTGCACACACTACAAATAAATTCAATAAATATACAAATTATACTGTATTGAAGAATAATAAATATATAAACATAAATATCGCTGTGTTGCAAACAAGTTATTAAATGTAATAACAGAATGACGCAACAATTAGCCTACACACTTTAACCATTAGCCTTAAACAAACTTGGAAATGAAACTGTCGATATGATGACCTACATTTCAACGATGTTGAAGAAGTAACCAAGAGGCTTTAACTCCTCTTGTAATTTAATGATTTCTAGGTTTAATTTAACATTTTCAAGTTCTATTTTTTTGCGTTCACTTTTTATTTTCAAGATCTCCTCTTCTACTTTCGCACATTCAAGTTTGAGAAGCTTACAGCGGCTATAGTTTATGTCCTCCTCCTGCTCATTTGGACGTTTCCTTTTCTTTGCATTTTCGGCTGAAGGTAGCGGTTCTTTATCTTGTGTGCTCTCTGGACGGTCTATGCGAAGGACAGGCAGATCTCCCAATGATGCTGGTGCTACAGTGTTTTCAGCGCAAGTTTCTGTTGCAGGAGTTGCAGAGCCGATCCGCCCTATACGCTCACTACGCAAGCTGCGTAGGGCCCCGCAAATTACTCAAGGCCCGCCTCCCCCTCGTGCCATAGCGCGTCAATTAATGTTTACAACATCCATGACAAAATTAAGTGAAACTATTCTTCTGGTCACGAAAAGAGGGGGAAAAAAACATGAGAGTGAATTGCGGGAAAAACAATCAGGTAAACTTGTGTTCCCTTTCGTTGTCACTCCGAGTTACGTCGGATGACGACGAATGGGGTTTCGCTTAGAACACCTATCGACTTCGAGTATTACAAAACGAGCCAATGGCAAAGAAATGCCATGGGTCTGCGGAATTTGCATAGCGTATCTCCGCCTTACCTCGTGGGTATAAAAGGAGGACGCCAGCAACATGCAGATATGTTTTCGCTTCGGAGCCAAGAATATTTCTTCACTCCACAGTCATCTCTGACTTCGCTCTACGAGACGAGCTTCTCTCTCCGATGTTGGTGTGACGGCGATCTGCAACGAGCTCACAGTGCCTGCTGATCTGTGCAGTGATCTGCCAGTGTGTGTGTGTCTCCCTGTGTGCTTCAACATCGCAGAGTTTTTTTCTCCTCTCTTAAAAGAGCTCGCACGCGGCACGTCTTTTTAAAGACGGCTCGCCCGTGCATTTCTGGTTGCAGCGGACTGGTATCGGACTCTGATGGGCAAGAGCGCTGTCTAGTGTGTTGGGCTTTGATCATGCTTGAACAGCGCTCGTGGATGACTCATGTTCTCTCTGGGAACGTGATCATCGCGTCATATATAGGTCGAGACTCGGTGAACTCGCAAGAGTGAGAGTCCCCTCATCCACCCCCCGATCTTCGGCTGGTGGCCAGGGTGACCTGAGGGTGTTGGTCTGGAACAAGGCACCGACTCTGTGTCCGCGACCCCAGCCCCGCTCTTTAATGACGGTGCCCGCTAGCGAACTCATGATTCCACGAGTCTACCCCCCCCCCAAAAAAAAAGGGGTGGCCCGTGTGTTTTCATTTGAAGCTACAGAGGATGAAGCTGTGTCTGTAGCAGCATCACTAGGTGGGCTTGATTCTTCTGGAAATGACGACTCGTCACAGCTGCCACCCTCTGGTGTGCATACGGTTGTGCCTGAGTCTGATCCGGAGATGACGGCCATGCTTTCCCGGGACGATTGGTTTTTGGGTGAGGCCGCCGACCCGCGTCCACGGCAAACCCCAATATCTTTCCTCCCGGACGTGCATGATGAGATCACGGGTCCGCTCGTTGGTCTCATCCGCCTTTCCTCCCCTCAGGGCGGCCGCTGCCCATGGGTACACTGGGGTCCCCCCGGTTGAACGCTCTGTTGCCATGCTACTGTATCCTCAGAGTGCTTCCCGGCGCAATCCTAAGCACCCGTCCAAAGCCTGTAGTTCTTTTCGTCTACACTAATCTGTGGCGAAATCCTATAGTGCCACAGGACAGGCAGCTGCCTCACTGCATCCCATGACCGTTCTGCTGGTCTACCTGACCCAGATGCTCATGGACATGCAGGAGGGCGGGACTGACCCGAGGCTCTTCAGTGAGCTGCGCGCCGCCACTGACCTTGCTCTCCGAGCGACGAAAGTGGCCGTACGCTCTCGGAGTCAGGTGATGTTCACCATTCTGGGGCTGACCGGTCTGAGGTGCACGATGTCGGGTGGACCCGTCTGCTCGACACCCCCATCTCCCAAGTCGGCCTCTTCGGCGGTGCGGTTGAGTGCTTCTGCCCTACAGTTCTCAACCGCCCATGAGCAGATTGAGGTTATTCTGCCCGACGGCCCCGCCGTCCGCTCAGATCCCTCAGTCTGCCCACCGCCGAAGGCACCCTCCTACGGTTCCAACACCGCCCATTCACCCGTGCCTGGCTCTGGAAGACCGTAGCTGGGACGCCACAGCCCTCTCCAGCCCCGCCCCCCGCTAAACGCCGGGTTAGCGGCACTTTTGAGATGGGCTGCTCAGAGATGAGACTCAGTTCTTCCAGGAGTTGGTAGCAGGGCCACTCCTTTCCCCGGTGGAGGGCTGGCGAAGAATCCTTATTCAGAAAGAACTGACTCTCTCGTCTCTGAGCATATAGAGTTCTCGGACGACACAGAGCGCCGCCCACAAGCCGTGCTCTCCTCGTCCCCCTCTGTTCCAAAGGCGGTTGACACGGCGTGCCGTCCACGGACCGCTTCGCCCCTGTCCCCCTCTGTCGCCAGACCCCTGACAGAGCAGGCCCCCGTGGAACGCTGGTCCTTCCCTGGGCTCCTCTGTCAGGGTGCGGTTATGACCTTGCCCCCACACCGGGCCGCTATGCCGTCCACGTCTGGGCCGGTCATTCCGCTTCGCTGCACCACCCGGGGGACGTCTGTGGTTCTTGACGCCGCTGGTACAGTTGGGAGCCTGCCTAGAGCTTCCCTTCTGTTCCGCTGGGTAGCGCGAACCATCGGCTCGGCTTGCGATTCAGTTCGCACGGTCTCCTCCCCGCTTCAGGGGAGTCTGCTCCACTTTGGTCGGTGGCTATGCCCCTATCATGAGAGCGGAGGTTGCTACCCTACTGGCGATGGGTGCGATTGAGACTGTTCCTCCAGCCGAAATGAGGTCCGGGTTTACAGCCCCTACCTCATTGTCCCGGAGAAGTCTGGTGGGTCACGTCCAATCCTGGACCTACGCATCTGAACCGCTCCCTTCACAGGCTGCCGTTCAAGATGCTCCTGGCCAAACGCATTTCTGGATGTGTGCGGCCACAGGATTGGGTTGCAGCGATCGACCTGAAGGACGCCTACTTTTATGTCTTCGTTCTCCTTCGACTCAGACCATACCTACGGTTTGCTGTCAGGGCACGCGCATATCAGTACGCTGTTCTCCCATTCGGGCTAGCCCTGTCTCCTCGCGCCTTCACAGGGGTTCTTGAGGCAGCCCTTGTTCCTCCATGGGAACACGGGGTTCGCATCCTGAACTATCTCGGTGACTGGCTGTTTTAAGCTCACTCCTGAGACCAGGTTTGCGAATACAGGGACCCAGTGCTCCGGCACATAGCTCGTCTGGGCCTTCGGGTCAACTGGGGAAGGAGTAAACTTTGCCCCGTGCAGAGGATCTCTTTTCTCGGTATGGACTTGGTCGCCTTCTCCACTCAGCCATTGCTGACTTGCCTGAGACTATCAAGCGCAAGAGTGCGGTTCCACTGAAGTTTTTTCAGAGGCTCCTGGGGCATATGGCATCTGCAGCCGCGGTACGTCGCTCAGATTGCTTATATGAGACCGCTTCAGCTTTGGCTTCGCGACCGAGTCCCGAGGTGGGCATGGCAACACGGCACCCTCCGAGTACCAGTTACTCCGACCTGCCGTCAGTACTCACCCCGTGGTCAAACCTCAGTTTTCTACGGGCCCGAGTGCCCCTGGAACGAGCTTCCCGGCATGTTGTTGTCTCAACAGATGCCTCCACGGGCTGGGGCGCCATGCGCAATGGACATGCTGTCACACTCTCATGTTGAGCAGAAATGCTCCTGAAAAATTCTGTGAGATTTATCACACCCAGGTGTTGAGCAAGGTTGCTCCTGAAGCTCAGTGATTCTCGCATGTAGTGTTGAGCAGTATGGCATGTCTATTGCCTCGAGTTGCTGGCAGTACGCCTTGCCCTGCACCGCTTCCGGGCGTTGCTCTGGGGTCAACACGTACTAGTCCGATCAGACAATACCGCCACAGTAGCGTACATCAACCATCAAGGTGGTCTACGCTCGCGCCGTATGTCGCAACTCGCCCGCCACCTCCTCTTATGGAGTCAGAAGCATCTGAGGTCGCTTCGAGCCATTTTCATTCTGGAGTCCTGAACTGTGCAGCCGACGAGCTCTCACGGCTTCGGCCACTCCCTGGAGAATGGCGACTCCATCCCCAGTCGGTTCAGCTGATTTGGGACCAGTTCGGGGACGCGCAGATAGATCTGTTTGCCTCTCACGACTCGACCCATTGCACCCAGTTTTATTCCCTGACCGAGGGCACGCTCGGCACGGATGCTCTGGCGCACAGCTGGCCGCAGGGCCGCAAGTATGCGTTTCCCCCAGTGAGCCTTCTTGCGCACACCTTGCGCAAGGTCAGGGAGGACGAGGAGCAGGTCATTCTGGTTGCCCCTTACTGGCCCAACCGGACCTGGTTCCCCGAACTAGTACTCCTCGCGTCAGCACCTCCCTGGCCGATCCCTCTGAGGAAGAACCTTCTTTCTCAGGGACGGGGCACCCTATGGCACCCTCGTCCCGATCTTTGGAGCCTCCACGTGTGGCTCCTGGATGGGACGAGGCAGGTTTGAGTACCCTACCACCAGCGGTGGTGGCTACCATCCCTTCCGCTAGAGCGTCGTCCACGAGACACGTCTATGCGTTGAAGTGGAACCTCTTCGTCAACTGGTGCTCTTCTCACCGAGAAGACCCCCGGAGATGCTCGATCAGCGTTGTGCTTTCCTTCCTTCAACAGGGGTTGGAGCGAAGGCTGTCTCCCTCCACCCTGAAGGTGCCGCACATCATGACCTCATTGAAGGTAAGTCGGTGGGGAAGCACGACCTGGTCATCAGGTTCCTGAGAGGAGCGAGGAGACTAAATCCGCCTCGCCTCCTCTCGTTCCCTCTTGGGACCTCTCAGTGGTTCTAACTGCCCTGAAGAATGCTCCCTTTGAGCCCCTGCAATCAGTCGAGCTTAAGTTCCTGTCTATGAAGACAGCGCTCCTGGTTGCACTGGCCTCCATCAAGAGGGTTGGGGACCTGCACGTATTCTCCGTTGACGAAGCGTGCCTGGAATTTGGGCCGACTTCCTCTCACGTGATCCTGAGACCCCGGCCTGGATACGTGCCCAAGGTTCCTACCACTCCCTTTCGGGACCAGGTGGTGAACCTGCAAGCGCTGCCCTCGGAGGAGGCAGACCCAGCCTTGGCACTGCTCTGTCCAGTACGCGCTCTCCGCGCCTATGTAGACAGAACGCAGTGTTTCAGGACCTCTGACCAGCTCTTTGTCTGTTATGGTGGGAAGCTGAAGGGAAAGGCTCTCTCCAAGCAAAGGTTGTCTCACTGGATAGTGGACACCATTGCTTTGGCATACCAGCAGCAAGGTCGACCGTGCCCCCTTGGTGTGACTGCCCACTCCACCCGGAGTGTGGCGTCCTCTTGGGCTCTAGCGCATGGCGCCTCGCTAACAGACATCTGCAGAGCTGCAGGCTGGGCGACACCTAACACATTCGCCAGATTCTATAATCTCCGAGTGGAGCCTGTGTCCTCTCGTGTACTCGCTTCAACCAGCTAGTACCGGACCCGCTCAGGTGTCTTCGCTTGCTCGCCATTCCACTCCACGGACTGGATACGTGCGATATTTTCCTCAGGTGAGCTTTCCTGAAAGCCCTGAGCTCCTCCAGCACTCCTGACGTCGGCGCCAGTGTCTATTGCCTGTGCGTCGGCTAGGTGCCTCCCGTGTGCACGGTCCCTCCTCTGAGCGACCCCCACATGTGTATTTCCACTGTAAGCCTCTCTGAGCATGTGTCTTTCCCTTGGCAAGCCACCTTGCCACCCCTGGGGTTGAAATATTCCACCTGCGGCTGGACACCCCAGTGTTTTCCATATGCTTCCTTCTGGTCATATGTGTATTCTCTAAGTCCCCCCCTTCTGGGTTGGCATTAATTGCATACTTCCCCTAAGCTTGGGATATGCTTCCCAGTGTACTTTGGTATTCCTGTGATAAATGGAGTCCTTTGTCCAGGCTGACAGGGATCTCGATTTACGCAGGGCACTGGAAGACAGCTGAGAAGGTGGCGTGATTAGACTGGTAACCCCATTCGTCGTCATCCGACGTAACTCGGAGTGACAACGAAAGGGAACGTCTACGGTTACGCATGTAACCCTCGTTCCCTGAGTAGGGAACGGAGACGTTACGTCTGCCTGCCACTTTCCGCTGTACCGCGGGGATTGCCTGAGCTCAGTCTTGCCTCCTCAGCGAAGAAACATATCTGCATGTTGCTGGCGTCCTCCTTTTATACCCACGAGGTAAGGCGGAGATACGCTATGCAAATTCCGCAAGACCCATGGCATTTCTTTGCCATTGGCTCGTTTTGTAATACTCGAAGTCGATAGGTGTTCTAAGCGAAACCCCATTCGTCGTCATCCGACGTAACGTCTCCGTTCCCTACTCAGGGAACGAGGGGTTACATACGTAACCGTAGACGTTCTCTCCTCTCCAAGTTTGATGTCAGCAAAGTTAAGTTTATGTGCATTTCTACTGTGTTTTTTCGGTCTTGCTAACCTAGCTGGGCAGGCAGTCAGTGCATCTCTTGCATCACTTTGTGCCTGACAAAAGTGAGAGTAAAATACAATTATTTATTACGTTTGTTTTTGATGAACGACAGTGCAACGGTGTTTGTTTACTGCAGCTCGGAAAAGATAACCGCGTCGCGTGTGTTATCATGCGTTCATATGCGCGCGCACGAAATGAAATGCGCATTTTTCAAGCAGAAATATATGTGGAGACCACGACCAGACATACTGTACAATATATGGGCGTGAATGATGGCACTCCTCATCAAAGTACACATTATACAGTAAATATACTTTTAAAACAAGACACTGATTATCTAGTCTCAGTCAATGTGTAGTTAAAAACTCTAAACAACTGCACTAATTATACAAGATGGAAAGCAATGTATTGACAATTTGACCACTGATTTATTGGCTATATTGAATTTTAAATGTTGAATTGCTAGCTGGACATACTGGTCAATATGGATGGACATCCCTAAGTAAATATTAATCATAAATCAAAAATTGCTTCAACATGTATAATAAAAAAAACCTTTAACATGCTATGGCAAGCCAGTTTAGATTTTATTCATTTACAGTTCATGCATTTTTGATATCAATAATTTTTTTTTTTACTATTTGCAATGTGAATTCTTGATTATTTTTACTATAGGGCCCCTTAGTTACATTTTTATTAACCAATGTCTATTTTTGATATCAGGAATTACATGTTCACTTGTACAAAAGTTAATTTTTTATATCAATGATGTCATCACTCACAGGGATTATTGATATCTGCATCACTAGTTCACTAGTTAAATATTACAAGAGCCAAGTCATAGTATTAATAGTATTTTATATTTGAAAATGAATAAAAGGAAATTGGGAGCCAGTTTGAATGGGTCTGATGCAGCTTATAAAATGAGTTATCTATAATTTGCAGGTGCTATGCTTAAGTTTGTCAGTAGAGGAGATGCTGGATCATCAGCCAATATTCTATAGAAATACTCTATTCAATAAATATTGGTTGTTTGAACCTCATTCTGTTCTATATTTTTGTACTTATTCTTTGACTGTTTTGTTTAAAGGAGGGAGGATTGTATTGGGAGCACTGAAGTGTCAGGTGTGACTGTGTGTAAATGGCAATCGGTTTACATAGCTTTTGCCAAGTAAGACATGGTCCTGGATCAACATATTTTGTTGATCCTGGATCAACATTCCTGTCCCAAAATGTAGTCCTTACCCAATCCCTACCCTTAAACATAACCCTACCCATAACTTTTCCCTAAAATCAGAGGGTAATGATCAGTGAATAACATTGATGTTTAAGGACTTCACCCTGATTCTAAGCCTAAACTTGACATAAACTGTAAACTTGTCCCTCAAATCTGATTGGTTGATTGGAAAGTTGATCCAGGATCAACAAAGATATTGATCCAGGAACATGTGGTACTTGGTGAAATCACGTTCACCCACGGGGTCAGGTAGAGGGCCCCTTTAGAGGGCAGAATTTAGAGGGCAGAATTTTGCTTAGGGCCCCAGGGAGGTCAGGATCGGCACTGAGGAGTTGGCTGACTCGATGCAATAACACCTGCCGATGAATAAACAAGAGCTCGCTTTTTTCAAACTTTACATGGTTGAGTCCTAACTGCAAGTCAGAAAAGTAGCCTATTTTATTTTTATATTGTTCATTGGCACCATATGTATTTTTAGGAAACATTCTAAGAATAAAAACAAGAAAATATAAATACTTTGAGTAATGTCTTCTGTGGCCTCACTTCCACTTTCAACTCCAGTGATTCCGCAGACGGCGGGTGAGTTATCACCAATTATTTCCAGGATAACTGTTGAAAATCCTCAATCGCTTGTCTCTTAAGGTCGCTCCACTTCTTCCTAACTTCTTTTATCTCCCTCTGCTCACAGCCTTTTGCATTTATTTTGTTTGTTATGTCCTGCCAAGTATCATTTTTTTCCGGTTTGTGACAGATGAGTTTAATTTGTTTTCAAGGACTGTTTTGTTTTCTTTATATCCATCAATTAAAATAAGAATTTCTTCATGACTGAAATTTTTCTTCCTGATTCTTTTCTCCTCCATGAGTAGGCTATGAATATATTTCAATTAAAAGTTTAATGTTTTGATTTTGACAACGTTTGTTGTAACGTCTTTTTTAAACTTTCGGTTAGTCAAGAATGAGTTTGAAATTCCGCGCTGTTCAGACTATTTCCTGTTTACCTATAAGAAGGCTTGTGATTGGCTTAAAAAAAATAGACGTCATTCTATGCGTCAACGCATTACTTTACGGAGAGTTTACGACCTACTAGCTACGTTCTGCCTTACGAACATATGGTGCAACGGAATAAAGTAAAGAGTTAGTTACAAACTAGCTAGTAGTTACTAAGCCTCTAGTGTGGACTTTACGTTCCAGTTTAAGTAAGAACTTACGAACAGCTGGTGCAACCCTACCCAGGTTTCTTTCCACATGACCAGAGCACGAAGGCAGCGCCACGTGACTTTGATCGTGCGGAGGGGATATCCCCTCGGGGAGAATCCCTTGGTCCGGAGCCACCACTGCAGTGGTCTCATGTACAACAGGCCGCAAGTTATAACGTTGGACGCTGCTGCCATCAGACCCAACAGTCTCTGAAACTGTTTTACAGTGAGTAGCTGGCCTAGCTTTACTTGTTTCATAGCTGAAAGAATCGAAGCAATGCGGGTCGGAGAAAGTCGCGCCCGCATCGAGATCGAATCCCAAACGACACCCAGAAAAGTGGTCTTCTGAGAAGGAGATAATAGAAGGAGATAATACACTTTTCTTTGCGTTCAGCCTCAACCCCAACTTTCTCATATGAGCGAGAAAAACATCTCGATGCTGAACCGCCATCTGCTCTGTCTGAGCTAAAATCAACCAATCGTCGATGTAATTGAGGATACGAATGCCCTGAAACCTCAGGGCAGTGCCGATCCTGACCTCCCTGGGGCCCTAAGCAAAATTCTGCTAAGGGGCCTTCTACCTGACCCCGTGGGTGAACGTGATTTCACCAAGTACCACATGTTCCTGGATCAACATCTTTGTTGATCCTGGATCAACTTTCCAATCAACCAATCACAAGTTTACAGTTTATTTCAAGTTTAGGCTTAGAATCAGGGTGAAGTCCTTAAACATCAGTGTTATTCACTGATCATTACCCTCTGATTTTAGGGAAAAGTTATGGGTAGGGTTATGTTTAAGGGTAGGGATTGGGTAAGGACTACATTTTGGGACAGGAATGTTGATCCAGGATCAACAAAATATGTTGATCCAGGACCATGTCTTACTTGGCAAAAGCTATGTAAACCGATTGCCATTTACACACAGTCACACCTGACACTTCAGTGCTCCCAATACAATCCTCCCTCCTTTAAACAAAACAGTCAAAGAATAAGTACAAAAATATAGAACAGAATGAGGTTCAAACAACCAATATTTATTGAATAGAGTATTTCTATAGAATATTGGCTGATGATCCAGCATCTCCTCTACTGACAAACTTAAGCATAGCACCTGCAAATTATAGATAACTCATTTTATAAGCTGCATCAGACCCATTCAAACTGGCTCCCAATTTCCTTTTATTCATTTTCAAATATAAAATACTATTAATACTATGACTTGGCTCTTGTAATATTTAACTAGTGAACTAGTGATGCAGATATCAATAATCCCTGTGAGTGATGACATCATTGATATAAAAAATTAACTTTTGTACAAGTGAACATGTAATTCCTGATATCAAAAATAGACATTGGTTAATAAAAATGTAACTAAGGGGCCCTATAGTAAAAATAATGAAGAATTCACATTGCAAATAGTAAAAAAAAAAATTATTGATATCAAAAATGCATGAACTGTAAATGAATAAAATCTAAAATGGCTTGCCATAGCATGTTAAAGGTTTTTTTTATTATGCATGTTGAAGCAATTTTTGATTTATGATTAATATTTACTGAGGGATGTCCATCCATATTGACCAGTATGTCCAGCTAGCAATTCAACATTTAAAATTCAATATAGCCAATAAATCAGTAGTCAAATTGTCAATACATTGCTTTCCATCTTGTATAATTAGTGCAGTTGTTTAGAGTTTTTAACTACACATTGACTGAGACTAGATAATCAGTGTATTGTTTTAAAAGTATATTTACTGTATAATGTGTACATTGATGAGGAGTGCCATCATTCACGCCTATATATTGTACAGTATGTCTGGCCGTGGTCTCCACATATATTTCTGCTTGAAAAATGCGCGTTTCATTTCGTGCGCGCGCATATGAACGCATGATAACACACGCGACGCGGTTATCTTTTCCGAGCTGCAGTAAACAAACACCTTTGCACTTTGTCGTTCATCAAAAACAAACTTAATAAATAATTGTATTTTACTCTCAATTTTGTCAGGCACAAAGTGATGCAAGAGATGCACTGACTGCCTGCCCAGCTAGGTTAGCAAGACCGAAAAAAAACAGTAGAAATGCACATAAACTTAACTTTGCTGACATCAAACTTGGAGAGGAGAGAACACAAGTTTACCTGATTGTTTTTCCTGCAATTCACTCTCATGTTTTTTCCCCCCTCTTTTCGTGACCAGAAGAATAGTTTCACTTAATTTTGTCATGGATGTTGTAAACATTAATTGACGCGCTATGGCACGAGGGGGAGGCGGGGCCTTGAGTAATTTGCGGGGCCCTACGCAGCTTGCGTAGTGAGCGTATAGGGCGGATCGGCTCTGCCTCAGGGTGGCTAAAGCTGCATCCATGCATTTCGTGAAAGTGCGGGGAGATAAAGCTAGGCCAAATGGAAGAACCTTGTACTGGTACGCCTCGCCCCCGAAGGCGAACCTCAGGAACTTCCTGTGTTGTGGAAGGATGGAAATATGGAAGTACGCGTCCTTCAGATCTATCGTGACAAACCAGTCCTCGGATCTGATTTGTGACATTATCTGCTTGATAGTGAGCATCTTGAATTTTAGCTTCCCTACCGAGCGATTCAACAGGCGCAGATCTAAAATTGGACGCAACTCCCATCCTTCTTTGGAACGATGAAATATCGGCTGTAAAAACCTGACTCCAACCTGGGAGGAGGAACCCGTTCTATAGCCCCCTTTTGAAGGAGCGCTTTCACCTCTTGTTCCATTACCAGAGCCTGCTCGGGGCCCACCACTGTGGGCAGAACCCCTCTGAATTTTGGTGGACGACACCTGAATTGGATAGTATAACCCTGTTTTACTGTGTGCAGAACCCACTGAGATATTTTTGGAAGGCTTTTCCACTCTGCCAGAAATACTACTAAGGGTACCAGTCTCTCGAGACTGGCCTCTGGTGTAACTTGAGCAGCAAACACAGTGCCCTGTAATGGCGCACCGGCAGGGAACGACTGGCTTAACTGCTCTGAGACCCTCCTCAGAGGGGGCAAGCGTCCCTCGGGAAAGCGCTCGCTGGGACCGTCTGTGCCCCGGCATGAAGGCGGGGTTGGCAGAACGGGCCCCTGAGGGCACAGAAGAAGAGCGGGCACCATGTAATGCAGTGAACACCTCTCTCCCACGGCAGGGACCACCCTCAGCATCCTGACGCCTTCTTAGCCATAATAACTGTCCTCAGATCAGATTTGCCAGAAGACTTCGGCTGAGAGTGCCACGTCTGGTCCCACTATTTGGAAGGGGGATAGCGAGACGCGACACTCTGCTTCTGTTGCGCCCTATGTGAGGAGCTGACTGACGGCCTGGACTGCTCCCGCCCAGCAGTACCGGGGACATGAATTTTAAGAGGCATACATTTCTGAAACGCTGCCGACTGTTTCTTCTCTTCCTGAAATCTATCTATGACAGTATTTACAGAATCACCAAAAAGACCATGAGGAGAGAGCGGAGCGTCCAAAAGAAAAGCTTTGTCTTTTTCTTTCATACCAGAGAGATTTAACCATAGATGCCTCTCTGCGGCCACCAGGGCTGCCATAGTACGGCCCATTAGCTTGGCCGACTCCTTGGTGGCATGCAGAGATAAATCTGCAGCCTGACGCAGTTCTCGAACTACGTCAGTGCTGACCTCTTGAGTGTCACTCACATCCTTTAATAAGTCAGCCTGGTATTCCTGCAAGATGGACGATGTGTGCAGGCACGCCGAGGCTTGACCGGCCACCGAATACACCTTACCCACTAAAGCTGACGTACTTCTAAAAGGCTTAGAGGGTAAAAGTGGTGCTTTAAAAGAAGATGCAGCTTCAGCAGAAAGATGACTAGCAAGCGCCTCTTCTGCTTTGGGCATCGCCCCATAACCATGAGATTTAGCCCCCACAATGTTTGAATAAGTGGAACTTTGAGGGCTAAAAACACGATAACAGACCGGCTTTTTCCACGATCTCAAAACCTCTGTGTGGAGATCAGGGAAGAAGGGCAAGCACCGGCGTGGAGGTTGAGAACGGGAAGGCTAAAATCTTTCATCTAATTTAGATTTTTCTCTAGACTCCTGCCTAACAGCTGGCCACTCGATGCTTAATTTAGAAACAGCACGAGTGAGCACCTCCATAAGCTCCTCACTTTCGGGAGAGCGAGATGGCGAATCATCGACATCTCCCGCATCCAGACTAACAACATCCAGATCCTCAGAACTGGATAGTTGCAGTACTAGGGCCTCAGTTCGGGGGGAAGAAACCGCAGAGCGTGCTTCCGAACCCGAGACTGAGGCACTGGATCTAACAGGTAAGGGCTGAGATAGGGCAGAGCCCGTCTCAAGCCCCGCTGTTAGATCCATCTGCGATCCCCACGAATGACGTCGCCGCTCAGCCTCGGCATAAGCGGGACCTGATCCGCGGGGATCGCGAACCGAACCACTCTCCTCAAAGAGTGATCGGCGGGAGCGGAGCGTTCTAAGAGGCAAACGCTCGCAATGCTCACAATCAGCCCCCTCGAGAGCTGACTGGGCATGCTGCACTCCCAAACAAACAACACATAAGCTGTGTGTATCCCCACTCGTTAAATAGCGCGAGCAGGGAGGAACACACTTCTTAAATTGTTGTTCGCTCGCCATTGTCTCTCAATATAATATAATATATATATATATATATATATATATATATATATAGTTTTTTGAAATAGTGAAACTCCTGCTTAGTGACAGACAAAAACACTTGAGACAGATCCACATATAGCGCTTACTGAAGGCAAAGAAGCTGTCGCGCTTGTGTTTTGGGGGTGCTTTATAGTTTCCTGGTCGATGACGTCACCCGCCTATGACGTTCCGTCTCTCCATTGGACTGATTCCATACGTGCTTCATGATGCACACACGCAGAGGCGTTCCCACAGCTTGACGCAGCTTGAGTTCCCTTGAAAGGAACAGTATTAAAGTAGTAGTAAAGAGTGGAGAAGAGAGCTGTGGAACTGCTCAGTCACTGGTAGGTAATGCATTTACCTAACACACTGTAGCCCAATGTCAAATCGTTTTTATGTAATTATATTATTAGTATAATAATATACTAATAATATATATTACCCACGGCAGTGGATCTATTATTAGGGGTGGCCCACCCCTAACAAAGAGTATAGAAGAACAACTTCTATACTCTTTGCCCCTAATAATAGATCCATTGCCACTGAGTAGCTGACGGATGTATTCCGTCAAAATGGCTGACACGCGGCTAGGGGTCATGTGACTGGGAGATCCCTATTGGTAACGACGGAACTTGCGACCATAGTTGGCTTTGGGTAACGCACCCCAGAGCCATTATATTATAGGCTACATAAACGGTTGCGACACAGTAGCTGTGTCCGAAACCGTTCACTCATTCACTAATCCCTATAGTGTATGGCATTTGAGTACACTATATCTGCAAGGAGTGAACAAAATGAAGTGAGTGAATTCGGACGCTGACGTTTACACTGTGTGTCGGAGAGCTGGAGCTGTCGAAGAAAATGCTTTGTCACACGTAAGTTACTCCCTTTATCTTACGTTACATACTTTATAAAATAATTTTAACAACAAACAACCATAGTGATCTCGCCACCGCATGATCACAGGATTCGTGTAGATCTCAATAGTTCCAAACAAATTGAGTTGCCAATGATTTTAAGCGGGGCAGAGAGCAGCATGTAGCTTATTTATGTGTGTGTGTGTGTGTGTGTGTGTGTGTGTGTGTGTATATATGTATATATATATATATATATATATATATATATATATATATATATATATATGGCGTTGTGCAGGTTTATGTGAACATATCATAACTTTAGGATGTTAATAATTATGACCATAGACGCTCGAGAAAAATATATACAGTAAATACTGTAAATGTATTATACCTTATGGGAACAGTCCCCTTCCCTCCAAAATTCAACACACAAAAGATGTATTCGATTCAAATATATAGGCCTATATATACAGTATATGGCTGTTCAGCAATGTACCGGTGCTCATTTTGTATTTTTTTCATAAACTAAGAGTTTTTCCAGTTATTACTTTGTTTTTGTCAACACCGTCAGACTCAATAAAAAGCAAATGTTTTTATTTTATTTGGTCTAATATATATTTAGAGTTTTTAAATCATTATCTGGCATTCTTCGTACACATATGCGGTTGAATGTTGAAAATTAACTTTTGTTAATTTTTTTAATACTGTTTCATGTGTACTCCCTTAAAAGATATAACATCATACAATGTTTACTTTAAGCCTAAAGACAAAAAGTAATGTTTTTTTATTTAACAAACATATTTTTGTATTAAAAGAGACTATTACTTTAATAACTCAACAGCACTGAAAAAACATATTGTAAGCATATTCATTTAAAACAAATAAAACTCCCTCTGACGGTGGTGTCTTTAGAACTGACGGTGATGACACTAATCTGACGGTGGTGACAGTGGCCTCATTACAACATACAATTCTAAAATGTATTCCACTCAAGTCAATGGCTTCTTGCTTAACATAACTTCCTAAAATACATAAACTCAAAGTTGAGTGTAATGACTATGTAATTGGGGGGAATTACATTGAATGTTAGATTTAGTTAAATGTTATCATGCCATTTTCATTTGGCTTTAGTCATTGGAGATGCATAGCCTACAAGGAATATTGTATACTATGTGCTATGTAGGTAGGTAGTAGGTGCACTATGTGCATCCCGAATGACGTAAGCCAAATGAACATGTCATAATAGTGAATTGAGAGAGAGGGAAGGCACACCTCCTCCCCTAGGGTTGGACGATAGGCCGATGGTATAGTTCATCAATGGTTATATCGCAGTAAGTTCCAGTCTAATTATTTAGAATCATTTAATTATTTCCGATTGGCCGAGAGACGTCCTATGACGCACTTTGAGTGAGGATATCCATGCACATCCTCACTCGACCATAGAATCTTCACTGCCCACAGCTGATAATCACTCCACCTTTCTTTTCAAACTGCGCAATGCAAACATTCCAAGTTCAAAGACAATGAAGTTGCTGAGCAACCAAGCTGGTTGTTTGGAACTAATTTTTAGTGCAGGCGAAAATCTAAATGAATGTTATAAAACACAATTTAATCCCTTTAAACGTGTTCAGATGCAAGTGGAACTGCTGTATAAAAGCAATATAGCGCTCGTATTCATGAGGATGTTCATGGATATCCTCACTCTCACTCGCGCTATATTGATTCATAGTAGCATGTCGTGTAGGTCTGTATGGAAGAAATATAGGGGGAATTACATAAATAAAAATATGAAAGAGGTTAATCCCTCATTACAGATCATATTGGTATTTATTGTGATCAACAATTATATTCTAGCCTTCGTTGAGGACCATTTGGAGGTTTTTGTCACCACCGTCAGACAGAAAACTTGACGGTGGTGACGTCTGACGGTGGTGACAAAAAGCTACTCTTTCACATGATATGCATGAGTTGTTCACATTAGCCATCTTGTTTCCCCTCTGTTGCTAGCAACTTCAGACCTCTTCTTAAAAAGTATACATTTATGTCATAATCTAATCTAATATTTGTTATACAAAAGATACGGTGTTGACATGTTATAGTTGTGACAGTAGCAGTGTCCAAAAATATGAACAAGTTTTTGAGAAAATTGAAAACTTATAAGAGCTTGAGGATCTTGAAGCATGCAGTAGAGCTGAAGGTTTGAAAATGGGGTCCTCAGGAGTGTAGTTGACCTTGTAGTTGCCTGATTTTATTGCTTTTTATAAATATCTGACGTTGGTGAGTAATATGTGGGACACATTTTGAGCAACCACGAAATAATAGTAAATATTGTTCAAAACTCACTGTTTGTAGTTTTTAATACATATTACAATGTACTTTTTCATGTGGTAAAGATATTATTCAATTCAATTATTACTTTTTGTTGTTTTAATCAAGATGAAAGGATCATCTCCTATCCAAGGACAACTGATTTTGTAGGCAATCGGGCAGCATATAATCATTAAATTAATAAAAGATAAAAATAAACCTTTAAAAGAACCTTACATATGTGCAAAGGACCCCCTGATTATAACATTGATTATTTTTATTCATGATAATGTTATTAATTTCCAACAGAATTAGCACTTTTCTTAGTGGAACATGTTTTTTTGCCAAAGTTTCAAGAATCAGTGTAATGTCATTTTGTTAATAGATTGGTGTGCCAAGAGTGACATTAGTCTTCATATAGACTGAGTTAAGCAAGAGTCTTGAGACAAATTATAATAGCACATTATAGTACTTGGATACTTACGTACATTTGAAGTAGGGCTGGGCGATATATCGAATATACTCGATATATCGCGGCTTGTAGTCCGTGCGATGTAGAAAATTACTATATCCTGAAACTCGCGGACTTTTTTTTTCCTTTGTTTTTTCCCCCTCTTGTCCTGTCCAGCATCAAAGCGCAAGCATAATGATTACCTTCAGGGTTTTTCCTGCATAGACAATTATGAGCTGATTAATAACTGATCCTGATCGATTGCTCCTGTCTGCCTAGCTGCCTGCTGTGTTTTGTTTGCTTCGAGGCTGTAAGCTCCGTCTAAGCCTCGTACTAGCTTTGTATTTCTTTCTGTTTTGAACCATCATTTACTACCATTTCTAGTTGTTTGTACTACTAAATACAGCTTAGACAACATCCCAGATTAACCTGACATCGCTAGCTTCCGTTATTGTTAGAACAACACGCTAGTAACTCGCTAGCCTGTTAACGCGCCACCCGTGCGCTCAGTTATTTTTTTATTTTTCTTTCTCTCGCGCCCGCGCCTCTGAGTTCATAAAAAGCCCAGATGAGTAAGAATCAGTCAACAAACACGGTGAGTAATGTCTTGTCCTGTTATTATCACCTGCACTTCATGTTACATGTTTCGCATAGCCTTCCCCGTCGGCAATATAGGGTTTATATGTGATAAATGCAAGGAAACAGTCAGGCTGACGGAGAAGATTTCAGAATTAGAAACACGCATCAAAACTTTAATTGAGGATAGTAAGTGTGCTAGAGCTTTAGATTCTACTTTGGATGCGCCTAGCATAGTGAACTCTTTACATGATTCGGTTCCGGCTGAATTATTGCCTGTGCAGCCAGGCAGATGGGTGACAGTGAGGGATCGCTCTAGTCACGGATCAAAAAACCACTCTTCCGTTCCGATTACCACAACAAATCGATTTGCCCCACTCAGTGAAACACCCACTGAGAATTCTGTTGATTGTACCCTGGTAATTGGCGATTCTATTACACGGAACGTGAAAATAGGGACACCAGCCAACATAGTCACATGTTTGCAGGGAGCCAGAGCACCTGACATCAAAGCAAATTTAAAAGTGCTGGCTAATGCTAATCGTAAATTCTCTAAGATTGTTATTCACGTCGGCACTAATGATGTTCGACTCCGCCAGTCGGGGATCACCAAAATTAATATTAAAGAGGTGTTTGAACTCGCAAGTACGATGTCAGGCACTGTAATTTGCTCTGGCCCCCTTCCTGTTCGAAGGAGTGATGAGATAGTTAGCAGATTGTCATCACTCAATGGCTGGCTGTCTAAGTGGTGTCCGCAAAATAATATAGAATTCATAGACAATTGGAAAAGTTTTTGGGGCAAACCTGACCTGTTGAAAAGAGATGGTATTCATCCCTCCTGGGATGGTGCTGCTCTTCTCTCTAGTAATTTGGCTCATAGTCTTAGAGACAAAACATGACAATCTGGGGCTCAGGTCAGGAAGCAGACAAACTGGCTAAACCGACCGTCTGCTAGCGGCCTCGCGTCACCAAGGTCAGATAAATCCCATCACATAGAGGCTCTTTCACCTAGATATCATCATATAGAGACTGTGTCTGTTCCTCGAATTTGGAAATCCAAAAAACGTCCAATCCGATCTAAGGTTAACAATGTAATTGATATTCAACAAATAAAAAATAGATATAATACAGATGAGCAAACGATAAAGCTTGGGTTGCTGAATATTCGATCCCTTACTTCAAAAGCACTCATAGTTAATGATATGATTTCAGATTATAACCTAGATGTGCTGTGTATGACAAAAACCTGGCTAAAACCAGACGATTACATTACTTTAAATGAGTCCACCCCTCATGATTACTGTTATTGTTACGTGTGGGTTTTTGTTGTGTCTTGTATATCACGTGATCCCTTGTTTGTCATGTGATCCTGCTATGTGTCTTGTCTTTTGTTTGTTGTTGCTCAGTGTCCACAGGTGTCCCTCGTCCATGTTTATTAGTCTCCCCAGGTGTTTCTCATTAACCACGCCCCCTTGTTATCTTGTTTAGCTTGTTTGTCTGTTTATTTAAACCCCTGTGTTTCAGTTGTTGGCTGTCGGTTGTTGTTTATGTTACTTCTGTTCCTTGTTTCTGAGTTCCCTGGATTTCCTGTTTATTAAATGTGCTTGCGATTGGATTCGTTCTCCGTCTCGTTCCTGACTCGCTGTAACAGAACAACCGACCACAAATGAATCCAGCAGTACGAATCTCGCCTGATCTTCCCAGCATGAGCATGGAGTTCGACAAACAGGCCTTTGTGGGAAGCCGCAAAGCGATTTTCCGGGGGTTCCGTGGAGGTCACAGGGGAGGATATGGGTCCAGACAAATTTCTCAGCGTCCTAATCTCTGCGTCCAGCCCAATCCTCATCACGTCAGCCACGTCCAGCCAGAGCTTCACGTCAGCCACGTCCAGCCAGAGCTTCCCGTCAGCCGCGTCCAGCCAGAGCTTCACGTCAGCCGCGTCCAGCCAGAGCTTCACGTCAGCCGCGTCCAGCCAGAGCTTCACGTCAGCCGCGTCCAGCCCGAGCCTTCACCGCTGGTCCCGTCCAGCACAGAGCCTTCACCGCTGGTCCCGTCCAGCACAGAGCCTTCACCGCTGGTCCCGTCCAGCACAGAGCCCTCACCGCTGGTCCCGTCCAGCACAGCGCCCTCACCGCTGGTCCCGTCCAGCACAGCGCCCTCACCGCTGGTCCCGTCCAGCACAGCGCCCTCACCGCTGGTCCCGTCCAGCACAGCGCCCTCACCGCTGGTTCCGTCCAGCCCAGCGCCCTCTCGCTCTCGGAGACGGAGGAGGAAGAGGACTTTCCACGTCCCACAATGCCTGGAAGTCCTTCCTGTACTTCCTGTCAGCCCAGAGTCCTCGCCGCTGGTCCCGTCCCATCCAGAGACTGTTCAAGTCACGTCTGCCGATCCAGAGACTGTTCTAGTCACGTCTGCCGATCCAGAGACTGTTCAAGTCACGTCTGCCGATCCAGAGACTGTTCAAGTCACGTCTGCCGATCCAGAGACTGTTAAAGTCACGTCTGCCGATCCAGAGACTGTTCAAGTCACGTCTGCCGATCCAGAGACTGTTCAAGTCACGTCTGCCGATCCAGAGGCTGTTCAAGTCACGTCTGCCGATCCAGAGGCTGTTCAAGTCACGTCTGCCGATCCAGAGGCTGTTCAAGTCACGTCTGCCGATCCAGAGACTGTTCAAGTCACGCCTGAACCTGATCGCTCTATGTTTGTTTCTGTGTTTACGTTTGTCCTTGTGGCTGTTTCTGTTCTGGTGTCTGTTCCTGAGCCGGAGCCAGTGTTTGTTCCTGAGCCGGAGCCAGTGTCTGTTCCTGAGCCGGAACCGGAGCCAGTGTCTGTTCCTGAGCCGGAGCCAGTGTCTGTTCCTGAGCCGGAGCCAGTGTCTGTTCCTGAGCCGGAGCCAGTGTCTGTTCCTGAGCCAGAGCCAGTGTCTCTTCCTGAGCCAGAGCCAGTGTCTCTTCCTGAGCCGGAGCCAGTGTCTCTTCCTGAGCCGGAGCCAGTGTCTCTTCCTGAGCCGGAGCCAGTGTCTGTTCCTGAGCCGGAGCCAGAGCCTGTTCCTGTTCCCGGGCCAGAGCCTGTTCCTGTTCCCGAGCCAGTGTGTGTGTTGCCTGTTCCCGAGCCAGTGTGTGTGTTGCCTGTTCCCGAGCCAGAGTCTGTGTTGTCCGTTCCCGAGCCAGAGTGTGTGTTGTCCGTTCCCGAGCCAGTGTGTGTGTTGCCTGTTCCCGAGCCAGTGTGTGTGTTGTCTGTTCCCGAGCCAGTGTGTGTGTTGTCTGTTCCCGAGCCAGTGTGTGTGTTGTCTGTTCCCCAACCAGTGAGTGTGTTGTCTGTTCCCGAGCCAGAGTCTGTGTTGTCTGTTCCCGAGCCAGAGTCTGTGTTGTCTGTTCCCGAGCCAGAGTCTGTGTTGTCTGTTCCCGAGCCAGTGTGTGTGTTGTCTGTTCCCGAGCCAGTGTGTGTGTTGTCTGTTCCCGAGCCAGTGTGTGTGTTGTCTGTTCCCGAGCCAGTGTGTGTGTTGTCTGTTCCCGAGCCAGTGTGTGTGTTGTCTGTTCCCGAGCCAGTGTGTGTGTTGTCTGTTCCCGAGCCAGTGTGTGTGTTGTCTGTTCCCCAACCAGTGAGTGTGTTGTCTGTTCCCGAGCCAGAGTCTGTGTTGTCTGTTCCCGAGCCAGAGTCTGTGTTGTCTGTTCCCGAGCCAGTGTGTGTGTCGTCTGTTCCCGAGCCAGTGTGTGTGTCTTCCGTTCCCGAGCCAGTGTGTGTGTCGTCTGTTCCCGAGCCAGTGTGTGTGTCGTCTGTTCCCGAGCCAGTGTGTGTGTCGTCTGTTCCCGAGCCAGTGAGTGTGTCGTCTGTTCCCGAGCCAGTGTCTGCTGTTCCTGAGCCGGTATCTGCTGTTCCTGCTGTTCCTGAGCCGGTGTCTGCTGTTCCCGAGCCGGTCTCTGCTGTTCCTGAGCCGGTCTCTGCTGTTCCTGAGCCGGTGTCTCCGCCGCCCTGGCCGCCCTGGCCGCCCGAGGGGTCTTCGCCGCCCTGGCCGCCCGAGGGGTCGTCTCCGCCCTGGCCGCCCGAGGGGTCGTCTCCGCCCTGGCCGCCCGAGGGGTCGTCTCCGCCCTGGCCGCCCGAGGGGTCGTCTCCGCCCTGGCCGCCCGATGGACTGTCTTCTCCGCCCTGGCCTGCCCATGTCTCCTGCATGAACCTGGCCCTCCGTCCCTCCCCCAAGACCGCCTCCACTTCACCACCCTCCTAAACTTTAGTGTTTTTGTTTCAAGGCGCGTCGGGAGCCGCCCATAGGGGGGGGGCTATGTTACGTGTGGGTTTTTGTTGTGTCTTGTATATCACGTGATCCCTTGTTTGTCATGTGATCCTGCCATGTGTCTTGTCTTTTCTTTGTTGTTGCTCAGTGTCCACAGGTGTCCCTCGTCCATGTTTATTAGTCTCCCCAGGTGTTTCTCATTAACCACGCCCCCTTGTTATCTTGTTTAGCTTGTTTATCTGTGTATTTAAACCCCTGTGTTTCAGTTGTTGGCTGTCGGTTGTTGTTTATGTTACTTCTGTTCCTTGTTTCTGAGTTCCCTGGATTTCCTGTTTATTAAATGTGCTTGCAATTGGATTCGTTCTCCGTCTCGTTCCTGACTCGCTGTAACAGTTATAAACATGAACCTCGCCTGAAAGGCAAAGGGGGAGGTGTTGCTGTAATTTATAGTAATATTTTCAAAACCACTAAAAAATCTAGTTTAAAATATATTTATTTTGAAGTGTTGGTGCTTAATGTAAAAATATATAATGTAAACGATAAATCAAGTTTGAGAATTCTGCTGGCAACTGTCTACAGGCCACCAGGGCACCATAAAGATTTTATCAAAGAATTTGCTGACTTTCTATAAGAATTAGTATTGACTGCAGATAAAGTCCTAATTGTTGGTGATTTTAATATACATGTAGATAATGGAAAAGATGCAATGGGATTGGCATTTAAAGACATTCTTAACTCTATTGAAGTTAGACAACACGTGTCAGGACCTACTCATTGTCGTAATCATACTCTAGATCTAATATTATCACATGGAATCAATGTTGATGCTGTTGAAATTCTGCAGCAGAGCGACGACATCTCAGATCATTATCTAGTCTCATGTAAATTACATTTAGCCAAGGCTGCAAAGCCAACTCCGTGTTACAAGTATGTTAGACCTGCCACTAAAGATTGCTTTATCAATAATCTTCCTAATCAGTTTCATCGTCTCAGCATCCCAGATAGCTTAGAAGAACTTGATATTGCAACAGAAACTTTTAACTCTCTCCTTTCCAGCACTTTAGATACAGTTGCTCCGTTGCGCTTAAAGAAGATAGTCCAACACCGTGGTACAACGAGCACACCCGGGCCCTTAAGAGAGCAGCCAGAAAAATTGAGCTCAACTGGAAGAAAACAAAACTAGAGGTATTTCGGATTTCATGGAAGGAGAGTTTGATTGCTTACAGAGAGGCTTTAATTGCTGCTAGATATGCTTATTTTTCAACCCTATTAGAAGAAAATAAACATAATCCAAGGTATTTATTTGAAAAAGTGGCTACACTAACGAAAAAGAAAGCTTCAAGCCCAGAAGTTTCCAAGAAACACAGCAGTAATGACTTTATGAACTTCTTCACTTATAAGATTGATAATATTAGGGACAAAATTATAACTATGCAACCGTCTACTACAGCATCACATCAGGGAGTGCATTATAGTCTCCCCGAGGTAAAATTTGATTCATTTGTTGCCATAGGAGAGGAAGAATTTTGCAAACTCGTTAATTCATCTAAATCGACAACATGTATGTTAGACCCTATACCGACTAAACTACTGAAAGAGATGCTTCCAGAAGTCATAGATCCTCTTCTTAACATCATTAATTCATTTTTGTCTCTAGGATACGTACCAAAAACCTTTAAGCTGGCTATGATTAAACCGCTTGTTAAAAAAACGCAACTTGATCCTACAGAATTAGTCAATTACAGGCCGATCTCAAATCTACCTTTTCTGTCAAAGATACTAGAAAAGGCAGTATCCTCACAACTGTGTTCCTTTCTTAAAAGAAATGGTATCTGCGAGGATTTCCAGTCAGGATTTAGACCGCACCATAGCACTGAGACTGGTCTCATTAAAGTCACAAATGATTTGCTCTTATCATCAAATCGTGGTTGTATCTCTCTATTAGTGTTACTTGATCTTAGTGCTGCATTTGACACCATTGACCACAACATTCTCTTAAATAGACTAGAAAACTATGTTGGCATTAGTGGAATTGCACTAGCATGGTTTAAATCATATTTATCTGACCATTATCAGTTTGTAACAGTAAATGAAGAGATATCTTATCGATCACAAGTTCAGTATGGCGTACCACAAGGCTCAGTACTAGGACCGTTGCTGTTCACTCTGTACATGCTACCTTTAGGAGATATCATTAGGAAACATGGAATTAGCTTTCACTGTTATGCTGATGATACTCAGCTCTATATTTCTTCCAAACCTAACAAAACTCACCAATTCACAAAATTATCGGAATGCATAGTTGATATTAAAAATTGGATGACTAGTAATTTCCTACTACTAAATTCTGAAAAAACAGAGATTCTAATTATTGGACAAAAAACTTCCACACGTAATAACCTAGAATACCGTCTAACACTTGATGGCTGCTCTGTTAAGTCTTCGTCGTCAGTTAGGAACCTGGGTGTGCTCTTTGATACCAATCTTTCATTTGAAAGTCAAGTGTCTAGTGTCTGTAAAACCGCATTTTTCCATCTTAAAAATATATCTAAATTACGTCATATGCTCTCTTTGACAAATGCGGAACAACTAGTTAATGCGTTCATGACATCAAGGCTAGATTATTGTAATGCTCTACTGGGTGGTTGCCCTGCACGCTTAATAATATGGCACGACCATATTAGCCCGGTTCTGTCAACACTGCATTGGCTTCTTATTAAACATCGTATAAATTTTAAAATATTGCTGATTACTTACAAAGCACTAAATGGTTTAGCTCCCCAGTACTTGAGTGAGCTCTTAACGCATTATAGTCCTTCACGTCTATTGCGATCTCAAAACTCCGGCCAGTTGATAATACCTAGAATATATAAATCGACTGCTGGCTGTAGATCCTTTTCCTATTTAGCACCAAAACTTTGGAACAATCTTCCTAACATTGTCCGGGAAGCAGACACAGTCTGTCAGTTCAAAGCTAGACTAAAAACACATCTCTTTGACCTAGCATTCACATAACACTCTATAGACTTCTATAATTCAATATTAGGCTGCTTAGATTAGGTCAGCCGGAACTGGGAACACTTCCCTCAAATCCTGATGTACTCGTTACATCATAAGAAGAATGGCATCTACGCTAATTTTAGTGTCTTTGTTTATCCCGAGGTTTTCCCGCAGCCTGCTGGATCCAGGCCGTTTCCAGATCTGGCGAGGACTTTCGCCTGGACCTGATGAAAATGCAGTGCTGAAGTGCCAACTAGCCTCTCCGTATGGAGGATCCCTATACCACTGTACAGATAAAGCGTTGTGGAATTTTCCGGTTCGCGTACCTATCCAAAGTGATAAGATAAAATAAAAAATTCTGCATCAAAATTTATAGACAAGTAGTTTGTTTAGGCATGGTTTGTAAGGAATTACAAACCTGCGCACATATATTCAAACGCACATAACTATAGAATCAATTCTTAATGCGCATGTGAACGCCATCAGCGTCTATCACAGGTTCACGTTTAAAGTCTGTTTAGTGAGAACGGTGTCGTCTTAGCTGCCCCTAATTTAATAACAAATGATCATTTAGACGGAAGTGAATCAATCAAAACTAACTTTAGCTGGAAAAAACATTTTTCAAGAGCCACTATAAAACCAAACCAATCTCTGTTACCTTAAATTATATCTTTATCTCTGTAAAGCTGCTTTGAAACAATCTACATTGTTAAAAGCGCTATATAAATGAGGATGATTTGACTTGACATCAGGCGGCCGCGTCAAATTTCGTGCCGCCTCCGCCTCTCGACAAAACTCGGACAGACAGTCACGTGCTCATATACACTTTTTCCACCGTGACAGTTCTGTCGCGATTCCCGCTTGTGTCCATTCTCTAACCGTGTAGTTTGCCGATAGTGCTGCACGGATCATTATCCGCGGGTCGAGCGGGCCGAGTAATAAAAACATTCCATTCAATCGAGGGTGGATGACAGCTAAATGAGTGTAATAAAGACACGGAACTCCCATCATGTTACCTAATGTACGGACGGTAAGTTGCGCTGTTGAGTCTCGCGCAATTATTTATAACATTAATTATAGTTAAGAAACAATATATAGGCTACACACGACCAGAGTGCTGTTCCCTTTCGTTGTCACTCCGAGTTACGTCGGATGACGACGAATGGGGTTTCGCTTAGAAAGCCTATCAACTTCGAGTATTACAAAACGAGCCAATGGCAAGGAAATGCCATGGGTCTGCGGAATTTGCATGGCGTAACTCCGCCCCACCTCGTGGGTATAAAAGGAGGAAGCCGGCAGCAAGCAGATATGTTTTCGCTTCGGAGCCAAGTGTATTCTTCTCTCCACAAGCCATCTCTGAATTGTCAGCTTTACAAACGAGTACCTCGAGTGTTGGTGTGACGGCGATCTACGGCGAGAGCGTGCTTCCTGCTGATCTGTTGCAGTGGTCTGCCAAGCGGTGCGTTTCTCCCCGGGTGCTTCAACACTTGAGTTTTCTCTCACTAAAAGAGCTTACACGTGGCACGTCTTTTTAAAGATGTCTCGCCCGTGTACTTCTGGTTGCGGCAGATTGGTATCGGACTCTGATGGGCACGAGCGTTGCATAGTATGTTTGGGCATTGATCATGCTAGAGCAGCGCTCGTGGATGACTCATGTTCTCTCTGTGGGAACATGACCATCGCGTCATTACGGTCGAGACTCCGTGAACTCGCAAGAGTGAGAGTCCCCTCATCCACCCCCCGTCCTGCGGCTGGTGGCCAGGGTGACCTGAGGGTTACGGTCTGGAACAAGGCGCCGACTATGTGTCCGCGACCCCAGCCCCCCTCTTCAATGACGGTGCCCGCTAGTGAACTGCTGATTTCCGCGGGTCTACCCTCTGGTGGCCCGCGTGCTTCAGTTTAAGCTACAGAGGAAGATGCCATGTCTGTTGCAGCATCACTAGGCGGGATAGACTCTTCTGGAAGTGAGGGCTCGTCACAGCTGCCACCTTCCGGTGTGCATACGGCTGTGCTCGAGTCTGATCCGGAGATGACGGCCATGCTTTCCCGGGCAGCCGCGAGCATCGGACTTGAGTGGAGGCCTCCACCCTGTCCTGAGCGCTCGCGGCTGGACGATTGGTTTTTGGGTAAGGCCGCCGACCCTCGTCCTCGGCAAACCCCAATACCTTTCTTCCCGGATGTGCATGATGAGATCTCGAAGTCCTGGAAGACCCCCCTGTCTTCTCGGGACCGCTCGCTGGTCTCATCCGCCTTCCCTCCCCTCGATGAGGCAGCTGCCGTGGGTACACTGGGCTTCCCCCGGTTGAACGCTCTGTTGCCATGCAACTATGTCCTCAGAGTGCTTCTTCTCGGGGCGAGCCTAAGCACCCATCCAAAGCCTGTAGATTTTCGTCGACCCTGGTGGCGAAGTCTTACAGAGCGGCGGGACAGGCGGCTGCTTCACTGCATCTCATGGCCACTCTGCAGGTCTACCAGGCCCAGATGCTCAGAGACATGCACGAGGGTAGGACAAACCCAGGGCTCTTTGATGAGCTGCGCGCCGCGACCGACCTTGCTCTCCGGGCGACGAAGGTTACCGCGCGCTCCCTGGGTTTGGTGATGTCCACAGCTGTGGTCCAGGAGCGACATCTGTGGCTGAACCTGGCTGACATGCGGGACGCTGAGCGGACCCGTCTGCTTAACGCCCCCTTGTCCCAGGCCGGCCTCTTCGGCGGTGCAGTTGAAGACTTTGCCCAACAGTTTTCAACTGCCCAGAAACAGACCGAGGCCATCAGACACATTCTGCCCCGCCGGCCCGCTGCTGCCTCCACCTTGCCGGCCGGGCAGACGCCTCGACCTGTTTCCCGCCGAGGGCGCCCTCCTGCGGCTCCCGCCCCTCCCGCCCGGACCACGCAGCAGCCTCCACCCAGGGCCGGTCGCGGAGGAAGCCGTAAGAAGGCGCCACAGCCCTCTCCTGCCCCGCCCCCCGCTAAACGCCGGGCCAAGCGGCGCTCCTGAGACGGGGTGCTCAGGGATGATGGTTGTTTCTCAGGAGGTGGTAGCAGGACCACTCCTTCCCCCGGTGGAGGGCCGGGGGAGAATCTTTTGTTCTCCACTCCCCGCTGCTCAATCTCATAATCTCATTTAATACAGTTATAATTTTTCAATGTAAATTATTTAATTTGATTGGTAACAGCCTGTCTTATTATTTTAATTGAATGTATTGATAAAATTTAAGAATTTGAAATGAAATTTAGAGCATACATTAAATAAAATAAGGGGGAAAATGCCCTTTATAAAGGTACAAAAAATTGTTCTGATAAGAGTGTTTTCAAAAATGAAACATTGACAATAAGTTTAAAGGGAGTAAAGCCTCTGTTTAGGCTATAAAGAAAATGTAATTTTGCCAAAAGAAGAACTTTTAATTTAAATAAATGTGAATTGTGTGATACGTTACCATATTATCATGCTTAATTGAATAATTGTAATGTGATGATCAGATGCAGATATCTAAATCAAAGAATATGGGTGGTTGGCGGGTGGATTATTATTTATGGATTATACAGTTTGAACAAGAATGTTTTAATGTAGACATATAGAATCATCATACTGGTGTGATTGTATGCATCAAAGTTTTAATTCAAGGCTAAGGCAAAATATCGAGATATATATTGCGTATCGTGACATGGCCTAAAAATATTGCGGTATTTATAAAAGGCCATATCGCCCAGCCCTAATTTGAAGGCAACTACTTTTGTACTTTTACTTAAGTGAATGTTTAAAGGCAGCACTTCTACTTTTACTTGAGTTATATTTTACCTTGAGTATCTGTACTTTAACTCAAGTACATTTAGGGCCCTATAAATCCGTTTATTTTTTTTTTCAAATTCCGTTTAATTTTTTTTCAAATTCCGTTTTTATTTTAGCAAATTCCTTTTTTTCGTTTTAATTTTTGGGTATTCATTTTTTTTTTACCCTTTACTGTTATATCAGTCGTAAAAAGAGTGTGCTTTTAATGTTAATGATTAAAATGTACACACATAAAACAGGAATGACCTTTTTATTAATAATTTATAAATTTATTGAGGTAACAAACATCACATTTACTGCATGATGCAAACACTGCACTCGAAGTACTTCAGGTAACAACAAAATATTAATGAGATTTAAACTGTCCAGTAAAATACATTATATTAATTTAAGCTTAAATAAAAAGTCACACTCAGTCTCTCTCTCGTGCACTGTCGAGCGCGCTCTCGGACACACTCGGCCTCACCCGCGCAGTGTGTGTGTGTGCGAGAGAGAAACGCGTGAGTGTCAGAGACGGAGGGAGAGCAGGGAAAGGAAATGCAACTGAAAGAATACGCTGCGTGTTTTAAATAGCGTTAAAAAATGAATAACGAAACGCAAAATGTGGCGGCCAGTGTTGATTCTGTGGCGCACCGCCACAAATTAGTCTATGTGTGCGAAACACTGCATAACAGTCACGTGGGAACTGCTCGCCTCGGTACTCGCCTCGGTACTGACGCGTCAAGTTTCCTTAACTTTTTCCTTAACCAGGAAGGCCTGGATCAAAAGTGGAAGTTAGCTAGAGAAAGGCGTCTGTCGTAGCATATTTCGACGACAGGACGCATCTAGAGTGGGACCCAAGGTGAAAGACCTGGGTCTGGCCACATAGGAAGGGACTGTAGCGCACAGCGCAAAACCCTTACCATAAAAAATGGATTTTAGAAAGTACACAAGATGTTTCGTCGTGCGACTTACCATAAGTATGGGTTTAAGAAGGTACGGAGCGTACAAAGAAAATAGATGAAGTAAATGTGCATGTACTTCATCACTCTAAATTCACCTGTATTTTACCCATGATCAGGAAGGCCAGATGAGGCCTGTAACCTGATAGTCATAGTGGGTGTAGGGCTGGGGCGGTATGGATTTTTTCCAACCACGGGTTGAAAAGCAAGATTTTCCCACGGTATGGCGGTAAACCGCTTTAAATAAATCACACACACACACAGACTTTCGCGCACGCACCAGAAGTCGTTTTTGAATTTGTTAAATATTGTCACCTACATCCGAAAAAAAATTAGCACAATTTGAAAAAGTCACATTTTCATCAAGCAGTAATTTGACATGAACCAATCACTGAATAGATTTCCTTATTTAAGAATATTCTCAGATACATTCGCATGAATTCATAATTTTCAGGAGAATATACACTATGATGTTCACATTGGAAATGAAAGATGAACACCTTTTGCAACATGTCTTAATTACAAATATTGCCTCCCTCCCTCGTCTGACCCTTATCAATTCGCCTACAAGGCAAATAGGGGAACTGAGGACGCTATTGCCATCACTCTACACACGGCGCTGAGCCACCTGGAGCATAGAGAGAGCTATGTCAGGATGCTCTTTCTTGATTATAGCTCAGCCTTCAACATTATCGTCCCCGACATCCTGATCAGCAAACTGTCTGATCTGGGATTCCACCCACTCACCTGTTCATGGATAAAAGATTTTCTCACAAACAGACCACAGTCAGTAAAACTTGGAGACAACTGCTCCTCTACTTGTTTATTGAGCACGGGTTCCCCACAATGTTGTGTGTTGAGTCCGCTGCTCTACATCCTTTACACTGCCCATTGCAGACCCATCCACAACAGTAATACCATACTGAAGTTTGCGGATGACTCAACGGTGGTGGGGTTGATCTCAGAAGGTGACGAGTCAGCCTACAGGGACGAGGTTTTGGAATTGTCCAAGTGGTGCCTGGAAAACAACCTGACTATAAACACCACAAAAACCAAATAAATTATCCTGGACTTCAGGAAACACCGGGCAGACCTGAGACCTCTTTTCCCTTAATGGAGACTGCATTGAGAGGGTCCATGCTTTCACCTTTTTGGGCACTGTAATCTCCGCCGATATTTCCCATGGAAAATGAACACCATTGCTGTCTTTAAAAAATCACAGCAACATCTGCACTTCCTGAGAGTCCTCAGGAGGAACAACGTCGGAAAGGAGCTGCTAGTGACTTTTTACCACTCCACCGTCGAGAGCATTCTAACGTACTGCATTACGGTATGGTTTTCTCACTGCACAGAGGCAGAACGGAAGAAGCTCCAGAGAGTGATAAATACCGCACAGAGAATAATCGGCTGCATCCTTCCCTCCCTAAAGGACATCTACTCATCCCGCTGCCTCAATAGAGCAAAGGCCATCACCAAAGACTATTTCAATCCAGCCTATCCCCTGTTTGAGCTGTTGCCCTCTGGCAGTTGCTACAGGTCAATCAGGACCAGAACAAATAGATTCAGGAATAGCTTCTTTCCACAAGCCATCACAATACTGAACACACATGGTCACTAACTGTTTCCCACCCGTACACACATACATTTGCGTAAACACACACACACACACACACACACACACACACACACACACACACACACACACACACACACACACACACACACACACACACACACACACACACACACACACACACACACACACACACGCACACACACACACACACACACACATTCACAATATGGTCCATGTGGAAAATGTTTACATTTCAGTGTACAAAATGTTCTATTTTTGTCTTGTGTGTTATTATCTTTATTTTTTATTTTATTTTTACGAGGTACATTCTTGCTTGCCTTTTAAAGTTATATTAATGTGTACTAAATGAATTGCTGCAAAATTTCCGTTGTTAATTTCTTGGGCAATGACAATAAAAACTTTCTACTTCTACTATACTCCACATTTATGTTTACATAATATAGTGTTATATTTTATTTAATTT
Source organism: Siphateles boraxobius (assembly GCF_051911475.1). Taxonomy (NCBI): domain Eukaryota; kingdom Metazoa; phylum Chordata; class Actinopteri; order Cypriniformes; family Leuciscidae; genus Siphateles; species Siphateles boraxobius. The sequence goes on from NW_027509042.1 coordinate 27,210,685, forward strand.
ATGTCGATTATATGAAAAGTGAACAGCATGAGTAGGATAGGATCATAAGATAGGTCAGACACGATTTTGACCACTTTATTAAGTTTTGTTTGGTAGAAAGCCTTTCTTTAAATAAAATTTCGTTTTGTATAAATTGTAACTTAATTGTAATCACTGTTTCATTAACTAATTGCAGACATATAATCAGGAGGACATGAAAGCGCCGGTGTGGTCTCTTGCGCGTGAACTGTGGCTCGTCTCATAAATGAACCTAAACTCGGCGTAGGCTAGGCCTAAATGTCTACTTTTAAACAAAATTCAAAACGAAATGATAAAATTTTAGGCTACAGTAGCCTAGTCAGGTAAGGTCAGGTTTGCCGATGTGCGTTAGGCTATTATTTATATTTATCCCTGTGCGCTGTAAGGAACCTAGCTATATGAAATATTAATAATCAATAATAACTTGTTATTATTAATAATGAATATTTGTGTCAGTTAATTGGATTAACTTGATGTGGCTGAATTAATATTAGAATCAATTAATCAGTTCATCCAACGAACTCTTTTGATTAATAATTTATTCTAAGAAAAGGGTATGTTCCTTGGCCACAGAAGAATAATTATTTCTTAGCATGTACAGCACTTTGAGCAAGTAGCAAAAACCGCGATCGTGAAAGTGAATTTGTATTGCAAACAAAACAGAACCAAATACATATTATATACAAGTTTTATTAACTAAATATAGATATTTATATGAATATAAATAAACTAAACAACATACACACATGAATACATAAATAGGTGAGTGATAGAACGAAACCGAAAACGGAACTATTGAGAAGTTCCATGTAACTATATGAGAAGAACATCAGCATTTCATTTTCAAAGCATCAAATCCAAAGTTTACTTGCATGCCTGGGTAGCGTACACTATTATCAAAGTTGTTGAAAACTTAAGTTGTTGATGATTCTGCGAGTGTCAGATGTTGAAGTCTCAATCATTTTCTTCTTTGTTGGATGAAGAAGATATGATGAACTTGCATGGTGGGTTAGAGTCGTTGTTACAAACTCCTGAGATTGTCCTTGGTTCTTTGTGAGAGAGTGTCCTCTCTCTTCCATGAAGCCGGATCTGGTTGGGATCCAGGCCTGATGGGAGGCCTCTTGGCCCCCATGGAGGGGGGGAAGGGGGTTCCCCCGTATCACCTCAAGACAATGTTTGCGGCAGGATGAAAACTACCAAGAGAGGGCGGTCACTGTTGCCTGCCTCTGATATAGCCTGAGAAAGAACCACCCCTAAGATTTGAATGGACCAGTGAGTAAGGTGACATGTCCGAGAGGGGAACCGGGAACCGGTTGATTTATGGTCTTTGTCCCCAGCGTGCTTAGACTGTTCATTCAAGCTCAAATAGACATAACAAATTCACATTGCATTCTAAGAGAAGGTGATGTACATCAAAGTGTGTGTCATTAAATGAGGATTAATTAGGTAGGAAGCATGATATAGGTGAGGTTATATTGACCGTTGGGTGGTTGTGCAACCACATACACCCCAATCAAACATACCATGTTGTTATACATGATAGTACACGAGACAGTAAATCATCACAGTTTTTGTGAGGCATGTTCTTTCATAGATCAGAGTAATACCGCAAAGTTTATTTAATTAAAGATTGTCTCTCTCTCTCTTAAGCATGTGGCGCATGTGGCCACATTCCTTTGAGGTCGTAAAAGTCTGTTATCAGTCTTAAAGTGTTCTGTAACCGGACACCCGGCTGACAAAGTAACTTCATTTGTGAGGTTAGTTTTTGGGGAGAGTTTCATAGACCTTTATATTCATTAAATACAATGAATATGAATAATTAGTGTGTGTCTGATTGGTCCAGACCCTACATTCCCCCTTTCGACCGTTGTTGTCCCCCTCAAGGACAACCACGATCGAAGTTGAAAGTGCCGAGAGATCAGACACACCTTTGTCATAGAAGGCTGGAAGGCCATGGTGGCCTCTGGTTGCTCGCGTCTTCTGGAGCGGTGGTCGTTCCACGGCGGTTGATGTGGACAGTAGCCCAGTACAGGTCTCTGCAGCAGGTGATGGGGCTGCAGGTGCCTTGACTGGGTGTCACCTGTCATTCTGGAGTTAGGGTGAAATTGTGGTTCTTAAAGAAGGATGAGGTTTCCAGCTTTGATTCAGGTTTGGCCTCAGCAGGGCAGCGTGTGTCTTGGATCAGAGACTGCAGACCAGCTGAGTTTGAGTAAAGTCATTCTGGAAGACAGTAAACAGCTGTTTCATGGAGTTCACTGTCTGGTTCAGCAGAACGCTGCTGGTGTTGAGAATTACCACAGTTCCCTTCAATGTCTTGCCGATGGTCGGCAGGGAGGCACTCTGTGTTGTGAGTTGCCCTTTTAGCTGTGGGATTTCAGTTTGAATTTCAGCCACACGTTGTCTCACGGTGGCTAGGTTCAGTGCGTTGACACTGGACATGCCAATGTTAACAGAGTTCCGACAGCAGCGGCAGTTGTGTCTATCTAGCTCTGCTTGTGTGGCAGTCCTTTTCTCAAGTTGGTTGAGCATGTGTTCGACGCTGGCCTCAGTGTGGGCGAGGGAGTGGAGTCGAACATACACTCTCTGGGTGTGGGTCCTGCAGTTGGTGATAAGGAGTCCCGGTTGTTCCTTCGGGACGCTGCCTGATACCAGACCTGGTGAGATGACCGACTGCGGCTGTCCTCTGGTTGGCTGGAGGCACAGGAAGACTAACCACAGCAGCATCCTCGAACAGACAAAGGGGAGAGGGAGAGAGAAAGGGAGGAACGATCTCAGCGACTGTCGTCCTTTGTTGGCTAGGACAGTCTTTCCGCTTTCGAGGATGCCGGTATGCCACTTGCTTCGGTGTTCTGGTGCTGCACATGGTGCGTCATGGGCATACACAGGCATGACCCCCCCCTTTTGCACTTTGGCACCACAAGCTTTGGCGCAGCGATGTCATCAGGTGCATAACACAGAGTGTTGTCCTGTGAAAGCAGCGTGTGCTTGTTGACCTCAGTTGTCTGGGGCACTGGTTGTCGGTGGGTGCAGACGGCGTTCGTGGGTGGTTGGAGGGGTTAGAGGTGGTTTATCATAGTGTCCATTGGTTTGTCATAGTCTTTGGTAAGCTGGAAGGTTGGGGTCAGGTTAAGCAGAGGCTCTGTGACATTTTGGCACACTTGTGGTGAGAGACTAATGCATGACCCTAAAAGTTCAGAACCACTGTTTAATGGGTTCGCTAGATATGTAGCATAAAGTTAGGTGTTTCATGTGTATCTAGCTAGTGATGTGTCTCTTGTATCTTTATCATCTTAGCTGTGGATGTTAGGAGGCTAAGACTTGTGTGGTTCCTAGAGTATTTCCTGGAAAGGGCATAGCCGAGATGAAATAAATGACTTAAGATGGTTCTTATGACTAAATTATTTCTCTGGACTTAAATGGTGGTTCACTACGGCTTGACGAAGTGAAGGATAGGAGGAAAAGGGAAAGCTTTCCTATTCAAATTATGCTTATTATCAATCCTCAGGACTATAGTTATGCCCTAGTAATTGTTGAAATTACTTGTGTTGCAGGGTCACAAAAATGAGTGAACTTGTTGAAAATAAACACAATCACAAATAAAGGTGTCTCTGTTTCCTTTCTGGGCCCAATGGGAAATGGAACCACATTCGAACAAGCGAGGAAATGGAATTAAATCATATAGATGACCGAATAGACAAGGGAATAGCTGACTGCTATTATTATCAAAGTGGATATAAAAAATAAAAAAATAGAAAAATAAAGTAAGTAATAAAACAGCGGTAATGATCTGAATGTGAGAATAATCAGTAGCACTAGTGACTAAACTTTGGATTTGCCTGGACCAACACTCCATAGTGGGTTACAGCGGTTGCGTGTTCAAGACCACACTGTGTGTGTGCCTCCAAAGTTTTAATCAACATGCTGATGGAAATTCTCATTACTATACGAATTCTTCTCTAGCTACAAAGTTTACATGTAGTTAAACTTAAGTTTAATTGACAGGACATCTGCAAATTTTGCCTACAGCGCTCAGCCAGAACTATGCCTAACTAGTGAAGGTGAAATTTAGCTGAGAAGAATTGAAAGTACGGAAAGTGAAGAATTAGAAACCCTAACTGGGGTTAAAGAAAGTATTCTAGAATACTTTGCACTGTGTAAACAAAAGGTGTAATTAAGGCTTCAAGTGAATGGTGCTAACTGCTAACTGTAGAAGTTATTATTTAGCTTAGCCTAAGCTGGATGAATGCTAGGTTAGGTTAGCTTAGTCTAAGCTGAATGGACGCTAGGTTAGCTTAGCCACCTAGGCTGGTTTGTTTACAAAGTGACATCACAAGTAAGCACTTCCTGTGACCAGTTGTTGTCATGGGAACCAGAGCATGTCGGAACAATTCAACAGTACCTGAAGAATATCTGCACATTTTACTGAGTTATGCATGTTTAAACGGGTTAAAAGGGGGCACCTATACTTTAAGTCTATCAAGAACTTGATGTTACATTCAGTAAAATGCAAATGTGTTTTGGCATTTGCTAATTTTACTCATGGAACTCTTCTCTTTACTTGACACAACTTATTCTATTTGTTTACAGAGTAAGGAAATAGATTTGCTGTAAGTCAAAGCTTGTCTAAGCCTATATAGTTAGGTCCCTCACATGCATAAATGCTGACTTTTCAGCGAGTGAACAGTTTTGATCGCTAGGTAGCTCTCTGCTTGTAGATGCAGCTAAAAATTTAGGTGAATTAAATCAATCTAACAATAATTTGTAAGGCCTTTACATTGTAGAAAGGGGAGCACCCATCTTGCTGCTCTTTGAGCACACATTTTCATCTACTTTAAAAGCTTTATGTCCTCTGCTGACCAGGGACTTTTTAGCAGAGTCTTGCATTGTGTTCATGCTGTGTGCCTACTGGTTTTGCAGTTCAGAATCAATGGGGTCTTAGGGACCCTTTCCGAGGAGGCCTTCTGTGTTAGAGGCCTTCTGCATCAGGTCACGCATCATTAAGTGGGCATTGCGTGGGGGCAGGTGAAAATATGGTGACTAACTGGTTTTGGAGGAAAAGTTTCTTGACGCTGGTGTCCTCCTCCGTCACAGGTTTGTTGTAAGTTCCACAGAAAACTCGTTCGGAGTCGGTGGTGGTAGCACAGGCCCTTCTAGGTCTGTCCTGCTTGGTGTCTGGGCAGGTCCCAGCTGGGCTGTATGTGTCCAGATCAGATGGAGTCTGTCTCGGTGTGCCACACCGGTTGGAGACTGCAGGTGAAAATCAATGTCTCGTAGATTGGCAGGGATGTTTCTGACCTTTCACTTGAGATTGTTGAGTGTCACTTTATGTGCCATTTCAGGGTTTGTCTGAGTTACCTTTTCCTCCTGCAGCTGCAGGGGCTCTCAGGACACTGGCTGGTGAAGTGTTAAGCCGAGGGCTTTGGCTCCTCCCCCCTTTGTGCAGGGCTGGGGAAGCTTACGCTGCTGATGTGAAGGTCAGCAGGGTACATCTTTCTTGTGTGGTCCATTTGCAGTGGGTTGGACTGTTGCAGCTCTCTTTGGACCACATGGAGTACGTCAATAAGGTTACAGCATCGCTAAGTCAGTGTTCGGACTTCTGCTGCACATTGATGGCTTTAGCTCTCTTTGAGTTCAACCATTTCTTTAAGTTCTTTGAGTGAAACAGTTCTTTACCCGTCGGTTTGCAGGTGCTCAGAGCTGTCGATCATCAGAAAACTGATGATCTCTTTCAGTTGCTCTGCTCTGTCAGGGTCCTTGCATCTGTCCTGTGTCCTCTCACGCTGAGCAGGGTTTGTTCTCTGTGGAATTCTGTGGCTGGCAGCATTAGTTCATTTACCTCCTGTTTGAGGCCTGCGGGAGCGCGGCCAAGGAGAAGATGATTCTGGTCAGCTCTTGGTGGCTTAGGCCGGACGTCCGCTTGCGTTGTCGTCTAACTGTTCCTTTCCCTGCCGTGGCAGGTCATTGCCTGCTTCAGGCTGAAGGATGTCCATGACACTGCTCTGCCGGGTCTCCAGGGGGTCCTGGTGGGAGGCAGGGCTGGATGTCTGAGGCCTACTGGCACACTTGTGGGACACGAGTTAGAGAGGGCAAAGGCAAATGCAAGTTTCTACTGAGGTGGTGAGCTATGAGCTTACTCATAACAAAATGCTTTGAGTATCCTGGTCGACGTGCTTTAAGCAGCGTCGACTGATGACTGGGCTTTTACATGTCACAACTATCACTCAAAAATGCTCACATGTTACAAATAGAATGAAACAGACAAACAAACAAACAAAAAATAAAATAAAATAAAAATAAAAATAGGATGAAACCAGAAAGGAAGAGGAAGAGAGGAGTGGTTTACCTATTTAAATTTAGCTAGGAGACACAGTGTCACTTATGGGTAAGCTGCTGTTTAGACTAAACTAGCAGGGACACATCAAACATCAGGGTCAACAGAAGAAGAGAGAGAGAAAGAGAGAGAGAAGAGAGTGGTTTAACCCTCTTATGAGACGTGCTTCGTGAAGCTCTGACACCAGGGTGAATCATTCGCCTCAAATCATTCGGAGTGTGTATCACTGCTAAGGTCACGTGATTTTATTAAACTGTGCTTCGTTACGCGTCAAAGCTGTTTCGAAAATGTTTTAAAGTTCAACGGTCGGTGAACCAGTGTGTATTTGGTCTCTATGTGATCTCGTATCACTTTATAGATTCGTACACATTTAATGACGCATTTGATAAAGGGTCTGATTGACTTTCAAGTCAAGCTTTCATAAAACGAGCCCTACAGTTTACTAAGATATTGTGCCTTGAAAGACACCTCATATTAAACGATATTAGGTAGCTCGCGGATTGCCATTACCTGATTACACCTTTTGTTAAAACCTTCGCGATTGATTTGTAAAAGGTGTTCAGTTGATTTGAGTTTCCGCTACACTTCCTCAGTTTTGACCAGCAGGGGTCACCAGCGAGGGCGCTTCAAACAAAGAATCATTTGTGACACAATTGACTCCTTTGATTCAAAGCCTCGAAGAGCTTTGACTCTCATTACTCGTGTTCAAATCACTCAGTTATAATCACGCAAAATCTATAGTCTTTGGTTTAAGGTTACACTTTTCGCTCTTAAGTGTCTAAGTTTTTAGGCGGTGCTAAAGCTATCACTCGAGGTAGAGGGTTTTACTTGTAAGTCATGCGTGTAAGTTAGGATTGAGGGAGCTATTGGCTACAACCGTCGCTTGTTTACACGAGGGTCAGTGAGATTGGTGCTGTTGTCAGAAAAACTAGATAGGAACGCCTGCTCGCGTTCCGGACGCAATGCCAACGAACAACACAGATCGGCCGGAGCAGCGGAAGAGCTGTGCTGAAAGTTTGCACTGAGTCTCTCGCTTAGGCACATTCCGTTGCATGTGAGTGACTCTTTCACAAATCAAACAGCACCGTTCTTTCCCAGACAATGGCAAATTACTAGTTAGCTAGGCTAGAATTTATACCACTAATTTGACGCGATTGTTTCATTTGAGCGCTTCGGCGGTTTAATATGAATACAATGACGTAACGAACAACAAGGCCTTGATTGGTGATTGAGGAACATCGCCTCGATCACATTCAAAAATGCTGAAAATGGAGATTTCTTCGTCCATATCAGGTTAATTTGTTCTGGTACCATTTATGTTCGCGGCTAATTGAGATTTCTTCGTCAGATAAGGCTTACGCTCGATTTATATCTGAAATTAGACTTTCTTCGCTAATATCAGGAGTTTCTTATCGTACGATTTAAATATGCATTATAGCATTTGTGAAACTTTCTGCCATTGGTAGGAAGGCATATTCAGGCTATAGTTTTGCTGATTTACTCAGGAACTTGTACGTGCATGTATGAGATGTTAATAAAAACTTATGGGACAACATATGATTGATTACTGTCTGCTTGCATACAATGTTTAATACAATGCCTTAAAATTCTCCACCATATATGTAAGGAACCTAGCTATATGAAATATTAATAATCAATAATAACTTGTTATTATTAATTATGAATATTTGGGTCAGTTAATTGGATTAACTTGATGTGGCTGAATTAATATTAGAATCAATTAATCAGTTCGTCCAACGAACTCTTTTGATTATTCATTTATTCTAAGAAAAGGGTATCTTCCATGGCCACAGAATAATAATTATTTCTTAGACTTGTACAGCACTTTGAGCAAGTAGCAAACACCGCGATCGTGAAAGTGACTTTGTACTGCAAACAAAACAGAACCAAATACATATTATGTACAAGTTTTATGAACTAAATATAGATATTTATATGAATATAAATAAACTAAACAACATACACACATTAATACATAAATAGGTGAGTGATAGAATGACACCGAAAACGGAACTATTGAGAAGTTCCATGTAACTATATGAGAAGAACATCAGCATTTCATTTTCAAAGCATCAAATCAAAAGTATACTTGCATCCCTGGGTAGCATACACTATTATCAAAGTTGTTGAAAACTGAAGTTGTTGATGATTCTGCGAGTGTCAGATGTTGAAGTCTCAATCATTTTCTTCTTTGTTGGATGAAGAAGATATGATGAACTTGCATGGTGGGTTAGAGTCGTTGTTACAAACTCCTGAGATTGTCCTTGGTTCTTTGTGAGAGAGTGTCCTCTCTCTTCCATGAGGCCGGATCTGGTTGGGAGGTGGGAAGGGGGTTCCCCCGTATCACCTGAAACAATGTTTGCGGCAGGATGAAAACTACCAAGAGAGGGCGGTCACTGTTGCCTGCCTCTGAGATCTGAGCCTGAGAAAGAACCACCCCTAAGGTTTGAATGGACCAATGAGTGAGGTGACATGTCCGAGAGGGGAACCGGCTCTTAGTTGATTTATGGTCTTTGTCCCCAGCGTGCTTAGACTGTTCATTCAAGCTCAAATAGAAATGACAAATTCACATTGCATTCTAAGAGAAGGTGATGTACATCAAAGTGTGTGTCATTAAATGAGGATTAATTAGGTAGGAAGCATGATACAGGTGAGGTTATATTGACCGTTGGGTGGTTGTGCAACCACATACACCCCAATCAAACATACCATGTTGTTATACATGATAGTACACGAGACAGTACACAGTTTCTGTGAGGCATGTTCCTTCATAGATCAGAGTAATACCGCAAAGTTTATTTAATTAAAGATTGTCTCTCTCTCTCTTAAGCATGTGGCGCATGTGGCCACATTCCTTTGAGGTCGTAAAAGTATTTTATCAGTCTTAAAGTGTTCTGTAACCGGACACCCGGCTGACAAAGTAACTTCATTTGTGAGGTTAGTTTTGGGGGAGAGTTTCATAGACCTTTATATTCATTAAATACAATGAATATGAATAATTAGTGTGTGTCTGATTGGTCCAGACCCTACAGCGCCGATCGGAGACTCCAAATCGGAGTTCACTGCTGATATTAGAGATACAACATAGCCAATATACTAGGGACTTTAGCCTTTAAATATCTTTGCTGCATTGGATCAGTGTTCTTTCTAGAACAGCCAAGAGCTTTCTAGCCTCGTGGCAGCAGCGCCTCGCATTGCTCATAGACCTTAAAACAGTCAGCGGATGCGAAAACCGCATCCGCGGATGCCGTTTCGAAAATTGATCAAAAAACGTTGGTGCGGGTGGATGGCGGACAGATGATGAGTTTTGTGATGCGGTTGCGAATGAAATAATAATAGCCCATCCGCGCATCTCTAATATGAATGGAATGTTATTATTTGTCATGGAATATTGCACTCCTCAACTCGCAAAAGGATGGATTTGCTCCATCTTTTGATGATAAAGGGGGTGGCCAGCAATATTGTTATGTTTAAGGACATTATGGAATTAAGATAATGTCTGTACTATGTTATGATTGTACTGTACAATTAAATGCAATGGTTGCTAAGTCTGCACACTTTACCTCAGAGCATCCGTTTACTGAATGAATTCAGAATATCACCTGAAAATCAGAGCCGTTAAATATGAAATACGATAACATCAGCAATTTTCATTCAAGCAGCTGATTTCTGCAAATGAATGTAAAACTAAATGCATATTGCAGCACAGGGTGAAGTCATTATATAAATTAATGACGATTTGAGACAAATAAATGTAAATTTAATATAAAACTAAGTAAATGGGGCTCTGTGGCCCGGCAGGGTTTTGAACAAGGTCCTGAGCCGTAGCTGGGCGCTGCGGACAGACGCCGAATGTCGCCGCCGGTGTGTGTACACTCATAGAGAATAATGTGTTCGAATTTTAAAGACATGGCGCTGTGCGACGTGGCGCTGCGCTTCTCATCCGGTGTGCGACCCCCTTTAAGTTTTGTTTAGAAAACCTTGAATCCATGTAAGACACAATATCATTATACATAATCCATGTCATTAGACACAACATGCACACATGTGCAGGCCAATGTTTTTTTGTTGTTGTTTTTTTGTGGTGATGACGGTGACAAGCTCATACCCGCGGTTGGAGTCACGTAACCGCGGTATTGCGATAATGCGGTAACCGTCCCAGCCCTAGGTGGGAGCTCACATTCAGGAAGGCCTGATGAGGCCTGACATGTGAAAGCTCACAACTACAACCTAGCGACCACAGTGAGTGGGAGTTCACATTCAGGAAGGCCCGGTGAGGCCTGTAACCTAGCGACCACAATATGTGGGAGCTCATAACCAGGAAGGCCTGGTGAGGCCTGTCACCTGGCGACCACAGTATGTGGGAGCTCATAACCATGAAGGCCGGATGAGGCATGTAACCTGGCGACCACAGTATGTGGGAGCTCATAACCAGGAAGGTCGGGTGAGGCCTGTAACCTGGCGACCACACCATGTGATCACAGTGAGCACAGTGATCGCGCGATATAACCGAATGTAGTTTCTATAAACAGAACCACAAAACCAGCAACAGTTTGTTTCCATCCAGAGGAGTAGAGGAGTCCCTTTTTTGTGGAGATTATTGTGATTCTACCATGGGTAAGTTCAATATTTATAATTATATAATCAACTTATAAAATGCTAAATGTTTATTTTGGGTTCCTTATTGAATGTATTGGGAGAGTAGTAGGCTGTGTAAATAAAGTTAACGTTTCCCTCCCTGAGTCGGGAACGGAGACGTTACGTCGGATGACGACAAAAGGGGGTTTCGCTTAGAAGCCTATCACCTTTGAGTGTTAAAAAACGAGCCAATGACAAAGAAATGCCATGGGTCTGTGGAATTTGCATAGCGTAGCTCCGGCCCACCTCGTCGGTATATAAGGAAGGACGCTGGCAACATGCAGATATGTTTTCCTGCTGAGGAGCCAAGACTGAAACCGGCGTTCCAGCGGAACAGCGGAAGTGGCAGGAAGACGTAACGTCTCCGTCCCCTACACAGGGAACGAGGGTTACATGCGTAACTGAGACGTTGCCTTTCGATGTCACTCCAAGTTACGTCGGATGACGACGAATGGGAGTACCAGTCTAATCACACCAATTCTCGGCCAGTCTTCCAGTGCCCTGCGTAAGTGTGAGCTCCCTGTCGTGAGACTGGCACGGACAAAGGACTCCAAGTTAACACAGGAATACCAAGGTACACTGGGGAGCATATCTCAGTGGAAATATGCAAACCATGCCCGCCCGAAGGGAGGTCTTAGGAATACACGTATGGCCCGAGAGTGGGTAACATACGGAGAAACACTGGAGTGTCCAGCCCGTAGGTTGGAATCTTTCAACTCCAGGGGTGGCAAGGTGGCTTGCCGAGGGAAAGACACATGCTCAAGGAGGCTTATAGTGTCCTCACATTCAGGGGTATATATTTGGGTAGCCCAGTGGGGGGACCATGCACACGGAGGCACCTAGCCAACTGCGAAAGCTGCCGGAGGCATAACCTTGGCGTTGCCGTCAACAGTGCTGGAGGAACCCAGGGTTTCTCTGGGAAACTCACCTGAGGAAATATCGTACTATCCAGTCCGAGGAGTGGAATGGCGAGCAAGTGAAGACACCTGAGCGAGTCCTAGTTACTGGCTAGTTGAAGCGAGTACACGAGAGGACACTGGCTACACTCGGAGATTATAGAATCTCGCGAATGTGTTCGGTGTCGCCCACCCTGCAGCTCTGCAGATGTCTGTTAGCGAGGCGCCATGCGCTAGAGCCCACGAGGAGGCCAGACTCCGAGTGGAGTGGGCCTTAACACCAAGGGGGCACGGTCGACCTTGCTGCTGGTATGCAAAAGCAATGGCGTCCACTATCCAATGAGACAACCTTTGCTTGGAGAGAGCCTTTCCCTTCAGCCTCCCACCATAACAGACAAAGAGCTGGTCTGAGGTCCTGAAACACTGCATCCTGTCTACGTAGGCACGAAGAGCGCGTACTGGAGAGAGCAGTGCCAAGGCTGGGTCTGCCTCCTCCGAGGGCAGTGCTTGCAGGTTCACCACCTGATCACGAAAGGGAGTGGTAGTAACCTTGGGCACGTATCCAGGCCGGGGTCTCAGGATCACGTGAGTTAGCCGGCCCAAATTCCAGGCACACTTCGTCAGCGGAAAATGCCTGCAGTGACTACCCTCTTGATGGAGGCCAATGCAATCATGAGCACTGTCTCCATCGACAGGAACTTAAGCTCCACTGACTGCAAGGGCTCAAAGGGAGCACTCCGCAGGGCAGTCAAAACCAATGAGAGGTCCCAAGAGGGAACGAGAGGAGGACGAGGAGGATTTAGGAACTCCTCTCAGGAACCTGATGATCAGGTCGTGCTTTCCAATGGACTAACCTTCAACTGCGTCGTGATGTGCGGCGATAGTGGCAACATACACTTTCAGGGTGGAGGGAGACAGCCTTCGCTCCAACCCGTCTCGCAGGAAGGAAAGCACGACACTGATCGGGCATATCCTGGGGTCTTCTCGGATAGAAGAGCACCAGCCGACGAAGAGGTTCCACCGGGGGAAACGCATACTTGCGGAGGCCCTGCGGTCAGCTGTGCGCCAGTGCATCCGTGCCGAGCGTGCCCTCGGTCAGGGAATAAAACAGGCTGCAATGGGAAGAGTCGTGGGAGACAAACAGATCTACCTGAGTGTATCCGAACCGTTCCCAAATCAGCTGAACTGACTGGGGATGGAGTCGCCATTCGCCGGAGAGGCGATCGACATCACATCATCCTCTGGAGCCCCGAATGAGACGCGAGGCGCATCAGGAGATGGTCCCGCGGCTGCACCCATGGAACTCGCATCAGAGAAATCAGGCTTACAGGAGTGAAGAGGACCTCTTGGCTCCGAAGTAAAAACATATCTGCATTTTGCCAGCGTCCTTCCTTATATACCCATGAGGTATGGTCGAGCTACGCTATGCAAATTCCGCAGACCCATGGCATTTTTTTGCCATTGGCTCGTTTTTTAACACTCGAAGGTGATAGGCTTCTAAGTAAAACCCCCATTCATCGTCATCCGAAGTAACTCGGAGTGACAACGAAAGGGAACTATTGTTATTGTTGGAAAAGGAAAAAGTATATAAAACAAAATCTCTGCCCATTATGACGTTTTCAAGGTGTAGTGCAGGGAAATACAATCCGCCGTGAGCACGGGGTATTTTATTTTGAAAATCACGGATGTTTTATTTTGTTTCTGGGCTCAACTTCCTGCAGCGCTCTCCGACATCTGGCCGGAAAATAAAAACTCTGCGTATCTGCTGCGGAAGGCTGCGGTCGCCGGAGCTGGGACGGAGTTGGAACGCAGCAGCTCCGCAGTCAGTGAAAATACACACATTGACTTTAATGGAAACCTTTGAAGAAAAAAGTTTTGAAAAAGCTGGAAGTTTGAAAAACCTTTTCGAACTAAGTTACTGAATTACGATGTGCTTTTTTGTTTCACCTGTTGGCCTGTTGTTCCTGATTTTGAACATCTGTTGCTGGAGCAGGCTTTCCTGGTGCCCTCCTCTGGATCTACACTTCTGTGAGGCTGCTGTTGGTGTGGATTCTTCCCGTATGGCACTGAGGTACACTTTTTGCCAACTGTTGAAATTAAAACGTAACTCTCTCTTAGCACACAGCATCTATGCTAACTGTGATGATGTTGGAATACTCCGGCGTAAGCGCTACTTACATCGCTCCTCAAGGCGCAGTGTTCTATGTACCTCACCTGTTGCTGGTGCTATTCCCTGTCCTGTGTTTCTTGGTAGACCCCGAAAACCGGTGAGTAAACCTGTTGGGATTAATCGTGACAACTTGACCGTGCTGACATGCAAGGAGCATTCACGGGAGGTTTCGGAGTCCCCGTGCCTGTTGAAGTCTGCGTGTTTTAATGCTCGCTCTGTCAACAATAAAGCGGTGGTTTTATCTGACATCATTCTGGAAGAAAAACTTGACTTTTTAAGTATAGTCGAAACATGGCACAAACATTCGGACGGTCTTCTTTTTAATGAACCTACTCCAGCTGGCTACGGGTTGTTAGATCTCCCGCGATCCACTGGCAGAGGTGGTGGCATTATTGTTCTGTACAAAAAATATAAATGGTGGAGGCCATTGATCTGCGCGCGAAGTCCTTGCAATCCATTCTGTCTTAAGGTAAGGCATGTTTTTTCGCAATTATGTGTTATGGCTGGGTATTTATTGGTCTGCGTGACTCTCGATGTCCTAGGCCAAATTGAACGGCTGAATTATGGTATTCTTCTGTAGCCTGCCGAGTAATTTAACCCTTGTTCAAGTCAAAGACAGCCTATGTAGCTATTGACTATGTGGGGATGGCTGTTTGCTGTATGACTTATCAATTTGTGTCGATAAAGTATAATAGGGTGAATCCTGTATATAGTGCATGCATAGTGCATACACTTGTAGCTGTTATGTATTTTTGGAAGTCCTTGAAAATAATGGGTTTCAAAGCGCAGCGCCGCCCTTTCTGTCAATTACCTGGCACGCGCAAGTGCACGATAAAACCCCAAACCCCCAGGGGTACCTTCAGGGCATGCTGCTGATGGCACATACTGAGTTTCGTAATGTTTCACCAATGCATTCGTTAAGTATAGCATTTTAATCACAAAACTGTATTGAAGTCAATGGGAAATTAATTTTTTGTTCTATTATAGAGCCAACAAGTGGCACAATTCCAACATGTTTTTTATGTTTCTTCAGAGTGAGCCTATACATGTGTGTGTTAAATTTGGTGAAAATATCTCATTTAGTTTTGGAGTTATAGACATTTATATGTTTAAACACATAAAAAATGACCCACACCTGAATTTGTTTGCATTTTCATGCTACTTACTATTAATATTTTGATATTTGGGCAATAGCGCATTTCCAACGACCTATGTTTTCAAACTTCTGATAGTGGTTTCGTCTCCTTAAAGTAGTTTACTTAGTCGCTACTTAAAAGTAGTTTGTGCGGTTTTTGAGAACGGTTAGACGAATCAACATGAATTCCATAACTTTCTGTCGGCATAGTCTGGAGATGATCTGGACCAATTTTCGTGGAAATCGGAGCATCGGCCTGGGAGGATTTTGATAAGGTAGGTTTTATAGAGAATTCAAAATGGCGGAAAATTTTTCTTGACGGAAAATGACGTCATATGGTGCAATCGAATCGTCTTTAGCTACGGAATCAGTAGAAAGAAGAAAGTTGTTTCTAGCCCTTATGGTTCTAAAGTTATTAACATAAACATGAGTGAAACTTTGGACAGTTGGTGGCGCTAGTGGGATTGATTTAGAGACTCCAAATTCGCTATGGTGACAGTTAAGTCAAGTTAAGTCACCTGTCATCGGGGTCACTGGGGTTAGCCATAAGAAAAGTAAAACCAGTGACAATTTTCATGAAAAATTTCATTTTACAAAATGGATGATTCAAACAACACCTTGTCAATCATACTAACTAAATTAAGTAGTTTAATCCATAAGTATTCCAGGTTATTTTTTAAATATCATTTATATTTTTTAGTTATGTATACATTATTGTATTTTAAATGGGGATAAACTCTTCATTGACATTAAATTAATGCATTTTCCCTCTGTATACTTCTGTGATACTTGAAATTCTATATAATTAATTGAAAATCAAATATTGTCACATTGATGGCTCAAGAAGTCGTATTTGTTCCAATAACATATTGTTTTATTTTAAAATCTAAAGACATTTTAACCCTAAAGTGTTTTTCAAGTGTGATATTTCTGCAATGGCTAGTGACAGAAAATTGACATTTCCATAGAATGACCAAGAAATCATTTTGCATAAATTTACAGCATATGTTCAAAAAAACTTTACAATTTTATAGCAGATATTCAAGCAGTGTTTTGTCCAGCGACACACACCAGCAAGATGTATTCATGTTACCGTGAAAGCAGTTTATTTTTTCTGAAAAAATGATGCCTTACACTAGATAGTACATTTTTTTAATAATTTTACAGTCAAAAACAAAATATGCAAACATCGTCTCAGGTTACAACTGTAACCTATGTTCCCTGAGAACAGGGAACGAGACAATACGTCTGTAACGGATCACAGAGACGGATGTAATAGCAAAGACTCTTTATTAACGTGTACAAACACACGTAGATCAGACACAAAAACACAGGGAATAGTTCTACAAACAGGTGCAGGTCAAGCGATCAGCGCTAGATGGAAGGTGACACAGGGACCTCGGTGAGCGACTGGTGCTGGTGATCTCCTGTGAAGACCCGGTGCAGTGCTTGGTATTCCAGTGCGGGTGAAGAATCCAGATGAAACGAAAAAACACAGGGAATCCACGATCCAACACGAACACGATCCAAAACGAACACGATCCAACACGAACACAGGAACACACCGGGGAAACCACAACGATCTGACAACATGAGACACCAGTTACTGAACTTATAAAGGGACAAACGGATTGAAACCAGCTGGCGCTGCTGATCAGCAGTGATCAGTGACCACGCCCACAGACACACACACACACACAACAACCGCACGCGAGACGAGAGAGAGACAGTGAATTCATAAACCGTGACAGTACCCTCTCCCCTAGGAACGCCTCCTGGCGTTCCCCGATGGCCTTACCTGTCGATTGTAATCATCGATAAGGGAGTGATCCAGAATGTCTCTAGCAGGAACCCAACTTCTCTCCTCCGGACCGTAACCCTCCCAGTCCACCAGGTACTGAAATCCGCGTCCCCTCCTTCTCGAGTCCAGAATACGATTAACCGAATACGTTGGTTCCCCATCTACGAGACGCGGCGGGGGGGGGAACCGGAACTGGCGGATTAATTCGTGAATGAAACACGGGTTTGATCTTTGACACATGGAAGGCGGGATGAATTCTCCTGTACGCAGGAGGAAGTTTGAGGCGGACTACCACCGGACTAATGATTTTGGTGACAGGGAACGCGCCGATAAATTTGGGAGCAAGTTTAATAGATACGGACCGGAGAGGAATGTTCTTAGTAGAAAGCCACACTTTTTGACCCACGACGTATACGGGAGGCTTCGACCGGTGGCGATCGGCTTTAGCCTTAGTGCGTGCCCCCACTTGAAGAAGAGTCCCACGGGCTCTTCTCCAAGTGTGGAGACACCTCTGGACGAAGGCGTGAGCGGATGGGACCGCGACCTCGGATTCTGTACTAGCAAAAACTGGTGGCTGGTAACCTAAACTACATTCAAACGGAGTGAGGCCCGTGGCTGACACTGGCAATGAATTGTGGGCGTACTCCACCATAGAGAGTTGCTGACTCCAGGATGAAGGATTCCTGGAAACCAGACATCGCAACACTCTCTCCAAATCTTGGTTGGCTCTCTCGGTCTGACCATTGCTTTGGGGGTGAAAACCCGAAGAAAGACTGACAGTCGCCCCCAGTAATTTACAAAACTCTTGCCAAAATTTGGACACAAATTGGGGACCCCTGTCGGAGACCACGTCCGTCGGGAGGCCATGTAAGCGAAAGACGTGATCTACGACAGTTACCGCTGTCTCCTTGGCGGAGGGTAATTTAGGCAAGGGAATAAAATGGGCCGCCTTCGAGAACCGGTCCACGACAGTCAAAACGACCGTCTTGCCCTGGGAGGGCGGGAGGGCGGTAATAAAATCTAGCGCGATGTGGGACCAGGGTCTCGAAGGGACAGACAGCGGTTGGAGTAACCCATCTGGGGGTCGATTGGAAGTCTTACCAGTGGCACAGTCCGAGCAAGCCAAAACAAAACTGTGGATGTCACGAGCCATCAATGGCCACCAGAATCGTTGTTTGACCAAAAAACTGGTGCGATTGACCCCAGGATGACAAGCTACACTGGAGCAATGACCCCACCGGATGACGTCGGACCGATACCCCTCCGGCACAAATAACCGATTCGGTGGGCAATCGGGCGGAGGCGTTACCCCTTCTAAGGCCTTCATGACCTTCGATTCGACCTCCCATCTGAGAGTGGAGACCACTAATGTCTCAGGTAAAATACACTCGGGAGTAGCCGGGCGTTTGGATTGGTCAAAAATACGAGATAAGGAATCGGGTTTGATGTTCTTAGAACCCGGGCGGTACGAGAGAGAAAAGTCAAAACGTCCGAAAAAAAGTGCCCACCGAGCCTGCCTAGAGTTGAGTCTTTTAGCGGTTCTGATATATTCTAGGTTCTTATGATCGGTCCAAACGACAAAAGGTACCCCTGACCCTTCTAACCAGTGACGCCATTCCTCCAGTGCCAACTTGACTGCCAACAACTCTCTGTTGCCAATGTCATAATTACGTTCGGCAGGTGATAAACGATGAGAAAGAAACGCGCAAGGATGCATCTTGTCATCTGAAGGAGAGCGTTGGGAGAGAACTGCTCCTACCCCCACCTCTGACGCGTCGACCTCCACCACGAACTGACGTGATGAATCAGGGGCAACGAGGATGGGAGCCGAACTGAAGCGGCTCTTGAGTTTGGTAAATGCAGCTTCGGCTGCATCAGACCACCTGAACGTCGTTCTGGAGGAGGTCAAGGCAGTCAGAGGTGAGGCTAGCTGGCTGAAGTTGCGAATAAAACGCCGTTAAAATTGGCAAACCCCAGAAACCTCTGTAGGGCCTTACGGGAATCTGGACTAGGCCAATCTATCACAGCCTTAACCTTGTCAGGATCCATACGCATTCCCTCAGATGAGACGATGTACCCTAGGAAAGGAACAGACTGTGCATGAAAAACGCATTTCTCCGCCTTGACAAAAAGCCCATTCTCTAGCAACCTCTGAAGCACTCGTCTGACGTGCTGAACGTGTTCCTGGAGAGAAGATGAAAAAATCAAAATGTCATCCAGGTAGACATAAATGAATTGGTCAACCATATCTCTCAGCACGTCATTGACGAGCGCCTGGAAGACCGCTGGGGAGTTGGACAGCCCGAAAGGCATGACCAAATATTCAAAGTGCCCCCTAGGGGTATTGAACGCGGTCTTCCATTCATCGCCCTTCCTTATGCGAACCAAATGATAAGCGTAACGTAAATCCAATTTTGTGAAAATGGATGCTCCCTGTAACCGCTCAAAGGCTGAAGACATCAACGGCAAAGGATAAGTATTCTTTACCGTGATGTTGTTCAACCCCCGGTAATCATACACGGTCGCAGAGATCCATCCTTCTTTCCCACAAAAAAGAACCCCGCCCCCGCTGGAGATGAGGAAGGTCTAATGAATTTGGAAGCTAGAGAATGAGAAATATATTTCTCCATAGCCTCCCTCTCTGGAACAGAAAGTGAATATAACTTGCCTTTAGGCGGAGACTGACCTGGCACTAAATCTATGGCACAGTCATAGGGACGATGAGGAGGAAGAGAAGCAGCCCGACACTTACTGAACACTTCCTTCAGATCCTGGTACTCCTCGGGCACGTTAGACAAATTCACCGCCTCCTCCTGAAACACAGACACAGGAACAGACGAACACGCTGACACAAGACATGACTCATGACACACATTACTCCACATGGAAACAGAATTGTGACCCCAATCGACTCTGGGATTGTGTTGCCGTAACCAGGGGTGACCCAGCACCACGGGTGCCAGTGGAGAGTCCATGAGTAGAAATGTGATTATCTCAGTGTGGTTGCCAGATGTTATGAGTGTGATGGGTTCAGTAGTGTGAGAAATATGGGGAAGTTGTTGTCCATTGAGAGCCTGGAGATGGGAAGATGAAGACGTTGAGCCAGTCCAGAGTCCAAAAAATTACCTTCCGCTCCCGAATCCACCAAAGCCTCAGTGTCGTGCGTGTGAGTCGCCCACCTTAGTCTTACCGGAAGGAGAGTAGATGATGATGGTGATGATGAGGTCTTCCCAGCGGAGATCCCACCCGATAGTAGCCTCAATGTTACTACCGGGCTTGATCTTTTACCGGGCAGGCGAAGATGAAGTGGCCCGCTTTCCCACAGTACAAAACAAAGTCCCTGGGATCTCCGCCGTTCTCTCTCCTCCCGGGAAAGCCTAGCTCTGCCCACCTGCATGGGTTCAGAATCGGAAGCTGGGCTGACCGTGTCCAGATTGTCGACGCGCAGGGTCTCCATGCCGCGAAACGGGTTCCTCTGCTGGAAGCGGCCCATGCGATCCAGTCGTGCGTCAACTCTTAATGCCAGTTCGATCAGTCCATTAAGGTTAGTGGGAAGGTCCAGCATATATATCTCCCTCTGGACACGATCAGCCAACCCATGCAGGAATCGGTCCCACTGCGCCTCCTCGTTCCAACGGCACTCTGCAGCCAGGGTGCGGAACTGAATGGAATATTCCGACACCGAGCGGTTACCTTGGCGGAGATCAGCGAGTAGTCTGGCCGCCTCCCTACCCGCTACCGCCCGATCGAACACACGTCTCATCTTCTCGGAGAGTGCCAGGAACGAGGTGCAGCATGGGTCTTGGTTTTCCCACACCGCCGTTCCCCAAAGAGCCGCCCTCCCAGACAACAGGGTGAGAACGAATGCCACCTTCGTCTGTTCCTGGCTGAACGTCAGTGGCTGTAACGAGAAAGACATCGAACACCGAGTCAAAAAGGCTCTACAGTACTCTGGTTCACCTGCATTCCTCAGGCGTAGGAAGACGAGGTTCACGTTGCTGGTGCGGCTCCGGTGGAATGGGTTGAACAGGCGGTGTGGGTGGCGCAGTGGGAAATCTGAGTTGTTGAAATTGCTGGGTGAGCTCGGACACCTGTGTCACGAGCGCTTGAATCGCCCGACCTGAATTGGCGATGGTCTCCTCTTGAGAATCCATCCTCGAGATGCTTCGAGCGGCGAATTCGTCCCAAGTCGTGGTCTCTGCTACATCCATAATGGGGGTCAGATCGTTCTGTAACGGATCACAGAGACGGATGTAATAGCAAAGACTCTTTATTAACGTGTACAAACACACGTAGATCAGACACAAAAACACAGGGAATAGTTCTCCAAACAGGTGCAGGTCAAGCGATCAGCGCTAGATGGAAGGTGACACAGGGACCTCGGTGAGCGACTGGTGCTGGTGATCTCCCGTGAAGACCCAGTGCAGTGCTTGGTATTCCAGTGCAGGTGAAGAATCCAGATGAAACGAAAAAACACAGGGAATCCACGATCCAACACGAACACGATCCAACACGAACACGATCCAACACGAACACAGGAACACACCGGGGAAACCACAACGATCTGACAACATGAGACACCAGTTACTGAACTTATAAAGGGACAAACGGATTGAAACCAGCTGGCGCTGCTGATCAGCAGTGATCAGTGACCACGCCCACAGGCACACACACACACACACACAACAAACGCACGCGAGACGAGAGAGAGACAGTGAATTCATAAACCGTGACAACGTCATTGGGGAACGCCTCAGGCGTGACAACTGTCAGAACCAGTAATTCAAAAAACACTGAAACCACTCACCCTTAGGTCACATTGGGCTGTCAGTGACAGCACTCCCTACCGGTCATAGCCCAAGCTAATGAACCAAGAAACTGCCAGAACATAGTTAATGGGGGTTATATCTGGGCCAGCTCAAAGGCTTAAGACCACAACTTCCTAATAGAAGGGGTCACTTCTAGGGAGTGTGGCTAGGGGACCCAAGGGACTCCCAGCCAGTCACTATTCAGGAGAGCATGTTTCCTGAAATGCCACCAGGCTGGCCTTGAGATCTATACTAAGACGCACAGTCTGGCCAATGGCAGTCTGTCCGAGACAGAGCCTCCGTAAATCGCCTTGGATGAGGCATTCAAAAACCGAAGGCCTGCGAAGCGGGCAGAAACCAGTCAGTTCCGGATCACAGAGACGGGATCCCCCGGAAAGTGTGACTCAACCTCAAGAAACGACGGAAGTCGTCCACTCAATCCACGGGTCTACCCAGTGCTCGTTCTGAACACTGAGGAAGTAAGAGAGGGATCAAAAACAGGAAGGTCTACTAAAGCCTAAGACCTGATGACCCCCTATGTGGGGAGCTCCAGTACATGAGGGCTCATATCAGGAAGGCCGGTGAGGCCTGAAACCTGACGACCACAACATGTGGGAGCTCACATTCTGGAAGGCCGGGAGAGGCCTGTAACCTGGCGACCACAGTAGATGGTAGCTCATATTCAGGAAGTCCGGTAGAGGCCTGTAACCTCGTGACCACAGTAGATGTGAGCTCATATCAGGAAGGCCAGAGAACCCTGTAACCTGGTGACCACAGTGGGTGGGAGCTCATACTCAGGAAGGCCGGTGAGGCCTGAAACCTGGCGACCACACCTGTGGGAGCTTACTTTCAGGAAGGCCTGATAAGGCCTGTAACCTGACAACCACACCATGTGGGGGCTACTTCCAGAGAGGCCATAAATATGGATTTTAGAAAGTACATGAACGAAAGTGCGTTTACTTAGCCATTCTGAATCCAGGAAATTAGCTAGAGAAAGGTGTCTGTCGTAGCATACTTCGACGACAGGACACATCTGGAGTGGGACCCAAGATGAAAAGACCTGGGTCTGGCCACATAGGAAGGGACCGAAGCGTACAGCGCATGACCCTTACCATAAAAAATGGATTTTAGAAAGTACACAAGATGTTTCGTTGTATGACTTATCATAAGTATGGATTTAAGAAGGTACGGAGCGTACAAAGAAAACTAGATGAAGTAAAGGTACATGTACTTCCTCACTCTATATTCCCATGATCAGGAAGGCCAGATGAGGCCTGTAACCTGATAGTCATAATGCGTGGGAGCTCACATTCAGGAAGGCCTGATTAGGCCTGCAACCTGACATGTGAAAGCTCACAACTACAACCTAGCAACCACAGTGAGTGGGAGTTCACATTCAGGAAGGCCTGGTGAGGCCTGCAACCTGACATGCAACAACTCATAACCAGGATGGCCGAGGAGGCCTGAAGCCTGATGACCACTGAATGTGGGAGCTTAAAACTCAGGAAGGCGGTGAGGCCTGCAACCTGACATGCGACAACTCATAACCAGGAAGGCCGAGGAAGCCTGAAGCCTGGTGACCACTGAATGTGGGAGCTTAAAACTCAGGAAGGCGGTGAAGCCTGTAACCTGGCGACCGCAGTATGTGGAAGCTCACATTCAGGAAAGCCCGTGAGGTCTGTAACCCGGCGACCACAGTATGTAGGAGCTCATAACCAGGAAGGCCGGATGAGGCCTGTAACCTCATAACCACAGTATGTGGCAGCTCACATTCAGGAAGGCCAGGTGAGGCCTGTAACCTGACATGTAGAAGCCCATCACCAGGAAGACCAGAGAGGCCTGTCAGCTGGCGACCACAGTATGTGGGAGCTCATAACCAGGAAGGCCTGGCGAGGCCTGTAAACTGGCGACAACCGTGTGTGGGAGCTCATATTCAGGAAGGCCTAGTAAGGCCTGTTACCTGATACCCAGTATGTAGAAGCCCATTATCAGGAAGGCCGGTGAGGCCTGTAACCTGGCAACCACAGCATGTGGGATCTCACACTCAGGAAGGCCTGAGAGGCCTAAAACCTGGTGACCACAGTATCTGGGAACCCAAATTGAGGAAGGTCGGATGAGGCCTGTAACCTGACCTGTAAAAGCGCATAACCAGGAAGGCCTGGCGACCACGGTGTGTGGGAGCTCATAACCAGGAAGGCCCGTGAGGCCTGTAACCTGGCGACCACAGAAGGTGGGAGCTCATATACGGAAGGCCGGGTGAGGCCTGTAACCTGGCGACCACGACTTTTTGGGGAGCTCAAACTCAGTAAGGCCTGTGAGGCCTGTAACCCAGCGACCACAGTATGTGGAAGCTCACATTCAGGAAGGCCGGGTGAGGCCTGTAACCTGGCGACCACCGCGTGTGGGAGCTCATATTCAGAAAGGCCTAATAAGGCCTGTAACCTGATACCCAGTATGTGGGAGCTCATTACCAGGAAGGCCTAATAAGGCCTGTAACCTGATACCCAGTATGTGGGAGCTCATCACCAGGAAGGCCGGAGATGCCTGTAACCTGGCGATCACAGTATGTGGGAGCTCATAACCAGGAAGGCCTGGCGAGGCCTGTAACCTGGCGACCACCGTGTGTGGGAGCTCATATTCAAGAAGGCCTAGAAAGGCCTGTAACCTGATACACAGTATGTGAGAGCTCATAACCAGAAAGGCCGGATGAGGCCTGTAACCTGATAACCACAGTATGTGGGAGCTCATAACCAGGAAGGCTGGATGAGGCCGGTAACCTGACAAGTGGCTTCTACTCTTTCTTTTCCTATTTGCTTACCAAGCATGTCCCCGGCTCTGTACATGAGACGAGTTCTGAAAAAGAAGAGAAAGATGTTATTTGCGCAAGAAAAACGTCTGAGAAGCAAATTTATATGTGCTGGCTAATGCTAAACGTAAATTCTCTAAGATTGTTCTTCATGTCGGCACTAATGATGTTCGACTCCGCCAGTCGGAGATCACCAAAATGAATATTAAAGAGGTGTTTGAAATCGCAAGTACGATGTCAGGCACTGTAATTTGCTCTGGCCCCCTTCCTGTTCGCCGGAGTGATGAGATAGTTAGCAGATTGTGTTCACTCAATGGCAGCCTGTCTAAGTGGTGTCCGCAAAATAATTTAGAATTCATAGACAATTGGAAAAGTTTTTGGGGCAAACCTGACCTGTTGAAAAGAGATGGTATTCATCCCTCCTGGGATGGTGCTGCTCTTCTGTCTAGTAATTTGGCTCATAGTCTTAGAGATAAAACATGACAATCTGGGGCTCAGGTCAGGAAGCACACAAACTGGCTAAACCGACCGTCTGCTAGCGGCCTC
Source organism: Siphateles boraxobius (assembly GCF_051911475.1). Classification (NCBI taxonomy): domain Eukaryota; kingdom Metazoa; phylum Chordata; class Actinopteri; order Cypriniformes; family Leuciscidae; genus Siphateles; species Siphateles boraxobius. Next base: position 27,235,855 of record NW_027509042.1, read on the forward strand.
GCGTCACCAAGGTCAGATAAATCCCACCACATAGAGACTCTTTCACCTAGATATCATCATATAGAGACTGTGTCTGTTCCTCGAATTTGGAAATCCAAAAAACGTCCAAACCCATCTAAGGTTAAAAATGTGATTGATGTTCAACAAAAAAAAAAAAAAAGATATAATACAGATGAGCAAACGATAAAGCTTGGGTTTCTGAATATTCGACCCCTTACTTCAAAAGCACTTATTGTTAATGATATGATTTCAGATTATAACCTAGATGTGCTGTGTTTGACAGAAACCTGGCTAAAACCAAACAATTACATTACTTTAAATGAGTGCACCCCGCAAGATTACTGTTATAAACATGAACCTCGTCTGAAAGGTAAAGGGGGAGGTGTTGCTGTAATTTATAGTAATATTTTCAAAACCATTATGAAATCTACTTTTAAATATACTTCTTCGAAGTGTTGGTGCTTAATGTAAAAATATATAATGTAAACGATAAATCACATTTGAGAAGTCTGCTGGCTACGGTATACAGGCCACCAGGACACCATACAGAATTTATCAAAGAATTTGCTGACTTTCTATCAGAATTAGTATTGACTGCAGATAAAGTACTAATTGTTGGTGATTTTAATATACATGTAGATAATGGAACAGACGCATTGGGATTGGCATTTAAAGACATTCTTAACTCTATTGGAGTTAGACAACACGTGTCAGGACTAGGGTTGGGTATCGTTTGAATTTGAACGATTCCGATTCTGATTCCGATTCCTTGTTTCGATTCCGGTTCCTAACGATTCTCAATTCCGATTCTTTTAAGAGGCAGGGTCAAAAAAGTTTAGCTAACCAGCGGTCTCTCTGAAGGAAATACTCTGACCTTCTCCATCAATTTTAATTCTATGAACTTTTTACTTTTTATTAACTTTACTATGAATTTCTCACAGGGCTGTTTTCAACTACAATATAAATATCAAATCTATGAACTTGAACATAAATATTATAAATTATGAATATATTTTCACAGGCGTACACTTTCCTCAAGAGCTTTATTTTTGAAAACACATTTACACGAGTGTATGATGCTGCAGGTACATGTAACCGTGCTCCCACTGATGGGCTAACCTGGTGCAGAATAGCAAATAAACAATAAGAAACAAACAACTTGTAAAAAACAGTCCAGATTAGCAGCAGGTACAGTATAAAATCAAAAACAGTTCTTGTTTAGGAAAATGATCATATCTGCCTTCTCGTTCTGAACAGATAGTATCTCCTGCTGTGGAGAAAACACGTTCGCTGGGTGTAGAAGAAGCTTGATCGCATAAATACGAGAAAGCGAGATTTGACAGCAAAGGATAAGTATTTTGTTGGTTCCACCACCATGCAGCAGGGTCCTCAGACATAAGGACCGGTGGAACTTCCTGGTATATCTGCAGCTCTCTCTCCACTCGTTTCTTGATGGACGTGGAGCTCTGCTGTGACACTATGTTCTGTGCCTCTTCCTCAGCGAACAACTCCTCCAGTCTTGCAGTTTGCAGGGAGACTGTTGCTAAAAAACAAAACAAAAGGTTCATCAGTATTATCACTAAAAAAAGGGAAAACCTCCATTAAAAGCATGATCATTATTTAAATTGAAAACCTATATAATATCAGCTATATCGTACACTTACACTCTCCTGCTCATCCTCATTCTCAGACTGCATGGTGTCCCCATCAGCTCCACCGTCTTTCTCGGTTGACTACAAAGAACTTAATTAGCATTTAGATCTTAGATTTTAATAGCTGAAAAGGGACAGTTGTGCATTTCACCTGTTCAATCAGATTTCTCTGGATCTGGTCCCAGATGGTGTCATTATCCAATTTATGTTTAAAGCGTGGATCCAACGCAGTGGCCACTTGGAGAAAGTTCCTGATCTCATCATTCTGCAAAACACATGTTCTTTAAATGTTTCAACAAGCCACAGGATATTTCTATTCTAGAACAATTTCTTTCCAGGTGCCCTGCCTCAGTCAATTACCTGGTAGCGCTTGAATAGGTTTGCCCAAACCTGTTTTTTAAGGTTTGACACAAAGACTGTGTCTCCCTCTTTTATGCCAAGTGTGCCTCAAGCTTTTTGAGGATAGGCAGAATCTGTCCGCATGTGGGACTCTTTTCGGAGGACACACAGAGTGTTGAGGTGTAGAACACCTTCATCAAGTTGAGGAAATCTTCAGCTTTCCTAAAATCCTCCTCAGTTAGCCGAGCAAGTCTGTAAAATAATTAAGAACATATAGATTGGAGATATAAATATTCTCTTTTTTTCTTAACAAAACACCTAACATATGCATTCCCTACATTAGCACATTCACTCTAATACTGTTCTTTGAATTCGTATTTTGTGTGTACTGATATTTTTTGTCTAAACTTGTCTTAGACAAGTTTAGACAAAAAATACCAGTACACACACAATTCGAATTCTGTCTATCTATCTCTACCTGTCCCTATCCATATTTTTTCTCAGCCGTTGATCCAAGCTGGCTGCTTGAATTGCAGGGTACTGCTCTGTGAATCTCTCCAGCATTAGATACAGAGAGTTCCATCGTGTTCTCACATCTAGTATGAGTGAGTGTCGGGGCAGCTCTGACAAAAACAAGAACATCAATTTTAAGTCATATAACAGATGCTTTTCATCCTAGGAGACAAACAATACTTTTGTAAAATTGGATTCTGCAGAGCTGATAAATAATAATAAGATAGATCAGACATATAAAGTCATTACGTGTCAATGCACAACAGTTAAATAAAGTGAACTTTGTGTGTCTTACGTAGAAGTTGTTGCTTCTCTTGGAGAACCACCTTGGCCATTGAGCACCTCTTCATCCACACAACAATGGTTCGGACCTTGGCCACCCACTGACTCACTGAATTTAGGGAGTATAGACTTTGTGCTGCTAAATTAAGTGTGTGGGCGAAACAGCACAGCTTCACAAATCGCATGTGCTTAATAGCCACATCCATGTTGGCAGCATTATCTACAGTGACTGCTACAATTTTATCAGATATGCCAAACTCTGACAAAAAATCACTAATTTCCTCTGCAACAACACAACCGGTCTGTGCTTTGTACACAGCCTTTTTGCTGCATTTTGCCCCCTGCTATGTAGTGTGCTGTGATGGTGAGGTAGTGGTCCTGTGTGATGCTACTCCAGCCATCACATGTGAGTGCAACAGCGCTGACTTTACTGAGCTGTGTAATAACATTAGACTTCTCAACCTTGTACCACGACGGGATTAATGTGTTTGACAGGTAGTCCCTGGAAGGTGGTGTGTATTTGGGGTTTAGAGTTTTCACCATGTTCCTGCACACATAAACAAACATGTAATGTTGCTGTTACTGTTTAGGGGAGAGTTTCCCAAAACGATAGTTGCTAACTAAGTTAGCAATTTTGTTGGTTGCAATGCAATTTCCCATTGCCTAGCAACTATGCTTTTGAGAAACGCACCGTAGCTCAGTATCAATTAGCTTAGCTCTATCGTTATTGCTTAACTAACCTAAATGTTGGTGATTCCACCTCTGAAAAGGGATGCAGCCTTTTCACGATGTGTGCAGTGACCTTTCTGTGGCACTCTTCTTTTTGTTGCACCGACATCTTCCCCCTTGCCGCTATGGCGAACGGATTAGACTCAGCACATCGCGGAGTCGTGGAGTCATGGCTAACGTTCGCGATCTCAGGTCGTAAATTGTCTATGAAAAATACGTGGGATAATTTGGTAGCTGCCTCAATGTTGGCGCAAGATGTATTATTTATTGTATATGTATTGTTTTACTTACCGGATTCGGACTGCAGTCCAGTCACTGCGGTGCCAGGCTGGGGGTAAGAGCCAGAGGAAGAGGCAGCAGAGGAAGAGGCAGCGGAGGACGGTCGGCGCAGCGCGTCAAAGACAGGGCACACATTTATTTGTACTCCATGCAATCGGAGGTGCTTTATCATGTTCGTCGTGCACCCTCCGATGCACGAAACATTCTTGTCACAAATGTTACATTTTGCCGAGATTTCGTTATTTTTTGAAAAGTGAAGCCACACTTTGGACCGCCGACGCGAGCTATCCATGTTCGATTCGCGCAGTTATGCCAACACTTCCGTTGGACGCTTCTTCGTTGGTGTTCAGCGGTTTCTTCTTCCGGTCGGCGGACTGTGAATATCGAAACTAGGAATCGAAATTTTAACTTTTGAACGATTCCGGGAAAATCGAAAAGTTAGTCCCGGTTCCAATCGATACTCGATACTCGATACCCAACCCTAGTCAGGACCTACTCATTGTGGTCAAGTCAAGTCATCCTCATTTATATAACACTTTTAACAATGTAGATTGTTTCAAAGCAGCTTTACAGAGATAAATATATAATTTAAGGTAACAGAGATTGGTTAAGTTTTATAGTGGTTCTTGAAAAATATTTTTCCAGCTAAAGTTAGTTTTAAGGGCAGCACTCAGGAACAGGAAGTAGGTCTTCATGATTGGATGATGCAGATGGCTTGCCAGATCACGCACTTTAACACCCCTTCCCACCTCTTCATGACTGTTAAAGTAGGCCTATAGTACATAGAGATACAGGGTGGCAATACATGGTTAAAATGGAAATATAGCATAGTAAACTGTGTAGATATCTGCTGAGTGGAGTTACCATCCTACCTGTAGTGCATCCCACTGGTTCAGCACCCTCTGGATGCAGGTTAAAAGGCTCAGCCATCTGGTGCTGCAGTACCTGAGGAGCTTCAGGTGGTCTGAATCAGTGAAGTCTACAAACTCTTTGTAGACTTCACATCTTTTTGCACTGAGAGATAGAAAATTACTCTGTTAGTGGTTGGAATTGTGAGTGAATGAGTGAGTGAGTGAGTGAGTGTGTGTGTGTGTGTGTGTGTGTGTGTGTGTGTGTGTGTGTGTGTGTGTGTGTGTGTGTGTGTGTGTGTGTGTGTGTGTGTGTGTGTGTGTGTGTGTGTGTGTGTGTGTGTGTGTGTGTGACTGAGTATGTGTGTAAAGAATATGAACTGCAGGCCTACTAGGCTACCTTGTTTATGAGTTAGCCACATGCAATGTTGTTACATTGTAACACACAACATTAGGCAAGAGAAATAGCAGGCCTATATGTATGCATTTACCTTTAATCAACGTGGGTGTATATCCCCACCAGGATGTCTTCCACTGGTACCTGGGCTGCTCTGATGCCACAGCCTGTACCAGGTGGCAGATGCAGCCAAGGTCCTGGACGTGGGGCTGGCTGGTCTTTAGTCTGCTGATGACCGAGTTATGGGGGTCTTTCATAACACTCGCATTATCGGAGTTAAAGGCAATCAGGTTATCCCATGGGATGCCTCTTTTTCTATTGGAAACAGGAAAAAATGCCACAAAATGTCTGACAAAATGTAAGGTTGTAATCAAATGCAATCTACTAAACATGTCAACAACACAGTGCAGCTCCCCTTACCTTAATGCTTCACTAAGCTTTTCATACAGATTTTCTGCATTTCCTACATTGCATATAGGCATCTCCAGGAATCTTGTAGAGACCTGCAGAGTGGCCTCATCGTAGAGTCTAGTCAGGATGACGAATTCTTTGTGTGTTTTTCTGTTGTTCGATTCGTCGCACATCAGTGAAAAGGGCTGATATCGGCATGTTTTGGCCAACTCGTCCTCTAGTTCTGCTGCTATGGCACCTGCTGAGTGTCCAGTAATTAGCTAGTAAGTTAGCCTACAACATGCATGCCACCATGGGTTAATGCTCAAATGTTAGAATATTCAAACACATTTCAAACACATTTTAAACCGTTTTAGTAAACGTAGTTACAGTTTATAGCCCAGCAGTAAGAAAGATAGGTAGCTATATGGCTAGCTAACTTACCTTTGATGATTTGAGTAGCCTTAGTTTTTCCTGTTGAGTATTTTCGTGCAATAGCAGAGTCCGGGAACATGTCAGCTACACACTTGTTGAAGTCGTTGTGGAAGGAGAAAGGAATGTTATTTTTGGCACACAGCATTGCCATTTTTACCTCTGCACATGTGACCTGGTCTGCCTCTGTGGCATTTCTCGTCACGAATGCTGACATCGCCTGGGCATGTTTTAGTCCCTCTTGCCCGCGCTTGTGCTTGGCGGATTTCTCATGCTGACACACATCATTCCTTCCCCCGTGTGAGATGCTGAAGTCGCAGTTACAAAACTTGCAAAACGCGTGACTGTCCCCCATCCTGCTCCTCTTCAGAAAAATAAATTCACTGTCCCATTGATTGCGGTATTTGCAAGAGGGTTTGGGTTTTTTGGCAGGAGTGCCTTCCATCTCTGTTCTGGCTTCCATCATCCGTATCTGTTTTATTTGTTTTCCCGCGTTGTCACTCATCATCTGACCTCACACACTAACCTCGCGACAACTGCCACCTAGTAGGCAGTTATCGCGAGGCTAGTGACAGAGCTCAGATTGGGAATGTTTTTTTTTACTCCGTTTTTTTTTATAACGCAGGTTAAAATACGGGAGATTTACGGGAAAATACTAATACGGGAGGAAGGCGGGAAAGAAGGGAAAAATACGGGACTTTCCCGGCCAAAACGGGATACTTGACAGTTATAGTCTCATGTAAATGATCACTTTATCTACCACTTCTGCCACTAAAGATTGCTTTATTAATAATCTTCCTAATTAGATTATTTAGGAGCTCCGTGTTTGGAGCTCCGTCGAATTGATTCATTAATCCTTGATTTTCTTCTTTTCAACTCATTTATAAACAAGCACTTTCTATTTTTATATCATGGGAACTTATCCTCGCTACTATTCCTTATAAAAAACAATCGGATTACTTTGATATTGCTACTTAGATCCAACTTTGCGAATCTCGGCTACTAGCCTTTAGTCCGCTAGCATTTCACGCGTGGCCTCGCGCCTACCGACCGTCTTATTTTACACCCGTTTCACTGAAAGGATAGGTGAGGACACATTCGAGCTGATTTCGGTACGATTTGAGCTGGAATCGGTGGAGAAACAGATCTGTGGTCTGCTGGAGAAACAAGCCGAGCTGCGGGATCGGCGATCAGCGCTTGAAACGTCACGTGCCGATGCTCATAAGTCAGTGGTTAGTAACTTTTTGACTCCGAACTTCGTCTACTCCGTGCGTTTCTCTGCCCAGGAGGACGCGATCATCTCTGGCATCATTCACTCCGGCACCGACACAACACCATGGACCCTGGGTGATCCCACAGCGAAAGACACGAGCCAGGACCAGAGCAAGAACCTCACCGCCCCTCCCGGTCTTCGAGATCTCCACCCGGAACCGCTTCTCCCCCCTTCGCGAGTCGGAACGCGACGACGCTGTGATCATCGGCAGTTCCATGGTCCGTCATGTCCGCGCTACCTCAGGTAAGGGTACGGTGCGCACTCACTGCTTTCCTGGTGCTCGTGTTCTTGATGTTGCCGCACATGTTCCCGAGATCCTGAACGGTGACGAGCGCGTCGGAGCTGTTGTGCTGCACACGGGAGTGAATGACATCAGGCTGCGGCAGACGGAGGTTCTGAAGAAGGACTACAAGAGCCTGATCGAGATGGTACACAGCACAGCGCCTGAGGCAACGATCATCGTGTCTGGACCGCTTCCCACGTACCGACAAGGACAGGAAAGGTTCAGTAGCTTATTTGCACTAAATGAATGGTTAATGTCATGGTGTAATGAACAGAAACTGCTCTTTGTAAATAATTGGAATCTGTTCTGGGAGCGACCTAGGCTCTACCGTCCTGATGGCCTGCACCCCAGCAGAATCGGAGTGGCTGTTCTGTCGGACAACATCTCCAAGACGTTACACACCACATGACTAGAAAATCAAAGTCCAAATCACAGTCTTTGCTGTGCCAAATTAATTGATATAAGTAGTGTAGAACATTATATAGAAACTGTGTCTATTCCTCGTTTAGTGAGGCCATATAATAAATCTACTGTAGGATCTAGGAAAAATCTTATTGTAATTAAACCTGAAAATCTAAATATCAGTGAACAAAAACAATTTCTAAAACTAGGTCTTCTAAACATTAGATCGCTCACACCTAAGGCGGTTATTGTAAATGAAATGGTCACAGATAATAGCTTCGATGTACTTTGCCTTACTGAAACCTGGCTTAAACCAAATGAGTATTTCGGTCTAAATGTGTCTAGTCCACCAGGATACTGTTATAAGCATGAGCCCCGTCTGATCGGTCGTGGCGGCGGTGTTGCAACAATCTATAGAGATATTCTTAATGTTACTCAGGAAACAGGTCACAGGTTTAATTCGTTTGAAGTACTTGTACTAAATATTACGCTCTTAGATGTAAGAAAGAAATCCCTATTATCTCTAGCCTTGGCTACTGTATATAGACCTCCAGGGCCCTATGCTGATTTCCTAAAAGAGTTTGCAGAGTTTCTCTCAGATCTATTGGTCAATACCGATAAAGCAATAATTGTTGGAGATTTTAACATACACGTAGATAACACAAATGATGCGTTAGGGACATGGTAACTTGTATAATACATACTGAAGAAATTTGTCATGTTGCGCCACGTTATAGACCAGGCAGAACAATCGTTCCAACCACTATAGATAGATTCTCAAATAGCTTACCTGATCTATCTCAGCTGCTCAGTGAACCCAAACAAACAGATAAACTGGAGGAAATGTCTAGCAGTTTGAGCACCATTTTCTATAAAATTAGATATTGTTGCACCAATTAGATCAAAAAAGGTTAGAGAGAAAACTAAAGCACCTTGGTACAGTGCTACGCATGTGGAAAGACCGTATGTCACGTTATAAAAAGGCTCTAAAAGCAGCCAGGGCTGAGGATCTCCACAAACTAATAGAAAATAACCAAAATAATCCAAGGTTTTTATTTAACACCGTGGCTAGACTAACAAATATACAGACATCACCAGAGCAAAATATTCCGTTACAGTATAGTAGTAATGATTTTATGAACTACTTTAATGAGAAAATAGAAAGCATCCGTAACACAATTGTAAATGTACACTCTTTTATGGTGTCTTATGATTCAGCCTCAATTATCGCCCCTCTGGAACAACTACACCGCTTTACAACTATAGGACAGGAAGAGCTAAATAAACTTATCATTGCATCGAAACCAACAACATGTTTATTAGATCCAATACCCACTAAACTACTGAAAGAAGTGTTACCTGTAGTGGAAGAGCCTCTTCTCAATATTATTAACTCGTCTTTATTTTTAGGTCATGTTCCAAGAATATTCAAGCTGGCAGTAATACAACCTCTCATTAAGAAACCGCAATTAGACCCAAATAACTTAGCAAATTACAGACCCATTTCAAATCTTCCATTTATGTCTAAAATACTAGAAAAAATTGTGTCCGCTCAATTGTGCTCTTTCTTGCAAGAAAATGAGATATATGAAAAATTCCAGTCAGGATTCAGACCGCATCATAGCACAGAAACTGCGCTAGTTAAAATTACAAATTATTTACTTTTAGCTTCTGACCAAGGCTGTATCTCAATACTAGTTCTACTCGATCTTAGCGCTGCGTTCGACACTATCGATCATAAAATACTCCTGGATCCACTACAAAACTACACTGGTGTTCAGGGACAGGCATTAAGCTGGTTTAGATCGTACTTATCAGACCGTTATCATTTTGTCTGTTTAAATAGGGAAAAATCAAAGATAACGTCAGTAGACTATGGAGTGCCGCAAGGATCGGTGTTAGGCCCTCTGCTATTCTCAATATATATGCTCCCACTTGGTAATATTATAAGAAAACATGGAATTAATTTCCACTGTTATGCTGATGACACTCAATTATATATTTCATCACGGCCAGATGAAAACACTAACTTATCAAATTTGACAGAGTGTCTCAAAGATATAAAATGCTGGATGACGCGTAATTTCCTGCTACTAAATTCAGATAAAACGGAGGTATTACTTATTGGTCCAAAAAACTACCCACAAACTCACTTACAATACAACTTTAATATAGAAGGATGTCCTGTTACTTTATCCACTACAGTAAAATACCTGGGTGTTATACTAGACCGCAACTTGTCTTTCGAAAATCATATTTCATATGTTACAAGAACAGCCTTTTTCCACCTTAGAAACATTACAAAGCTATGTAACATGCTATCTGTTTCTGATGCAGAAAAGTTAGTTCATGCATTCATGACCTCGAGACTAGATTATTGTAATGCTATATTAGCTGGCTGTCCTGCATCCTCAATAAACAAGCTACAGTTAGTGCAAAATGCAGCTGCTAGAGTTCTTACTAGGTCAAGAAAATATGATCATATAACACCAATTTTGTCATCTCTACACTGGTTACCTATCAAATTCCGTATCAATTACAAAGTACTATTACTGCCCTTTAAAGCCCTAAATGGTTTAGCTCCTGTGTATTTAATGGACCTTCTATCGACCTACAATCCATCGCGTTCTTTAAGATCACTAAATTTGAGGCTTCTGGTCATTCCTAGGATATCTAAGTCCACTAAAGGAGGAAGGGCGTTCTCACATTTAGCTCCAAAACTCTGGAATAGCCTTTCCTGATATTGTTCGAGGCTCTGACTCGCTGTCCCAGTTTAAAACTAGATTAAAGACGCATCTCTTTAGCCAAGCATTTACATAATGCTTACCTTTTATACCACTGCTGAATCAGATCAAATGCATTTAATATTATAAAACTTGAAGAGTCTGTAGGTTATTTGTATAGGTTGCATAGTATTTACAGTCATTACGTTCCTGTGTATATTGCGTGAATGACGGGTGGTTGGGTAGATATTGTGTTTTGCGGTAGGTGGTATGCCATACGGAAGCGTTGCCACTGAACCTGCTTTAACGACGACAGTGGGGCTCGACAGCCTTAGTCAAACGGGTCGGCGCGTATGGTTGGGCTGCGGAGAGATTGTGAGATTATGGTTGGGTCTCAGCAGCAGGAGGGATGTAGAGGTCAGTAAGCAGGGCTGAGTTGAGTGGGGGACGGAGGGGGGTGACTCTGGGACGCAAGAATCACTGTCTTCATGTTTTTTATCATTTACGCCCGTGTCATGGAAATCATTATGAACAGCAGCTACGCTAATTATTTTCCCTTTTTGCTTTTCTGCTGTTATCTCGGGACGCGAGTCCCGAGAAAAACGGCGTTCGTCAGCTCCAGTTTGTATCCAGCCTTTCACGGAGACTTCAGATACCCCAATCACAAAGCCTGTGAAGAGACGACTCAACACCGGCGATATGGACCCTCTATGGTGGACGGCACTGATCCTCAACAACTCGTATCAACACCGGCGTGATAACTTGGACTTCCAAAAGATGGAAATGGATAAATATTCTAAATGTTCCGATCCAATCTGCCTTGTAATGCTGCCCGAATCATAAATCATGCACTGTTCCTTCGTTGGCCAAGGGAGAACTGGCCATCCGACTGAGTCTGGTTTCTCCCAAGGTTTTTTTCTCCATTCTGTCACCTGATGGAGTTTTGGTTCCTTGCCACTGTTGCCTTGGCTTTTGGCTTGCTTAGTTGGGGACATTTAATATTCAATAATATTATTGATCTGCCTTACTTAAGGACGTTGACTCAATTTTCTTTTAGAAACAAACTCTGTTATATTATTTTCATGTTATCACTGTGAAGCTGCTTTGATTCAATCTGTATTGTAAAAAGCACTATATAAATAAAGGTGACTTGACTTGACTAATCAGTTTCATCATCTCAGCATCCCAGATAGCTTAGAAGAACTCGATATTGCAACAGAAACTTTTATCTCTCTCTTTTCCTGCACTTTAGACACAGTTGCTCCGTTGCGCTTAAAGAAGATTAAAGAACTCAGGCCCTAAAGAGAGCAGCTTGAAAAATGGAGCACAACTGGTAGAAAACAAAACTAGATGTATTTCGGATATCATGGAAGGAGAGCTCAATTGCTTACAGAGAGGCTTTAAAAGCTGATAGATCTGCTTATTTTTTAACCCTATTAGAAGGGTTATCCTATACCCTATTATTTAGCACAAACAGGGCTACCATAATATGTGAGCAAAATGTATGTACATGTTTGCATTTTTGAGAGAATATTGTTTATGCATGGTTATTGAAAAAACTAAAACTTAAAGTGTCTGAAATAAGGCCACAAAACACATACTAAATATGTGTCAAAAAGACTTTTGACTAATGGGCGTTGTTGCCTAGAGTTTATGCTTCAAAATGATCTGAAAATCATCCTGCACAATCATTTACACAAAACAATACATTGATTTAAATTTTATCAGACACCTTTTGTTTGGAAAGGCAATATGCGTGGAGGCGTGTTCACACCTGAGAAGACAAAGGCCGGATAATGTGCCACATACATAATGAGCTGCATATTAATTAGCCTTTCACACAGGTGTGTCACAGGGTCCCAAAGAATGCAAGGACAAAAGAATTTATCTATATATACATATTTTACAATTATAAATTGTAACCAATTACAAATAGGTTACAATTACAACAACAATTACAATTTTTACAATATTTCAAGTGTATTCTTTCTTTGTAAAAAGTATACATTTTATCATATGTATTAAAAAAGGTAAAGATTCATTAGTTTGAATATTGGAAAAAACACTATAATAACATCTTAGTTGATAATTCAATATACCTACTTTATTTTTGACAAAACATCATACTATAGTATAGTATTTAACATATGAGCAGAAATTGGTGAACAAAAGCTTAACTATTTAATGTGACAGTAGCCTTTTTTACAGTCAAAACTTTATAATCCAAAACTAATCACAAAATCTTGTCTAAACATTCATATTTAGTCTATAACATATTGTGCATGATATATTAGCATACATGTTAATTTGCAGTTTGTTGCTTATACAGACATTTTATTTCAACATATTTCAGTCTATTTTTACTCATCTTAGTAGGCTATAGCAATATAGTTTGGATGTGTTCATGTAAAAATAACGTTTACTAATGTACGGCACAGACACGCGCTGTATAACTGTAGTAAACAACGCGTGTGCGTCTGTGCTATTCATTCATCATTTAGCCTACACATATGCAACTCATATTTAAACAGTCTTTTTTGCAGTGTACAGACACTATTCAATATCGTGATTAGAACAAAGCACTTAAGAATAAATGACTTACTACATCAGCTGGATCCGTTGCTCCTCGAAATGAAACTACCAGCACTTCTGGTACATTTTCCAAGGTTATTAGATAGTATTATTCCTCACAGGTAGCAAGACGAGGTAAAGTACAAGTTTGTATTAAACATGATGTGTTTTATAAACCAGCTGGTGAGCGTTGGCATGTTTGAATGGCTTGCCTTAGATCATTTGCATTTGAATACCGCGCGCTCTCCGTGGGCGTGTCACATTAGCAGAATAATGAGCTGAGAGAACGATAATGAGATCGCCTGACACCTCTCTCTTTTTTTATAGATTACATAAACAGAGAATATTTATTTTAGTTTTGAATTAGATATTTTAAAAGTACAAACTTAAATGATTATAAAGATATATTGCTCATGCTTGGGTGAATAGTATTCGCTGAGTTTTGTTTAAATTTAGAGACGTGCTCCAGAAAAAAAGGTTAACGGAGATGGAGAGACAGAAAGCACTTTTATTTTAAGTATTTTAAGTCTATTTTCCTGCTATGTGAAAAAAATCTAGCAAAACGCGCCGGCGCGTTTCTTGACCCCAGAGGGTTAAATATTTAATTTATCTACAGCCTTAATAATCACCTCCACCAGCTTTTTTATATATGTATACATATTTTTCATACGCTGGGGAAAGAGATGGCGAATCCACTTCCCCCATGATTGTGTCACTTTCAATGCCCAGCACATCTACCTCCTTGGAGGTAGAGCACTGAAGCATTGATCTCTCTCCCCGGGCGGAAGAGACCGCAGCGCAGGCTTCCGATAACAGCGAGAGAGCAATGGATCCCTCGGGAAAGGGAGGAGATAAGATCCACGGACCCGTCTCCAACCCCGTAAAGAGATCCATTTGCGATCCACAGGAATGCATTCTCCGCGCTGCCTCGACAGACGCGGGTTCTGCACCCTGAGAATCGCGAGTCTGGCCACATTCCTCGAAAAGTGACAGGCGGGAGCAGAGCATGCGAAGCGAAAGCTTCTCACAATGTCGGCAATTAGCCCCGCATGCTCCACTCCCAAACACATCACACAAAGCTTGTATGTGTGTCCACTCATTAAATAACAATAGCAGCGAGAACACAGAGTTGATATATATATATATATATATCAGACTGACAACAGTAAATATAACAGACAGTTTGACACAGATCGCTTGCTGAGGCAACAGAAGCTAATGTCGGTTGCACCAGTCCCACAGCAGGTCGGCCTGGTAGGCCTGAAGGACCGCAAGAGTGTGCAGAACCGCACCTGCCTGACCTGCTGCCGTGTACGCTCTGCCATTCAAGCGTGATGTTGTCTTAAGCGGCTTGGATGGCAGGGTCGGCGCTCCCAGTGACGAAGACCGACCAGAGGCGAGATAGTTGGCCAACGTCTCATCCACTGGCGGCATCGACACATACCCATGCTCCACGGCCCCATCCACAGCAGCGAAACTAGCCCGCTGATGCAGATGAAGACGCGCGGAGAACGGGTTCTTCCATGCCTTCGCGATCTCAGAGTGGAGATCGGGAGGAAATGGAAGGCTCGTCCGGGCTGGTGGCTTACGGGTAGGGAGGAACCGATCGTCCAAAATACCACGAGCAGGTTCCTCCCGGACGCGCCTCCACAGCAGCTGCAATCAACTCCTGCCCGGCCCAAAGAGAGCCAGTTACAGACACATCAGAAAGAGAAAGAACCTCTTCTACATTGACCTGTAACTCAACCTCGTCAGCGGGGAGATCACCCGCGAGCTTATGCCCCTCTCCAGACGACCTGCCAGCTCCATCTGAGAGCCCCACGAGCTCAAGCACCGCCGAGCCTCAGCCCGAGCGGGACCGACACCACGCGGGGTTCAGATGCTTAACCCACTTCCCTCGAGAAGTGGGACAGACGAGAGCGGAGAGTTCTGACAGAAAAGCTCTCACAGTTTGTGCAGGAAGCTCCCTCGAGAGCTTCCTGCGCGTGCTTCTGACCCAGGCAGAAAACGCACAGATCGTGTGAGTCCTCCGGTGTCAGATATCTGGGACACGGGTCGGCACACTTGCGGAAAGAAATTCTCCTCTTTTCTTTACGCTTAATTTTTGTTGATTTATCTTTTCAAACAGACAAAACAGTCCCTGAAGACGAAAAGGATGTTGTCACGGTCTCAAGGTGCCATTTTTATACATCCAGGTTGCGTGCTCATCATTCGAGCTGATGATGCACGGGCTGTCGCCGGTCAACATGATTGTTGTGAATTGATACTTGATTTCAGACACCTGTCACGCCTGAGGCGTTCCCCATAGCATCAATGACGTATTGTTGAGTTCCCTTCGAAAGGGAACCCCTATTTTAGCATCAGGTTCTAAAGGGTTAATTTGTATCTTTTAGAAAATCGCAGTGCATTTTCAGAGACGAGATGTGTCTCCGTGGTCCATGACGCAGCATAAGTAGAGTCAAGTCATCCTCATTTATATAGCGCTTTTAACAATGTTGATTGTTTCAAAGCAGCTTTACAGAGATAAACATATAATTTAAGGTAAAAGAGATTGGTTTGGTTTTATAGTGGTTCTTGAATAATGTTTTTTCCAGCTAAAGTTAGTTTTGATTGATTCAGTTCCGTCTAAATGATCATTTGTTATCAAATTAGGATTCGGAAACGGTGTACTAAGACGACACCGTTCTGTCTAAACAGACTTTAAACGTGAACCTGTGATAGACGCTGATGGCGTTCACATGTGCATTAAGAATTGATTCTATAGTTATGTGCGTTTGAATATATGTGCGCAGGTTTGTAATTCCTTACAAACCATGCCTAAACAAACTACTTGTCTTGTCTATAAATTTTGATGCAAATTTTTATTTTATTTTATCACTTTGGGTAGGTGCGCGAACCGAAAAATTCCACATCGCTTTATCTGTAGAGTGGTATAGGGATCCTCCATAGGGAGAGGCTAGTAGCACTTCAGCACTGCATTGTCCTCAGGTCTAGGCGAAGGTCCTTCGTCAGATCTGGAAACGGCCTGGAAACGACCTGGATCCGGCAGGCTGCGGGAAAACCTCGGGATAAACAAAGACACTAAAATTAGCGTAGATGCCATTATTCTTATGATGTAAAGAGTACATCAGGATTTAAGGGAAGTGTTCCCAGTTCCGGCTGACCTAATCTATGCAGCCTAATATTGAATTATAGAAGTCGATAATGTATTATGTGAATGCTAGGTCAAAGAGATGTGTTTTTAGTCTAGCTTTGAACTGACAGACTGTGTCTGCTTCCCGGACAATGTTTGGAAGATTGTTCCAAAGTCTTGGTGCTAGAGGGGAAAAGGATCTACCGCCAGCAGTTGATTTTGATATTCTAAATATTATCAACTGGCCGGAACTTTGAGATCGCAATAGACGTGAAGGACTATAATGCGTTAAGAGCTCGCTCAAGTAGTGCAGAGCTAAACCATATAGTGATTTGTAAGTAATCAGCAATATTTAAAATTTATACAATGTTTAATAGGCAGCCAATGCAGTGTTGACAGAACCGGGCTAATATGGTCATACTTCCTGGTTCTGGTAAGAACTCGAGCTGCTGCGTTTTGAACTAGCTGTAGTTTGTTTATTAAACATGGCAACCACCCAGTAGAGCATTACAATAATCTAGCCTTGATGTCAACTATGAACTAGTTGTTCCGCATTTGTCAATGCGAGCATATGACGTAATTTAGATATATTTTTAAGATGGAAAAATGCGGTTTTACAGATACTAGACACATGACTTTCAAATGAAAGATTGGTAACAAAGAGCACACCCAGGTTATCTAACCGACGACGAGGACTTGCCAGAGCAGCCATCAAGTGTTAGACAGTATTGTAAGTTATTACGTGTGGAAGTTTTTTTTCCAATAATTAGAATCTCTGTTTTTTCAGAATTTAGTAGGAAATTACTAGTCATCCAATTTTTTATATTCCGATAATTTTGGGAATTGGTAAGTTTCGTTAGGTTTTGAAGAAATATACCGCTGAGTATCATCAGCATAACAGTGAAAGCTAATTCCATGTTTCCTAATGATATCTCCTAAAGGTAGCATGTACAGAGTGAACAGCAGCGGTCCTAGTACTGAGCCTTGTGGTACGCCATACTGAAATTGTGATCGATAAGACATCTCTTCATTTACTGCTACAAATTGATGCTAGTGGAATTCCACTAATGCCAACATAGTTTTCTAGTCGATTTAAAAGAAGATTGTGGTCAATGGTGTCAAATGCAGCACTAAGATCAAGTAACACTAGCAAGATACAACCACGATCAGATGATAAGAGCAAATAATTTGTGACTCTAATGAGAGCAGTCTCAGTACAATGATACGGTCTAAATCTGGACTGAAAATCCTCGCAGATGCCATTTCTTTCAAGAAAGGAACACAGTTGTGAGGATACAGCTTTTTCTAATTTCTTTGACAGAAAAGGTAGATTTGAGATCGGCCTGTAATTGACTAATTCTTTAGGATCAAGTTGTGTTTTTTTTAATCGGTTTAATCATAGCCAGCTTAAAGGTTTTTGGTACGTATCCTAGAGAAAAAGTTGAATTAATGATATTAAGAAGAGGATATATGACCTCTGGTAGCATCTCTTTTAGCAGCTTAGTCGGTATAGGGTCTAACATACATGTTGTCGATTTAGATGAATTAACGAATTTGCAAAATTCTTCCTCTCCTATAGCAACAAATGAATCAAATTTTACCTCAGGGAGACTACAATGCACTCCCTGATGCGATACTGTATTAGAAGGTTGCATAGTTATAATTTTGTCCCTAATATTATCAATCTTATAAGTGAAGAAGTTCATAAAGTCATTACTGCTGTGTTTCTTGGAAACTTCTGGGCTTGAAGCTTTCTTTTTCGTTAGTTTAGCCACTTTTTCAAATAAATACCTAGGATTATGTTTATTTTCTTCTAATAGGGTTGAAAAATAAGCAGATCTAGCAGCTTTTAATGCCTCTCTGCAAGCAATCAAGCTCTCCTTCCATGAAATCCGAAATATCTCTAGTTTTGTTTTCTTCCAGTTGCGCTCCATTTTTGTAGCTGCTCTCTTAAGGGCCTGAGTGTGCTCGTTGTACCACGGCGTTGGACTATTTTCTTTAATCTTCTTTAAGCTAAAGTGCTGGAAAAGAGAGAGTTTAAAGTTTCTGTTGAAATATCGAGTTCTTCTAAGCTATCTGGGATGCTGAGATGATGAAACTGATTAGGAAGATTATTGATAAAGCAATCTTTAGTGGCAGAAGTGATAGGTCTAACATACTTGTAACACGGAGTCGGCTTTGCAGCCTTGGCTAAATGTAATTTACATGAGACTAGATAAGGATCTGAGATGTCGTCGCCCTGCTGCAGAATTTCAACAACATCAAAAATGATTCCATGTGATAATATTAGATCTAGAGTATGATTACGATAATGAGTAGGTCCTGACACTCTCATTGCCAAAAGTCCATGGTTGAAGTGAAAAATGCATGGAGCATCTCGTCAGGAATGCCCTGCAAAACATGGGCTCACCGGAGTATGCTTCCGGGACAGGAAGTCGAGGCTCCAACAATGCTTTCCTAGCTTTCTGCTTTCTTATATGCATATGCCGGCTTAGTCATGACGATAGTTGTTCTAATAGCTAGCCGGATCCTGGATGGGGCTTGTATGTGTGCAGTGCCGTAAAGCAATTCGTTACATCACGAGAGCTGATATCACGCAATACTTCCTGACGCCTGGCGGCCCGCCGGCCCAAAATTGCAAGTGTGGTTTTTCCACTCACAGGCACCGCTTTCTCAGCGAATTGCTTTCTCACCGGGGGGGCGAGATGGCCACCATTCAACCCGAAAAAAGTCATATAACCATTCCAATAACTGGTGGAGGTGTTCAGTTAAGCTAAAAAAAACTGCATAGTTCCCCTTTAAATCACCACCCTACTCCAGGTTCGCAACTGGATTGGGTGGGAGGCTCTCCCTCAATGAGAACTGGTGGCACGTGATAAGGCACACCTGAAGATAACGCAGCCTCGTCACCGCCGCTGTTAAATGCCGGTCTCTTTCCCTGTGCATGCATGCTGGTGTCCTTGTGGGTCCAGGAAGGGAGCACGGAGGGACTACCACGCTGCCAGAGATTTGAGTCGCCAGATCTGGAGAAGCATGTGTGACGCCGCTGACAGTCTAAGATGCCGAGTTGCTTTTCCCCTCAGTTGCCATGGCCTAGAGATGATGAGCCGCTGTGCCGAAGCCGCCGTCCCTCGCGCCCTGGACCAGAGAGACAGAACCGCATCCGGCCGTCGGACCCCGCCCCTTACCTGGACCAATCCTAACTGATCACTGCCCCTCCTTCATGATTCCCTGGCACGACGAGGACACCAGATCCTCTGTTTATTTGGACACTTTATTCCCCCCCCCCCCCCCCTTTTTTAACCATTTTATCTTAATACGGTTAAATAAATGCCTCTCTGAGGCCTAACGCCACATCCACTGTGTCTGTCATTTGCTTCTCCCACCACATACGCTCCTCAAAAGGTAGTCCTACATTATGAGATGTTGCAGCTGTCATTCCACACCATCAGCATTAACAAGCCCATCAACATACCAATGTGTATTTTTCTAATTTATTGCAGTGTGTATGCAGAAACTGTATCAGTAACAGCGCATATGTTTGCCCAGCACTAACATGAATGAATGATGTAACAAATTCTGGTTTATGCTGGTTAGTGCTGGTAAAGTACTGTTCCATGTTGGTTTATGCAAATATAGCGCTGGTCTAGCTGGTGGACTAGATTATTCAAGCTGTTCTCAAGCAAACCAGAGCTGGTAAAGCTGGTTCACCAGCATGGTCTCATGGGGGTTGAGTGTGAGTAGGCCAGCTGTCTGTATGTAAACTGTGTTTTGGGGGCAAGCATTGTTTTTGCTTGCATATTTGTATATTTAACACATTAATGATGTAAATAAAACAATATAAACGTTTAAACATATGATTTATTCAATTATATGATTATAACTTTGTAATTACTTTTACTCCATCTGCTGAAAGTAGAACTGAAAATCTTAATAGTTTTAGTTACGATTATTTTATTAATTAATGCCACTGGTAAACTGGTAAAACATTTTAAAGCATCAAATGAATGGTCTCCTTTTTCAAAATTTCTATACAAATCAGTTAAAATCAGTTAAAAAGATCTTGTGTAGATTGCAAAACAAAAATAATTAGAGATATGAAAACCAAGAAAAAATGCCTAATAAAAGCATTTTTTTTTAAATTGCTGTTTTTAAAGACTTTCATAAGACTTACATAGCTGTAAGTCAGTGATTCCAAAAAGTGCAGGTAGTAAAAGGTATGTCATTGCAGTCAGAAACATGAAATATGTTAACAAGTGATAGCAGGTACTTTCAACAATTGCTGAAAGAGAATTGATTTAACCAAAGTCAATAGCCAAGTGCCCAACTAAAGGGCTTCAACAACCTTTGTACATGTACCATATAAAATAAATAAAGACAGTTCTGGTTTGTAATAAGTGAATATTGTAATGCTGTTTTTGGTGTTGTTTTATCACCCTTTGGTGAGATATTAAATTAATTTACAGTTGATTTCATCTAAGGCTGTGTGGCTATAAGTCAGTTGTAGTTTTTGTTTCTCTGCTTTATCTCTTTTTTTTCTGTTCTTGTTGTTCCTCTTATCTTCAGTGATTCTGCTTGTTAACTGCAGGTGTCATAACTAATGCTCAATCATCATGTGTAGAGTGAATCTTCTTTATTTCACTAACTGCAACATTACTTCAGTGTTACTTTTACTCTATAAATTGGGACAATATGAAAACTGAGCAGTGTTTTTTTTAACACTGAGGATTTTACTGTGTACCAGTAAACATATAACCAGCTACATGCGTTCTCTTTCAAGAGAACTCGCGCCTACATAAATCGAGTACCAAGGGCTTCCCTTCATGACGTATGCGGCGGGCTAGTCCTCTCCACACACATTCGTCAGATTTTACAACCTTGATCTGGGCTCCACCCCAGGGTCTCAGGTGGTGTTGTCTTAGGCCTTGTCCACACAGACAATTTATGTATTTTTTTTATATTGTTAAATAAAGTTCTTAGTAAAAAAAAAAAAAAAAGAAAAGAAAAAGCTACTGAGACTATTATTATTAGGTTACATGCTCCAAGTCTTTTTCTCTTTTTTTAGTGTATCTCTGTGGCAGAATTACAGCGCCACATACTGGCATGTATACTACATTGTTTTGAGTCTGTTTCAGCGGTTTCATGTGTACGTAGATATTTCTTGAGACGACACTGTGTTTACGGAATTGTTTTAGAACGAGAGAAAAAAAAGATTGGATAGGAAAAGCTCTGGCTTCGTGTGGATGTGGACTTAGTTGTGCTCGCTCAATCCCTTGGTCCTAGCAATCAAAACATACCCTATGCTGGTGACCAACAATGCTGGATTTTTCAGCAGGGGAGACAATAACTGTAAGAATAAACTACTAAATTCTTCATGTGCTCATGTGTTTTCTGTGACAGTTTTATATATCGATTTTTTTCCCCTGAAACACTGAAATGAAATACAGTGTATAAATTAGTTTTTAGGGGGAAGGTACCGCCTTTTTCGCCTCTGATTGGCTAAAAGGGCTCTCCTCCGATTGGTTATTTGATTTGGCCGTGAAACATCATCTCACGTTCATGGCAGGCTGTCGGCTAGTCTGTTTTGATCGTCTTTACAACAGAAGTAAACAAAGTCAATCCAACATAGCCTACTAAGAAAAGCGCTATAAGTGCGTGTCTTCAGATTTATATTCCAGGTTCACAATTTCATAGCCTATTTAGATCGTGTTTAGATTAGTCTTAGCTGTTTGGGGGAATTTTGTGACGAACATGTGAACTTGGGAGTACAAATCTGATCAGCCTACGTTTCGTAAACTCGCCGTGGCTCTCAAGTACAGAACAGTTAGAGTACATAAGCATATTTAGGCCTATGCATTGCCTGGGTTTAAGATGCATGCAATACAATACAACGGCACTATTTTGCCCAGCTGTGTGCAGTGCAGTGCACTATTCTAGACTAATGAAAACCAGTGATGCATCATCATGCTCAGCTTTGACTTAAGGTCCATTAAATAATACAAACAATTACACA
This sequence comes from Siphateles boraxobius, assembly GCF_051911475.1. Lineage (NCBI taxonomy): Eukaryota > Metazoa > Chordata > Actinopteri > Cypriniformes > Leuciscidae > Siphateles > Siphateles boraxobius. Next base: position 27,258,114 of record NW_027509042.1, read on the forward strand.
GAGGGAACTAGGTATGGAAAGAAGTGAGACATGTAATGACTATATTACACTGCAGTGGAGTAACATTGACAACCACCTCTAACAAATAGGCTACAAGTTTTTCCCAACCAGCAAATAGGCTTAGAACAGCAGCACAATTAACAGAACAGTCAACAGAGTTCATTAAGGCTCCTAAGGTGACAAGAGATGTGTTGTTCCTAACTTGTATCCTGCCTGCTCAACAGAAACTATTTAATGAGACTATTATCTCCAAATTATTACCAAATTAAAGTCACAGGCATGAACATTTTTAATAGGCTATCACAGATGAATGAAGCAGCAGTCAGCCAATTGCAGAAAAGACACCACAGTATGATTCAAATATGACAGATTTTATTTATTGTGAACCTAACATTGCATAAGTGCTAGTAATAGGCTTAATGCTAGTAATAGGTTAAACATACTAGTAATTATTGTGTTATTATGTTATTAGTAATTGTGTATGTGTGTCAGAGTGAGTTTGTTTATTTCTTGCTGTGTTGGCTACCTAGGGACACACAAGTAGAGACACAATGGGCAAGGGAGTGTGGTGGTGCCAGTCTTCTTGGCAGTGCACCACTCCCCTCTTTTACCTTCCCATAGTTGTGTTCACTCCGGGCTCTTTTTGGAAGTCTACCAGTGACGAGCACCCGTCTGCTCCCCAGCGGAGTCTTACGACGGGCAACAGCTGTAGGCTGCATTCTGATGTTACTTGCAGCAGCACTCCTCATCTTCCCAAAGGTAGACAAGGCTGAAATCAGGCCGCTGTCAGTAAGAATGGACTCGTAGGATGAGACAAGGGATTGTATTGGGGCTTGGAAGGTCTCATCATTTTGAAGCTTGTCCACAAGGTCATTAAACATTGATCTGAGACGACCTTTGAGATGCTCACGTTGAGATGACGCTTAGTTCCAGAGCCATCTTGTGGTGTTCCAGCTTGGGTGCCTTGTGTGGGAGTGGATGTTCCAGCTTGGGTGCCTATTTCACAGAAACACATGTTAATTTCAGATCAAAGCATGTGGAAAATACTAGTGTTGGGTCCGAGTCCACCTTTGTCGAGTCCATATCAAGTCCAAGTCCTTAACTATCGAGTCCGAGTCCAAGTCCAAAGAGGGCCGAGTCGGACTTGAGTCCGAGTCCTTAACATCCGAGTCCGAGTCGAGTCCACAAAGATTTAAATGATTTGAAATTGACCTTTCACAAAGACCCGCCTCTCTTAGTTACTGTTGCTACGTCCGACAAGCCATTCCGCTCTCACTCCACATGTTCTCACACAGTAAAAAATATATTGCGGAGCAAAGAGGACAACGCACCAACATACAAGACAGAGCAGCCTACTTTTGGTATGAAATAAAGTCTCATCTTTCAAATTTTTATAATTATTATGAAATTCAAACATTAAATACTGTTTTGTGGTGCTTTAATGTGTAGGCCTCAGTTCAAGCAGCACATGAACTGATAATCTCTTCTAGTTATAGCACGAATTAAACATGAATGAAAATCAGAACTGCAAAAATAAATCAATACACATAATTTTTCAAGTTCAAGTCCACTTACTTTAATCTACTAACTGGTTTGGTTTGTTTGTCGGACAAAAATGGTGGGTATCTGCATTATGATTGGTCAGATCGCCTCTCAATGAAATTCCGGCGAAAGGTCTCAACACTGAGCTCTTAAATTAATATTTTAAACCTTACAAAATGATTGCAATGTATAGTCAAAGTCATACATTTACCTATTGTACATCTTTCAGAATCTGCAAGATAATGCTCAAGAATGCAACACGATGCATTAAGAGTCAGGGGTAAACTTTTGAGCAAGATGATGGTGATGTTTACATTTTTCTTATTTTGTTTTACATGCTAATATCTTTTTTAGCCTCTGAAGGGAAGGACTAAATTAATATAATTTTTCAACAAAATAAGAACAATTTACATCCAGTTTCATCCTTAATGGACTTCTTGAGCATCACTAAATGTTTGCAGGGTTTGTAATAGTTGTGTATGAGTCCCTCAGTTGTCACCAGTGCGAAAAGATGGATCTCAAAATCATAGTCACTGCTAGTAAGGAGTCAAATATGCAGAAGATGCTGGAAAAGCAAAGAATGTGCAGGAGCTGGAGGATTTCCCCTCATGAACAACCATTAAAAAAAAAAAACAGAAAAAAACAGGAAAAAAAAAACAGTTGTGGATCATTCAGGTAATGACACACAATATTACATTTAAGTAATTTGTCTTGTATTTTGTGTTTGTATTTTGTCTTGTTGACTTGGCTATTAAACATCTGTTATGTGAAAAAGCTTTTACAGTGCAGTACTAAATAGAAACAGTTATGATCCTTCTTATTAATAAATAAATGAAAATTACATTTTGGAGATTCTGAAAGGTGTATGTAAACTTATGACTAAAGTGTAAATGTAACAAAAATCATAAAATTATTAGACACCAAAATGTTGCTATGGTTATCACTTTCTCATTTTGCTATGGTTACAATGTCAATCATCGCAATTTCAAGACTCACAGGACAAAAATTTAGCGGATTCACTCCCACATTTAAATGAATTTATCACTGTTTATAATTTACAGTGTGAACGTAACCACTGGTCCTCTAGAAGCATGAAAAACAAAACTATTATTTAGATTGTCAATAGCGCCATCACTTACTTACCGCGTTCTGCACTCTCACTAAAACTCTCGTCATAAACACTGAAGTTGTCCGTACTGCACAGTGAATCTCTCATTTATATTGCGTCAAGACTAGGGTTGGGTACCGAAACGCGGTGCCAATAGGGAACCGGTTCCGACGTAAACGGTAGTAACCAGACCGAATAAGAACGAAAATTTCGCTGCCTGATTTCGGTGCCTGACTCTCTGTGTCATGAGGTGCACATACGCAAGGTCTCTCGCTCTCTCCCACTCCTTCTCTGCTGTGCGTGCGCTACACGGTTTGGAGCACAGTCTGTTCTGTCTCGCATGCGTGCTCTTGCTCGATCGCTCGAGATTCCGGGAGATTTTAACTAATTTGCGGGCATCAGGGAGCCGTTATCAATATGACGTTATCAATATGATCAATAGGAACATCTGCTGATAGCGAAGGGATTAATGTCGAAGACAAAGCGCTCCAAGGTTTGGCTGCATTTCACGTGTAAAATTATGCGTCAGAACCTGGGAACCTGTATATGGGAACCTGTAGCCATGTCGAGATTAGATTACCATTGTAGTAATCTCTATTAATCTCCAGTATTATTACATTGTTTGATACAATATTGTTTTGTTTGATATTATGTAAATGTGATTTTTTATTTATTATTACCATATGTTACTTGTATTTATATTGTTTAAAGATTTAAGTTATTATTGTGTCCAGTTTGGCCCTGTAAATAAAAGGGTATTATTCTTGACAAACTGTGTGCGGTTTCGTTTTCTTAAGTACCGTTTCAAGAACCGTTTTAGCACAGGAACCGTTTAAAAAATACAGAGTAGGTACTGGTATCGGAGAAAACCCAACCGATACCCAACCCTAGTCAAGACTTTGTTTATGAGGGGATTTGTGAAAAGATAAAGCTCGTGCTGATTCTGAACATTCATTTTAAGCGAATTCTCCGCATGTTGACTCTAAAATTCCTCTGATTTGCCAGTGTGTTCATGCGCTTAATACACATGTCTGTGATTGGCTAATGCTCAACGCGGAAACAACACAAGTAGTTTCGTTTAGTTTTTGAATAATATTGTGTCCTCCAGTGCCCGGACTCGACTGGACTCTGACATTTTTCCGAGTCTAAAATGTCAGAGGCCGTGTCAAGTCCGAGTACAAATTCATCCAGGTGTGTGACAGGTCCGAGTTCATTCAAAATTGGACTTGAGTCCGGACTCGAGTCTGAGTTCGATTACCCCAACTCTAGAAAATACTACAACATATGGCCCACTGTTCTGTTCAATTAGTTGGCCTGATGAAAAGTACTCACTTGCAATGAGTGGAACTGTTGGGCAGTCTTTCTCCCTCTCAAACTGCAAGCCCATAAACCAGCTGTCTTGTACGTCAAGCTTTCCTTTTTGACAGACAAGAAAGGAGGTACAAAGAGCCATAATTATACGCAGCATCATAAATCAAGTGCACTGATGTGGTGTTTTACATGCACAGTCACACACAGGAGAAGTTGAGATTTGAACTGCTGACCCTTCAAGTACTGAACAACATACCAACTGAGCAGTGTTGGGGAGTAACGGAATACATGTTACGTATTCAGAATACAAATTATGAGTAACTGTATTCCGTTACAGTTACAATTTAAATAGTTGGTATTCAGAATACAGTTACATTGTTGAAATCAATGGATTACATGACGATACTTCGCGAGTTTATTCACTCTCTAAATAAATTAAGGCGACTCCATGCATTTCCCAGAAGCCCCAATATGAAAACAAAAAAATGCGCGGTTTGCGTGATCAGTCACAATGGAGTCGGAAGAGGAGCAGCGGGAGCTAGATGTAGAGATGGAGCCGGAACAACAGAGCCAGGGCAATAATGCGTTTCTATCTAGGAAATTCAAACAGCATCTCACATTAAAGAAAGAGAAGGGAGAACAAATATAACTGTGCAGTGCAACCTCTGCTTGCAAGCAACCATCCATCTTTTTTTTTTAATTAGCCAGGGGTAGTCGTCTGCTGTAGTTTTACTGGTCACCTTGCTATTTTATAGTTGTATCAGGTAGGCTACTATCTACAGGGCTGTAACAATATGCGATATGAAACCGAAATCGCGACACTCAGATCCACGAACCTGTATCGCATGCGAGAAATTGCGACACACCCCTTCCAACTCCCAGAGTTATCCTTCCCGTCCAGATTCAATGCTACCACATCTTTAAATTACTATTAGTATTATTTGAAGTTAAGATTATAAAATACGTGGACATACACCACAAAACTAATTGCGGAATAATTATTTAAAATTTAGCAATTGCGTTATGGACATGCATTTTCTGAGAATGTATATTTCAAGTTTTGACTGCAAATGTCATTTAATACCAATATATCGAAACGTCTGTTTGTATATCCAACTCCCTTAATAAAGGAGTCCAGACATTAGAAAAATATCTGTCTACACATGCGTTTCATATTTAATATGAGGGAAATAAACATGCGTGACACAAAAAACATATAACTTTTAGGCCAAATATTTTTTAGTACTTCTGTGAATTAGGCTACACGGCGCAAACCAAAAGTAATACCCACCGGATGAAGAAGGGTTGGCTCTCCACAGAACATAAAATATTCATTTTATTTTATTTTTCTTGTTCGCATTTATGAGGAAAAAACAATGTTACGGACGTGACCACTCTGAAAGCGGCACTAAAAGACTGCTTTAAAACTTTCACAGAGACATCAAACAGATGCACAAAGCCTTTCTTTAAAGTGAATTTCGATTTGTATTAATTGTATCTTAATTTTAATCAATGTTTCATCAACCAAATTGGCTGGAATTAATAAATAAGTAGTAAATATAGCAGACAATAGATATCACGGCATGGAGGCGCTGGTGCATGAACTGGGGCTCATCTCATAAATGAACCGAAACTTAGCGTATAAGGTAGGCTATAGCCTACTTGTCACACAGACATGTCTACTTTTAAACAGAACAATTCAAAACGAAAGAAAACAGACTGCTCTCTGTTTATGTAATCCGTATGAAATGTGCATTTCTCTCCGGCGCGTTCACTAGAGTGCCCGCGAAGATCGTGAGTCAGCATCGTCAACTTCATCTTTGCAGCCGACACTAACATATTCAGTCATTACTTTTGCCGGTTCTTTGTGACAGCTTTTAGGTCCTTTATTGGCAGCGCCACCTTTACATGTTACATGAACGCATGACCACCTCATCACCGCACCGGTGACCGCAACATACACTTATAGTCTTTGTTCTTCTATAGCAAATTATAATATATTGTACTTTCAGGAAGACATGGGCCTAACACATTCAGCCAGTTGGAACAGAAAAACACACCAGAATAGGCCTGTTTAGCAAGCAGGATTTGATGGCCGCATTCCTACACTTTTAAAATGCAATTCAATGTGGAAGTAATCCAAGTATTCAGAATACGTTACTCAGATTGAGTAGCGTAACGGAATACGTTACAAATTACATTTTTGGGCATGTATTCTGTATTCTGTAACGAAATACGTTTTGAAAGTATCCTTCCCAACACTGCAACTGAGCTACAGTTGCCCCTCTACAAGTAAGCTGCAACAAACAAGCTAATTACCTTTCAGAACAAGCAATCTAATACCTGTGGCCATCTCATAGAAGGACTTCTCTGCCGTGAAGGATGTCACTGGAAGATGGTGGCCTCCCTGCAGCTTGAAGGCCTGCATTACAAAGTGTTGGTGTTTGCAAAGTGCCCCATTGCTGCTGTTTCGGAAAGAGATTGTTTCTATAGAAGATGGAAAAAATCAGCACATTAGCATGACACAAAACTCTGCTAGCTATAGAAGAAGATGGGAGGAATCAGCACATGACACAGTGGCCCTTAACCACCACATTTCTGTGTGGCTATAAGTTACTGTATAGTCGATTTACCTTCGATCGATTTACCCTCATAGTGTTTGCCTCACCTAGATAGGCTACACCATCTCTCTCTCTCTCTCTCTCTCTCTCTCTCTCTCTCGCTCTCTCTCTCTCACACACAAACACACACACACACACACACACACACACACACACACACACACACACACACACACACACACACACCTCTGCACCACCCACCACCACCACTACCATCACCTCTCTCTCAATATCTCTCATCACAAAACTTCGCTCATACATCTAGGACTAATCCTAACACGATCTAAACAGGCTATGAAAATGTGAACTTGGAATATAAATCTGACGGCACGCACTCATCACACTGTTGTATTGACTTTGTTTACTTTGTTTACTTCTGTTGGCGGTAAAGAAGATCAAAACAGACTACCGCGCGAACCGAGCATCACCACCCCTACCATCTCTCTCTCATCACAAAACTACCCCAAACTGCTAGGACTAATCTAAATACGATCTAAACATGCTATGAAAATGTGAACTTGGAATATAAATGTGATGGCACGCACTTATCACACTGTTTACTTTACGGTAAAGATGACCAGAATAGCCTAGCCAACAGCCTGCCATGAACGTGAGAGGACGTTTCACGGCCAAATCAAATAATCAATCGGAGGAGAGCCCTTTTAGCCAATCAGAGGCGAAAAAGGCGGTACCTTCCCCTACCATCCTGGGAAAAAAAATATCGCCCCCAGCCCAGCCCAGCCCTGGCTCATACATACAGTCGGCAACTAGTCATTTTTGGGGGCGTGGCGAGGGTTGAGTCGGCGTGGGGGAAAACACTACGAACATCGTGTGTATTTGAATGACAAAAATGTCGTATTGCGAGTCATTGATGTCTGCCGACCGGCAACGGTACATTGCAAAATTAACTGCAATAGGTTATGATTGCCCTTTTTTAATTACAGTTTTTCTCAATTGCTAAAACACTAAACCCTATTGTCTGAACCAAATGCTCAGTTGCCTGAACCCACTGATTGAATCAATCACTCTTTTGGCAAAACCATAAGCACTTTTCACCTGTTTAGACACAACTTGTCAACACATTTTCATTGTGATGCACCTGTGCTGCATAATAGTGAGCACAGGTGACAAAAGTCAAACACAATTAAAGCACAGGTGTCACCACTTGAACACAACAACTCAAAATTGATCACACTTGTGGCTAATGATGTGAGGGAACATATACAGTAAGCCAGTTCAGAGAGCACTGGTTTGTGAGGCTCTACAATGGATAGAAATCTGAGAGGAAGAGTTCGTGTGAGAGGTGGTCGAGGTGGTCAAGGTGGTCAGGGTGGTCAAGGTGGTCGAGGTGGTCAGCGAAGACAAAGAACAGTAATATCTGATGAAATCAGAGCTACTGTGATTGACCATGTTCTTGTCCATGGTATGAGCATGAGGGAGGCTGGACAAAGGGTACAACCAAACATCAGTAGATTCACTGTGTCCACCATAATCCGAAGATTTAGAGAAGAGAACAGGTAATTACCTTTTTTTGACATTATAGTACAGTATGTAAATGTTGACAGCAATTACTGTATGACACTATATACTGTACCACAGTATACTGTAAGTAAATGTATGTTTCAGTACATCACTGTACCAATGTACTGTAGTATTGTAATGGAGGGTTGGTCTAACTGTTTGTTGGCCTAGTATTCCATGTATATTTTTTTGTAACTCCATGTTCTCTTTATGTAGAATTGAAAGACTGCCACATGGGGGTGGGAGGACAGGTATGTTCTCCCCACACCAAGAGACCCTAATTGTTGATATGGTCCGTGAGAACAATGCCATTAAACTGAGTGAAATTCAGCAGAAGATCATTGAGGACCATGTAAATTTTGAGGGTATCAACAGTGTCAGCCTCTCTACTGTTGATCGTGTCCTCAAGCGCAACAGACTGCGCATGAAACAGCTATACAGAGTGCCCTTTGATCGCAACTCAGACCGAGTCAAAGAGCAAAGGTTCCAGTATGTACAGGTTGGCATATATCCAGACACATTCAATGTTGATTACTCTAGGTAGTGATTTACTGTAGTGGCCTAAGTCACTTTTTCTGTATCACTTACAAAACTATATCTATTTCTACTGGTTTTTCAACTGGATGCAATGGAAAGACCCCATGAATATATCTACATGGATGAAGCTGGGTTTAATCTCACCAAAAGGAGAAGGAGAGGCCGTAATGTGATTGGCCATCGGGCCATTGTTGGTGTTCCTGGGCAGCGTGGTGGCAATGTCACATTATGTGCTGCCATCAGCAATCATGGGGTTGTCCACCATCATGCCAACCTGGGGCCCTACAACACTCACCAGCTCCTCATTTTCCTCAATCACATGCGAGATGCTCTGTTAGGGCAGCAGGATGAGCATCCCATCTATGTTGTTGTTTGGGACAATGTGAGTTTTCACAGAGCCCTCCAGGTTAGAGAGTGGTTCAATATGAACCAAGGATTTATCAATCTTTGCCTTCCACCGTACTCCCCTTTCCTAAACCCCATTGAGGAATTCTTCTCCTCATGGCGGTGGAAGGTATATGAACGCCAACCTTACACCAGGGTAAATCTCCTGCAAGCCATGGGACTTGCCTGTGGTGACATAGGTGTGGAGGCATGCCTTTTTCCCCCCGTTGCCTGGCCAGACAAAATGTGGCCTGTGATGTGGATGAAGTCCTGTGGCCTGACCCAGTACGGAGACATGATGCTGTGGCTGAGTAATGCACTTATTTGTATATTTTTGTACTTTATTTTTACATGGGCTTACTGTACACAAGTGGCAAACGCATACTGTAAGATTTCTGTTTGTTTTTACAAGTGCTACATGTAAATGCACAAGATTTCTGTTTTGTCTTTTTGTACAAGTGCTCCAGTAAATGCACAGATTTTTTGTTTTGTTTTGCAACATGCATTTAGCCTACAGTGAACAATAAACATTTATTTCCCCAGCCTCATGTCCTGAGCATTGTGTTTTCTATTTTTCTACGTAGTATTTAGTGACTGTTCAGTAGTGTTTTTAATTTTGATTGACTCGGGGCACGATTTGACAACATAGTTCAGTTTTGAGCACAGATTGAACTGTTTAGAGGTGAAAGTTTGGTTTTGCAAGAAGAGTCTGAGGTTTTGTGAATGTAGCTTGAAAAATGGGCTTTGTGTTCACAGTTTAGAGAAAAGGAGAGCAGCTTTCAAGAAATGTGTCTTAGCAATTGAGAAAAACTGTAAAAACTGGGTCAATGACCCAACCAAATGGGCGGAGGTGACAGACATATTTTGTCTGGTTGAATATCCAGGTAAGACATCGCGGTAGCTGTAGCGGTAACATTAGCCTATAACTCAATCAACTTTCGTATATGTTGCATACTATTACTCCATAAAACCTTGTCACTTACCAATTGTACGTATGCTTCACTCCAAACTATTAATCCTTTTGTAAAACGGTGATCATGGATTTGGATCATGGAGTTCTGATAAATCGTCTACGTAATGAAATGGGATTTTCTGGGTCTGTTCTAAAATGGTTCACTTCATATTTGAGTGATAGATCATTTTGTGTGTCCGTCAACAGCATTTTGTCAGACATGACCCCGCTGTCATATAGAGTTCCTCAGGGCTCGATTTTAGGTCCAATTTTGTTTTTATTGTATATTAGCCCTCTTAGTGAAATAATTCGTAATTTTAATAATGTGTCTTATCACTTTTATGCTGATGATATTCAGCTTTATTGTTCTTTCAATGAGTCAGAGTTGGGTAAATTAACCGATTTATTAGAATGCCTGTCGTGCATTAAGACCTGGTTATATGATAATTATTTACAACTGAATACAAAAAAGACTGAAACGTTGATCATTGCTCCAGAACAAAAACTACCCCAAATTAAACAACACCCCTGTTCCTTGGACTCGTCCGTCCAGATGAGTCTAAGAAACCTGGGTGTTTTGTTCGACCAATCGAAGTCTCTGGATGGTCATTCTAGACAGATGGTCAGAAATTGCTTTTTTCATTTGAGAAATATCTCTAAACTGAGATCTATACTACCTAAAGCTACCATGGAATTGATCATTCACGCTTTTATCTCTTCACGGCTAGATTATTGTAATTCTCTTTTTACCTGTTTTAACTAATTTTCTCTGAGCCGACTCCAACTAGTGGATTATATTCCTATAATCCTATAGGAATACTATAGTCATCTGGGTCATACTATAAAAGTACTATAGAGGTATTACAGAACATCACAGAAGTATTATACACTACTATTTATTGCTTGTAGCCATTTTGTCCTCCTTTCAGGTTATGTGTGTTTATTAGGAAGGATGTAGAACTTCAATTAATAATTTCAGATCAGAATCAGAATCAGAATCAGAATCAATTTTATTGCCAAGTAGTGTTGTGCACATACAAGGAATTTGCTTTGGTAATAAGGTGTTACCGAGGCTGCTATATCAGCGCCAACTTGAGAAAAAAAAAAACAGCATGACATGAGGAGAGGTGAGGAGAAAAAAAGGCGACCCCCAGACTATGCTCCTGTAAGGAGAACAGTCTGGGAACAGGAAAAAAAACCTCAGCAACATTAGCACATAAACAGTACACTCTACAAACAAGACATTGCAACATGGTGGGGAGTGGGGGATGGAGGTAGTCCAGCCCAGGCAAGCAGCATCCGGTCCTGCAGCCATTATGGCGCTGGTCACAGACCCGCCTGTCAGACTGGGGGTACGAAGCGGCGAAGGCGTGGGATGGGGTGTGGGTTAGGTGCATATCTGTGTATGTGTAAGTTCATGTGTGTGTAGGCCTGGAGAGAGTCGCTAAGCCAGCACCATAATCTAGGAGCCTCAGTCCGCAGGATTGTCATAGCGATACACAGCAAGTTGCCATGGAGACAACCTTGATCATGTCCCAGGCAGAGTCAACAATCAGCAGGTGTCTGAGGAGTCGGGGAAGGAATGCAAGAGCGGCTCACTGCAGTGCTCTTCCGGGAGAGTTGTTGTTCCAGCAGCGGCCTTGGCCAAGGCCAGTGCTGGTAGTGGGGTGCCGAAACAGATAAGATTGGGATTGTTTGGTCTTCGGGCGAGTAGCCGCATTCAATTTATGCAGGCTATTCTCCTGGTCCGTTTTGGTCTCTGAAACGATCCATTTGCCTTTGCAAAGCTGTGAGCTTCTCCATGATGTTATCCATATTGTGGTTCATAGACCCAGTCTGAGTGCAGACAGCTCTGCCCACCGCTTCAATCATCACGGGCAGCCTTGCGGGGCTTTTGACAGCTGTCACCGTCTCCTTAGTTCCTCGGTAAACCAGGGCAATGCCTAATCCAATCAGCAGAAGACCTGTTATCATGGTGCCGAATAGGTAGATATCTTCAACGTCCTCCACAGAAAGAGCCGCCAGACACACGACCCGCCACCTCTCCCACGCGTCCATCGTGTAGCCAGCTGCGAACGTCCCGGCAGGGCAGTCAGGTTCCCCCGAACCCAAGCTTCTCGTCGAGAAGATGGTGTCAATTGCGTTGAGAGACCAGTTGATCAAATCCATAATTTCTTGGTTTTGGAGAGCAGTGTAGCGAGAGTCTCTCAAAGTACAAGACAGTAGACGTGACGAGAGAAGCAAAGCAGGAGAGGCGAGGGGAGGGAGAGGGAGAGAAAATGCGACCGCCTTCGTTGAGAGCCAAGAGGGAAATTGAGGGAATTTGTTTTGTTTATTGGCGGTACAGAAAACGACACAGCACCTCTTCGGCATGATTGTCGCGTGTATTTCAAAGAGCGCCAAGGCAATGTTTTCCCCCATGGGAATAAATTCACATCACGTGACGGGGCGTCCCCGGGGGCATTCCCAGACCAACCGTCTGTATGTATTCAATCTTATGTGTACACAATGAATTCAGTTTTGTAGCCTAACCACCATTAACACCATATAATAGCAAGCTCCGTATTTTGTTACTTTAGATAATAGTTCTGTCTATTTGTTCACGAAATTCAAACAATAAATGCCGTTTTGGCACTCTTTGATGTGGCGTGAAAGATCACTGTACTAGGCTCCTCATTAGGGTGCATCAAAAAAAAAAACAATTCTTGAATTTTGATATGGCTGAGTGCTAAAAGTGTTCCAATATATGTAGAAACAACACATGCAAAATATTTTTCCAGTACATGATGATTTAGGGGTGCCACCGCACATCAGTTTTTGTCGGATAAAGTGGTTAACAGTGCTCAATGGTTGCCATGGAGATCTGAGGTTAACAATACTACAGCTCAAGAAAACTGAGGTGATCTTTCTGTTTGAGGTGATATTTCTGTGTATTATTACATATTACTATCATATCTGTAGTTGTGACCTAGCTTTCTTGGCCAGCATGAAGACTGAGAGAGTGGCCACATTTGGTGTATTGGACAAAAAGCTGCAGCTCAACGTGAAGCAGCGAGAGAAGCGTCAAGATGCCGCAGCAGCCAGGCAGTCCCGCTGTGAAAAGGAGCAGGAGGAGATGACGGCAATGTTCAGCTTGGAGTCGGAGAGTGATGAGGAGTCAGAGGAGGATACTAACACAGTGTATCCACCATCTGAGGGCGAACCATCCCATAAGCATAAGAAGACTGGAACAAACGTCTTCATACCATATGACATCCTTAGCCAACCAAGTGTCGTGTCACTGGCTACAAGGTTGAAGATGTCTTCACGCGTGGTCTTGTTGCAGAGTCAGGCGGTGAATGTACACATCTCTCTGCTTCTTACGCTACAGCTGACCGAGCAAGAAGCCAAGTGCTGGAGACAGTCAGTGAGGAACAGCACAAGCATTGGACACCACCTCCATTGTGCACCCTACACTGGGACAGCAAGTTAACACCGATGCTCAGCAATGTGCGCCAGTTGGAGGAGCGTCTTACAGTGGTGGTTAGAGATGCAGAGCGGCTGAAACTGCTTGGTGTCCCAGCGTATAATAAGCAGACCAATGAGGCATGTGGAGTGATCATTGCCCGGTTGACATGCAAGTTGCTGCAGGACTGGTGCTGCACTGACCAGGTTATCAACATGGCATTTGTCACCACTGCGTCAAACACCTGCCATCTCACAGCAGCCTGCATTGCCACACAGCTCTCACTGGGCTGACCACTGCTTTGGTCTGGGTGCCGGCACCACATTGGTGAGGTTCTCCTGAACCAGGTTTTTACAGACCTGAAGGTGGATTCATCACGCTCGCCAGAGGTTACCTTGTTCACACGTCTGAGAGAGAAATGGAACCTGTTACCACAAGAATCCACCAGCCAATGGTCCTGCTACATTCCTGGCAACAACGAGCAACCACTCCTGGGCAATTTACGTGCTGAACTTGTCAGGTGCGCAAAAGAAGTCACTGACCACAAGCGAGGTGACTCCCATGAGTTTGTGCAGCTGTGTCTTGTGTTTCTGGATGCAGATGGTGAAGAGCAGGCTGCAGTGACCTTACAACGACCGGGAGCGCTCCACAAGGCACGATGAATGGCCAAGCTGCTCTATACTCTCAAGCTGGCTTTGATGGAGCAGCACATCGCGTTGCTTCTCCGGGGCACAATCCCCACACGGCAGCAGGTGCTGAAGATTCGGGCATTTGCCATTTTCATTAAACACATCAATGCAAAGTGGTGGTTGACCTGAGAGAAAGCTGTAGATGCTGCCTGTAATGACCTGACACTCTACCACCACCTGCAGGCATACAAGGCTGTAGATGAGGGCATTGCAACATCAGCGATCAAGGCACTGGAAAGACATCGCTGGTACCTGACAGGTGAGATGCTACCCCTGGCTCTCTTCAGCAGCAAGGTGCCCAATAATGACAAGCGTGCACTTGCCAGAGTGATCTTGGAGCACAAGCCCACTGATCTCCCCATACACATCCCTGAGCAGCGCTTTGGCACTGAAATAAACCAGCAGCCATATTACCCTGTAGCCCAAGACTGGTTGCCCACTGAAGCTAAGCAGGGCTGAGCCTGGTTAGTACCTGGATGGGAGACCTCCTGAGAAAACCAGGTTGCTGCTGGAAGAGGTGTTAGTGAGGCCAGCAGGGGGTGCTCACCCTGTGGTCTGTGTGGGTCCTAACGCCCCAGTAAAGTGACTGGGACACTATAGCCTACTGTCAAAGAGCACCGTCCTTCGGATGAGACGTTAAACCGAGGTCCTGACTCTCTATGGTCACAAAAAATCCCGGCATCCTGGCCCAATTTGCCAAGTGGCCTCTGTCCATCATGGCCTCCTAATCATCCCCATATATATACTGATTGGCTTCATCACTCTGTCTCCTCTCCACCAGTAAGCTGGTGTGTGGTGGGCGTTCTGGCCCAATAAGGCTACCGTCGCATCATCCAGGGGGATGCTGCACATTGGTGGTGGTTGAGGAGATTTCCCCTTCAATGTAAAGCGCTTTGAGTGTCTAGAAAAGCGCTATACAAATGTAATGAATTATTATTTATGTATGTGTCCGACATCCATCACAGCTGCACAAAAATCAGGGTAAGGCCACGTGTCCCATTGACCTTCATTCATTTTGTCTATAGGACCAAGTTGCCCAAAAGGCAAACAAACAACTTTTACTTTGATAACCCTATAGAACATGTTACTGTATAAAACTCAACATTTCCAGGTCAACCTTTTGGCAATTAGACTAAAAATTGCACATTTTTCGAAATTTCGCCAACGTTCATGTGTTAGGTGGCACCCCTAAATCTCAATGGAATTCCTCAAAACATTGCAAAAGTCATTTTTATGTTAATTGGAACAAAATGCAATGCCAGCCAAATTGATATTTTGAAATTAAAATTTCCCATTCAAATTTGATGCACCCTACTCCTCATTTCAAGTGGCAGCGTGGAGCGCGAGTAAACGTGATCATCTCTTCCACAGTTACAGAATAAACATGAATGGACACCGTCCTGAAGGTATGTTGAAAGATATAGTATACTTAGTGAAAGGTATCATAACTTGTGTAATCGCTCAGTGTTTCAGCAGTGGAAAGACGTCAATAAAACAGTTTGTCACATAGCATTATTTACCTCGGCAGGCAAGTCATCCAAATGAACGACACTCGGTTACTAACGTAACCTCGGTTCTCTCTAGATGAGGGAATGAGTGTTGCGTAAGCTAGCTTACGCTATTGGAAAACCACTTTTCTCGATAATACTGAAGCCTTTATCCTTAGGCTTAAATTATCCTTAATTTTGCATTAATTTAAAACGCATTGCTGCACAGAGCAGACCTAGGCAATGCAGCTCGCGCACCTATTGGTTGCTCTGCGGCAACTGCAGCTGTCTATCGATGGACTATTCGTGATGTAAAGAATGGGCGTGTCTTATGTCTATATAAACCGAGTCCAGATAGGATGTTCTTTGGTTTTTCACACTGAAGCGAAACCAGAATGTAGCACAAGCACGGCAGGGTTACACAACACTCGTTCCCTCATCTAGAGAGAACCAAGGTTACATTAGTAACCAAGTGTCGTTCTCTTACGAGAGTACTCTTGTGTTGCGTAAGCTAGCTTACGCTACGGGAACCCAATGTAAAACACTGTGTGTTCTGAAGATCCCACACATGGCCCCAGGGGTGTGCACCTGGGGAACCATACTAGTGAGTGATATTCAGACCAATGAGTAGTGGGTCTAAAATATATCATAATCCTAAGTTACAGTAACAAATGCTTAGCACATAATCATAGACAGGAGGGACCTAAGTCGGCCTGAACTGTATTGCAACTGACTATTATAGCCTATCAGTCAGGCATTAGACTGAAAACAGCCTAGCCTGCAGTGCAGGAACTTTCAGGTTGTAAAACCTTATAAATGTAGAGGGTGAGGCCCAGCCTGCCGCCATACAAATATCCTGGAGTGAAACCCCACTGGACCAGGCCCTTAGACCTATAAGCCAGCGCGATAGCATCAACTATCCACCTGGAAAGACTATGTTTCGAGGTGTATAGGTACGGCCACCAAACGAAACAAAGAGCTGTTCTGACTGCCTGAACGCAGCAGACCACTCGACGTATATCCTCAGCGCCCTGACCGGGCAGAGGAGATTAACGTCGCTTTCGCCCGTCAGATCCAGGTAGGGCTGACAGGGAGATGACTTGCGCTCTGAACGGAGTGGAGAGCACTTTGGGGACATAGCCGTGTCTTGGTTTGAGGACAACCTTATAGTCATTAGGCCCAAACTCAATGCACGCCACGCTCCTAGCCGCCCCTCATAGCGTCCAGAACCGTGGAGAGGTCCAAGACCGGAACCAGAGAGGGTCGAGGAGTGTTTAGTCTCCTAGCACCTCTAAGGAAACAGATGATAAGATAATTCCTTCCCAGTGACTGGCCATGCAAGGGTTTCAAAAATGCTGTGATGGCTGTGACACACACTTTGAGCGTGGAGGGGGACCTGCCCCCATCCAGAAGCTCTTGTAGGAAAAAGAGGATCTCCGTAACGCCGCAGTGTTGTGGGGCTAAGTTTCAAGCTGAGCACCAGCTGGAAAACACTGACCACTTAGAAGCATAGAGCCGTCTAGTAGAGGGCGCTCTTGTGTAATAGTATTTATCACTTTCACTGGGAGATCAGCGGGTACCCGTTGATGGCCCACACGTGCAGGGCCCATAAGTCGGGGCGCAGGTGCCAAATCACGCCCTTGGCCTGAGAGAGGAGATCCTTCCTCACTGGAACAGGCCACTCGGCCGTGCTCACTAACTGCATCAGCTCTGGGAACCAAACCTGGTTTCTCCAGAGTGGCGCCACGAGGAGCACAGAGCAATTGCTCTCCCTGATTCTCTTGATTACCTGAGGTAACAACGCGATCAGGGGAAACGCATAGAGAGGGAGGCTGGGCCAGTCGTGGGCCAGCGCGTCCCTGTTTTTGGTGAAAAATGTTGGGCAGTGCGCGTTCTCTGATGACGCGAAGAGATCGACTTCCGCTCTGCCGAACGAGTCCCATAGCAACTGTACCACATGAGGGTGCAGGGACCATTCCCCTGGGGCAGTGGTCACCAACCCGTCGGCTCGAAATTATGACCATTTTGGTCGCATATGCTCCCAAAATTGAATCTGTGCGACCTCAAAATTTATTTGGGAGCATTTGTAAGGGTACAAATAATTGTTGTGGTTTATTTTTGTATGATCTTTATTCCAGATTTGCACACAAACTGAATTGCAATCGTTTCCTGAATTTTCATTTGTGTGAAAATATTATGAAGTCCGTTAACAGGACTTAGATGGGACACGGACGCAAAGAGGATAGCGCAGATGCAGCAGAGAAAATACCATGCACAGCAAGATCACTGTTCATGATGCTCTAAATATAGGAAGAAAAATATGAATATTGAATTGGGGTTGGGGAATTATATGAATCTATCTCTGAAGGAAACTGACTGTCTTCAGAATAATTTCGATGGCATTTTCTTTGCCTCTTACCTTCGTATAAATTGTGTTTATAAGAGCAGCTGCTTTTTTACAGCGGTACTCTAAAAGACGTTTTTTTAGCAGAGTGATATTGCATTTTCATTCAGTCCATCATTGTTTGGATTGTGATTAAAATGCAGTTGTTGCATCTAATTTTAAATGGTTACAGTTTTTTAAGGCCAGTTAGGACTGTCATAGAGCAAACTAACAACAAATACATTTGCTTAAACAAAGAAGAAGAAGAAATGACTGCTGGTATCGGAATTGGGTATCTATAGGTAGATCTTGCCTTTCATCAAGACTGAGGTCAGGGATCTTGGGCTTGAAAAGGTTGCTGACCACTGCCCTGGGGGAACGTTGTCTCTGGACAGCATGTCCGGACCCACGTTTTGACAGCCCGGCACGTGTGAGACCACACGAGGAGGCGTTCTGCCAACGCGTGGAGGCTTCTCGATCTGAGACCGCCCTGGCGGTTTATGTATGACACTACTGCCATATTGTCTGGGCGGACTAGGACATTGTGGCCCTTTAAGAAGGGGAGAAAGTGCTCCTGCGCGTTCTCGACCACTTTCATCTCCAGACAGTTTATGTGTAAGCGCCCTACCTGGGCTGCCCACAAGCCAAAGACCGGCCATCCCTCGTAGAGGGCGCCCCAACCTTAGTTGGAGGCGTCTGTCGAGATTACTTTTCATTTCGAGATCGTTCCTAGATCCAGCCTAGCAGACCCAGCCGAAGCACTGCCGAAGTCGAAGCCATAAGGCCTAGCATCCTCTGAAATCTCTTGAGAGGGAGAATAATGCCGACCTTGAAAACTGCTATTGAGCGCTGTATCTGCACGCAGACCCCCCACGCTTTCTGGCCAGGGTCGAAACTACTGTAAAAAAACGAAGCAGCACATCTACTTTGTGCCGAGATAGCGAAACTGCTGGGAAAAGGTGCTATAGATACCTGTATAGATTAGACTCTGTATCAATGACAGCGCGGCTGACGTCACAGCGCGCTGTCATTGATACAGAGTCTTAGTCTGTTCCCAGAACAGCGAACTCTTGGTCCAGTTGACCTGGAGACCCAAGGCTTGTAAATGTTTGAGTAATACAGCCCTGTGTGCTATCAGTTCTGCCTCTGACTGGGCTAGAATTAGCCAGTCGTCCAAATAGTTCAGTATTCGCAACCCCCGTAATCTCAGGGGGGCGAGTGCCGTGTCCATGCACTTTGTGAATGTACGAGGTGCTAGGGACAGACCGAACGGCAGGACGGTGTACTGATAGTTCTGGCCCTCAAAAGCGAATCGTAAGAAAGGGCTGTGATGAGGCGTTATCTGAATCTGAAAATAGGCATCCTTCAGATCCACTGAAATAAACCAGTCCCTCGGGCGAATTTGCGCGAGGATTTGTCTGGTCGTGAGCATTTTGAACGATCTCCGCATGAAGGCTCTGTTCAACCGTCTGAGATCTAGGAGGGGTTTGAGACCCCCATCCTTTTTGGGGACAAGGAAATATCTGCTATAGAAACCCGAAGCGCTCTGTGTCAGAGGGACGGTATCTATAGCACCTTTTCCCAGCAGTTTCGCTATCTCGGCACAAAGTAGATGTGCTGCTTCGTTTTTTACCGTAGTTTCGACCCTGGCCAGAAAGCGTGGGGGTCTGCGAGCGAACTGCAGCGAATAGCCTCGCTTTTTAGTGTTCAGTACCCACTGTGAAATGCCCGGGATCATTTCCCATGTTTTCATACTTAAAGCTAGGGGGAGAATGATATCTGGGCTATGGCCGCTGCGTGTGTGTGGCACATAGCATGCGCTGTTTGCATGTGGGCACGCGCTCTGAGAGGGGCGCGCGCTCTCTACACACAGAACGCAACCTGAGTGCGCGTGTGTCACAGAGTGAGCCGCTGTTTGCATGTGGGCACGCGCTCTGAGAGGGGCGCGCGCTCTCTACACACAGAATTCAATCTGAGTGCGCGTGTGTGACAGAGCAAGCCGTGCTTATGTGTAGGGGTGAACACTGGGTAGTGGTCACTTTTCCTACACTTATAATATCCATGGCGTGAGCCGGGTGGTGTGTCATATGGCAAACAGTGTTTGTGAGTAGGGGTCTGCACTCTACGGTGGGCACATAACCTACATGTATAACATCCTCGGTGTGAGCCGGGTGGTGTGTCACATGGTAGACAGTGTTTGTGAGTAGGGGTGAGCACTGTATAGTGGGCACGCTCTCTACATTTAGAACACGTGCGGCGTAAGCCGGATTTATTGGAGTGGGCCGTGAATGAGTGTGTGACACTGAACGGGCCGTGCTTATGTGCAGGGGTGAACACTGGAGAGTGGGCACATTTCCTACAATTACAGCATATTTGGCGTGAGCCGGACAAACAGACAAAACGCTCTTTTTGCGATATGTCTGGGTAGCCCTGAAAACGGCCTTTGGGTACAGGCGAGCAGGTCGTGTGACGGGCTCGTTGACTGCAAAATACACTTCTCCAGCCGGCTCTGTTGAGGGGACTGAGATAACGAGACATGTCTTTTTTGATGGCGGTCCGGCCGCGGCGGAACTCAGCCATCTTGGTCTTCTCTGAGGGGTCAGGAAGACTTTGAGGGCTCGGTTTTCAGGTCAATCTTGGGCCGGGTCCCCGGGGGGGAGGCAGCCTGTGGCGGCTCGAAGAGCGCGAACGCTGCTGAGAGTCCCTCTGTCGGCGGGTTGGTGGCGGAGGAGGTGGAGGCACTGTGCTGCGGCTAGGCGGCTGGTTCTTTGAGCGACCTGTCGCGGAGCTGGAGCGCCTGGGGATGAAGTGTTGTATGGCTTGCGACGTCTTCTGCACCTCCGTGAAGCGCTCAGCAAAGCCCTTGACTGCTGGGCCGAAGAGACCGGAAGGAGAGTCGGGCGCGTAGAGGAAGGTGGCTCCGTCGGACTCTTTCATGACAGACAGCGTCAGCCATAAATGTCTATCAGTAACAGTGAGTGCTGCCATATTCCTCCCGATGGCCTGTGCAGCGGACTTGGTAGCTCGTAGAGCTAAGTCCGTCGCGCTCCTGAGATCTGTAAAGTTCTCAGGCTCCGAGCCTGCCTCGTCTATAGTGCGGAGAAGGTTGAACAGGAGAGACGGAGGAGTGGGGTCCACGTTGAAGGTGGCTAGTCGAGCCCGCAGGGCAGCCACCCTGGGAAAGCACGAAGCCGGCGTGGGACCGTCCCAGGCAGGAAACACACCGGATGTGGCGATCCCAGTCGCTTAGAGGAGCTCTGCAAGAGCCGCATTTGGTGAAGCGAGGCATTTGGAACAACGCCTCGGCTCTTTTAGAAAAGTGAGTTCGCGGGCGAATACACAAGCAACAATGGAAAAGGATACGAGCGCCGGATAGCCCCGCAGGAACGGCGGTGAAGCGGCGAAGATGGCCAACTCCTGTTCTGCGAAGCAGATAGCTCGTCCCGCAGCGCAGGGCTTCCACAGAGATTCAGCGATGTGGTGTCTTCGCAGAAAAGGTGAAAAATCAAAGAACATCCTATCTGGACTCGGCTTATATATGATAAAAGTGCTGAATGACATTTTCTTGCCAGTGACTCTGGAGACTCAGCACTGGTACTTCTGGACTTAAGTGCTAACATTGGTAATCATCGATCTTCCTCTGCAAAGTTAACGTGTGGAATTCCTCAAGGCTCCACTCTGGCCCCTATGTTGTTTTATTTATACATGCTTCCCCTTGGCACCATTTTTAGAAAACATCAAGTGAATTATCACTGTTATGCAGACGAGACACACAAATATATTTTCTCTTAAACATAAAAATAGTTTAGAACAGATGGCTGCCTATGTTAGGCTGGGTCCATATGTTGCGATCCCTACAGTGGACCCATATGTGTATTCTTCCATGATACGGCTCCCTACAGTGAGCCCGTGTTTTCCCAGTCTGCTCTGCCGTCACTGTCCGGTGAGTCTCCCCCATCTTAGGCTGGAGCCACCACAGTGACATTCCATATGTCGTACTGCCATCCGTCCAGTTCATATGTGTATTCTCCACATTACCTCCCTTCGGTAGGATGTGGCTTCCACAGCGTCCCTTCCTTCCTTGTACAGGGAACGCTTTCCCAGTGGTCCTGTAGGAATAGCAGTGACTTCCCTGGCCTAAGCCCTGTCCTTCCCCACCTTAAATTTTAGGGGCATCAGGATGCTTTTGTCTAGGCACTGGAAGGTGGCAGCTTTAGTGGCGTTTTCAATGGTTGATCCTCATTCAGGCGACTACGTCCGAGGTTATCGACTGAAAGGGAACGTCCTGGTTGCGTATGCAACCCACCGTTCCCTGAAGGAGGGAATGGAGGACGTAGTCCCCTTGAAAAATACCACTACCACTGGACCACTGCTGACTCTGAGTTACGCTGGTCTCCTCAGCGAAAAGCAACTAGTGCGTGCATCCACTTCCGTATTTATACCCGCGCCGTGGGAGCGGAGTGTGTGATGTAAATCACGCACGCCAATTACATTGGCTCATTCAACAGTACTCGAAGACGATTGGCTCCCTAGCGTGATCCCCATTCAGTCGACGTCGACTACCTCCTCCGTTCCCTCCTTCAGGGAACGGTGGGATGCATACGCAACCAGGACGTTACATACATGAACTCAAAAAAAGGACATAGGATTCAGTTTTGAATTTTTTTTGTATTTCATTCAAGAAAGAACCAATGAAAAAAAAAAACCAAAAAAAACTCACCCTTGGTAAATAACCACGAAAAAAAACAACAACTTTGAAGTACGGTCAATGCTGCTTAAATTTCCATTTCAAAGACCACAGATTCAAATGATTCAAGTCATTCAAACCAGCTGTCAGCAATCAGTAATCAACAAGTCCACTCAATCAGCATGAATAAGGCCTATAAATATACGTAGTCGATTCACCCATATTCCTCAACAGTTTTCAGCATCCCTCCACCACCCCATGTCCTCACACTTGCCTGGTTATCTTCCTAACCAGAGATACGGGGGGTATTCTGGGTTCGGGCCCAATTTCCGAGCTCGGAGCCCTCCCCCGGACAGCACACCAAATACGCATAACCATTTACTCTCTGATCATTCGTAACCCGTGAAATAAAAAAAAAAAAACATTACTCACTGCTTATTTTGAGAGGAACCATACTACGGGATAAAGGGCATGTGTGGAAAGTGCAGAGGTGAATTGTGTGAGTGTTTGGGGAAAGACCATGCCACGTATCCAGCAAAGCCACCACCTTCAGCAATGGAGAACTTCTGTTTTCTGGTGAACAGAAACAGCAATAGGGACGATCCAGACGGTCGTTAACCCAGCTCGTGGTTTTAAACGCTCTGCGCTGAAGATGACGTTGTGGAGAGCTCTATACTCTTCAGCATCTACTTCAGCAGTGGCACAGCATTCTACCCGCTGACGACTACGTCACCACTGCCCAGGTAAGTGTAAATATGTTCTCCTACCTTCTCATTTGCTGTTCCTCTGTCAAACTACCAGCAGTTCACCTCATCGATGCGCACTTTATAACCACAATCTACACGTCTTTTTTAGCACTTTCTCCTCTCCCTCCCGTTAAATCCCTCCTTTTATATGATTACCTCATTTCCTTTTTCCTCATTTGGCAACGGAAATGGGCGGAGATGCCATTGATTTAATTTGTTCTTTGTAATGTCGCTTCAGCTCTGCCACAAATGCAACATAGAACTGAAAGAAACACAAGGCTTAATGGGCTCATGAAAAAAATACATGGAAAATAGCTTACCCTTTTGAAATCTATGTTAGCTTTTCCTATAATTGGGCAAAGGCCAGGTTAAAGGCGGGTACAATAGTTTTTGAAAAACACTTTTGGCCAATTTTGATATTTGAAATCACCAAAACAAACACGCCCCTACCCCAAAATGATCTCACCCCTAAGTTGATAGCTCCACCTCACACTTACGTATGCGACCGTAACCCAGGCAACGACTATGGCGGAATCTGCTCTACCTGCTGGTTAAGGATAAGTCAACATTTTTCCATGTAGAATGTGTTTTAGTAGTAATGTGGGTTTTAACTTGTCAGTGGTTCAGCTCCGTTTCACACGGAAGATGACACTCAACACCCACAAAGTTATCATCATCAACTTGATACCACGAGCACGACAGTCATAGTAACGGATATATTACAACTATAACAAGATTAGGGGGTTATATCGATCACTAAATAAGGAACCAAAGGACAGAAACGTTAGGAGTATATTATCTTATTTTTCCGACACACTTTGGGAGCCGTCGCTTGAAACAGACAGTTGAGGAGGTTATCTAGCACCGGCCCGTGGGCGGGCCGTAGGGGCGTGTATATATTTTTATTAACTTTGTTTTATAACAAATATTCAATCAACTATCATAAACTATGCATCAATTGAAAGCTAAAACACTCAAGAATCACGTTCTGAACTAGTTTTTGCAATCAATACACCAGAGAGGAAAGGGTTAAATTAAATACTGACTGACAGACCCTGTAAATATGAACAAAATGAACGGCAATACTTATCTTTCATCTCCTATGGTTCAGATCAGTTCGGACGAATCCAGTAAACAACTGCGGTCAAGTGGGCCGCGCGTTGAATATACACGGTCAAGCCAGCCGCACATTTTTTTTAGTATGCGCGTCTAATTGTGTACTTACGGTATGGGTGCTGGAAGAGGTCAAAATTGATTTTTAGACTCTATTTTCTGCTGTTTTGCATCTTATTAGGACACAATTAATACAATTTCATGATTTTAAAAAAAGAACATAGCTTTATTTTATTGTTTATTATTTTAATGTTTGTAAGCCTATATGTGATTTACATTAATTATTACATAATTTATTCATGTTCATATTAATGTTAATTGTCATACATTCATTTTTTTACATTTTTATTGTTAATTTTAATGTTTTTATGTATATTATACATTCATTATTATACTTTATTTATGCATGTTTATGAAATGAAATATTAATGTTAATTATCATACATTTATTTTGCAGTTTTATTGTTTTATTTTATGTTTATTTATTGTTTATTTATAATTAATGTTTATTAATTATTATTAATGTTTATTTATAATTTACTTACATTTTTCATGTTAATGTAAATGACAAATATGACACAACAGGCTTTTGGTGGCTTTTAATTCTGTCAATTATAATTGAATTGCATTCATGAGCAATAAAAACCTGATCTATGAAATATACATTCATACCTAATGTAAGAAATATTGTACTAAAAAAAACAACAACACACACACACACACACACACACACACATACACACACACACACACACACACACACACACACACACACACACACACACACACACAGACACACACACACTATATATATATATATATTTTTTTTTTTTTTTTTTTTACTTTACCGTCTAGCACTTACATGATGTCCCATTTTCAAACACTCATATGAGTAAACCTGACTACTACTGTATTTATTTTCAAGTCATTTTACTAGTTTTGTAGAAAAGTAAAGGCAAACTCACCTTAAACATCAAAGTGCCTTCTAGCACTTACCACGTGTTCAAACACTCATAAAAATCCTTCTATTATATGTTTGCTCATTATATCAATATATTCCTGTTCCCCGTGACCCTGGCTATTACTGTTATCATTTTGCTATCATTTTACTGTATAGTTTTGAAGAAAAGTAAGGGCAAACTGACCCAATCATCTAAGTGCATTCTAGCACTTACACCATGTCTCATTTTCAAACAATCATAAAAAAGTGTTCGTTAATCGGTTTGCTCATTATTTCAATATATTCCTGTTTTGAGTGACCCCGGCTATTACTGTTATCATGTTCATATAATTTTACTGTATAGTTTTGGAGAAAAGTAAAGACAAACTCACCCAATCATTGAAGTGCATTTTAGCACTTACACCATGTCCCATTTTCAAACACTCTTAAAAAGTGTTCCTTCATAGGTTTGCCCATTCTTTTAATATATTCTTATTTAGAATGACCCTGACTATTACCGCATTTATTTTCAAGTCATTTTACTGCATAGTTTGGGAGAAAAGTAAAGGCAAACTCACCCCAAACATCTAAGTGCATTCTAGCACTTACACCATGCCCCATTTTCAAACACTCATAAAAAGTGTTTCTTCATATTACTGTATTTCTTTTAATGTCATTATACTGTATGGTTTTGGAGAAAAGTAAAGGCAAACTCACCTTAAACATCAAAGTGCATTCTAGCACTTACACCATGTCCTATTTTCAAACACTCATAAAAAGTGTTTCTTCATAGGTTTGCTCATTCTTGTAATATATTCCTATTCAGAGTGACCCTAACTATTACTGTATTTATTTTAATATCATTTTACTATATGGTTTTGGAGAAAAGTAAAGGCAAACTCACCTTAATCATCAAAGTGCATTCTAGCACTTACACCATGTCCCATTTTCAAACACTCATAAAAAGTGTTTCTTCATAGGTTTACTCATTCTTGTAATATATTACTATTCAGAGTGACCCTAACTATTACTGTATTTATTTTAATGTCATTTTACTATATGGTTTTGGAGAAAAGTAAAGGCAAACTCACCTTAAACATCAAAGTGCATTCTAGCACTTACACCATGTCCCATTTTCAAACACTAATAAAAAGTGTTTCTTCATAGGTTTGCCCATTTTTTCAATATATTCCTACTTATTTACCCTGACTATTACTGTATTTATTTTCAAGTCATTTTACTGCTTAGTTTGGGAGAAAGGTAAAGGCAAACTCGCCCCAAACATCAAAGTGCATTCTATCACTTACACCATGTCCTATGTTCAAACACTCGTAAAACTCTTTCTATTATAGGTTTGCTCATTATTTCAATAAATTCATGTTTTGAGTGACCCTGGCTATTGCTGTTATCATTTTCATATAATTTTACTGTATAGTTTTGGAGAAAAGTAAAAGGCAAACTCACTTTAAATATCAAAGTGCATTTTATCACTTACACATCATGTCCCATTTTCAAACACTCATAAAAAGTGTTCATTCATAGGTTTGCTCATTCTTGTAATATATTCCTATTCAGCATGACCCTGACTATTACTGTATTTATTTTCAAGTCATTTTACTGTATAGTTTGGGAGAAAAGTAAAGGCAAACTCACCCCAAACATCAAAGTGCATTCTAGCACTTACACCATGTCCCATTTTCAAACACTCATAAAAAGTGTTCCTTCATAGGTTTGCTCATTACTTTAATATATTCCTATTCAGAGTGATCCTGACTATTACTGTGTTTATTTTCAAGTCATTTTACTGTATAGTTTTGGAGAAAAGTAAAGGCAAACTCACCCCTAACATCAAAGTGCATTCTATCACTTACAGCATGTCCCATTTTCAAACACTCTTAAAAAGTGTTCCCTCATAGGTTTGCTCATTATTTCAATACATTCCTGTTCAGAGTGACCCTTACTATTACTGTATTAATTTTCATATCATTTTACTGTATAGTTTTGGAGAAAAGTAAAGGCAAACTCACCCCAAACATCAAAGTGCATTATAGCAATTACACCATGTTTCCCATTTAACCCCACCGGCAACTATAGTTGCCGCAGTGTATAGTTGTCATTTTCCTTTTTAAGAATTTTTTTAGATGTTATCCATGTTTTATTTCTCAATGACATGCAAGCAAACGTCTCAGGTTACAACTGTAACCTATGTTCCCTGAGAACAGGGAACGAGACAATACGTCATCGACGCTATGGGGAACGACGCAGGCGTGACAGATGTCTGAAATCAAGTATCAACTCACAACAATCATGTTGACCGGCGACAGCCCGTGCTTCATCAGCTCGAATGATGAGCACGCAACCTGGATGTATAAAAAGGGCGCCTTGAGACCGTGACAACATCCTATCGTCTGAAGGGACTGTTGCAGGCAGGCCCCGAGGTATGGCAGGGAGACGTATTGTCTCGTTCCCTGTTCTCAGGGAACATAGGTTACAGTTGTAACCTGAGACGTTCCCTTTCGAAGGGAACTCAACAATACGTCATCGACGCTATGGGGAACGAAATACCCACGCCGCCATACTGAGGGGAGTGCATGCCCAATGGCAGTGACAACTGTCAGAACCAGTAATACAAAGGACACTAAAACCACTCACCCTAGGTCACGTTGGGCTGTCAGTGACAGCACTCCCTACCGATCATAGCCCAAGCTAATGAACCGAGAAAACTGCCAGAACATAGTTCACGGGAGGAATATCTGGGCCAGCTCAAAGGCTTAGGACCACAACTTCCTAATAGAAGGGGTCCCTTCTAGGGAGTGTGGCTAGGGGACTCAAGGGACACCCAGCCAGTCACTATTCAGGAGAGCATGCCTCCTGACATGCCACAAGGCTGGCCTGGTGATCTATCCTAAGACGCACAGTCTGACAATTGCCTGTCTGTCCGAGACAGAGCCTCTGGAAACTGCCTTGGAAAAGGCATCCAAAACTGAAGGCCTGCAAAGCTGGCAGAAACCATTCAGTTCCGGATCACAGAGATGGGATTCCCCGGAGAGTGTGACTCAACCTCAAGAAATGACGGAAGACGTCCACTCAATCCATGGGCCTACCCAGTGTTCGTTCTGAACACTGAGAAAGTAAGAGGGATCAAAACCAGGAAGGTCTTCTGAAGCCTAAGACCTGATAACCCCCTATGTGGGGAGCTCCAGTACATGAGGGCTCATATCAGGAAGGCCGGTGAGGCCTGAAACCTGACGACCACAGCATGTGGAAGTACATACTCAGGAAGGCCCATGCGGCCTGTAACCCGGCGACCACAGTATGTGGGAGCTCATATTCAGGAAGGCCGGGTGAGGCCTGTAACCTGGTGACCACAGTATGTGGGAGCTTATATCCAGGAAGGCCGGGTGAGGCCTGTAACCTGGCGACCACAGTATGTGGGAGCTTATATCCAGGAAGGCCCATGCGGCCTGTAACCCGGCGACCACAGTATGTGGGAGCTCATATTCAGGAAGGCCGGGTGAGGCCTGTAACCTGGTGACCACAGTATGTGGGAGCTTATATCCAGGAAGGCCGGGTGAGGCCTGTAACCTGGTGACCACAGTGTGTGGGAGCTTATATCCAGGAAGGCCGGGTGAGGCCTGTAACCTGGCGACCACAGTATGTGGGAGCTCATATTCAGGAAGGCCGGGTGAGGCCTGTAACCTGGCGACCACAGTATGTGGGAGCTCATATTCAGGAAGGCCGGGTGAGGCCTGTAACCTGGCACCCACAGTATGTGGGAGCTCATATTCAGGAAGGCCGGGTGAGGCCTGTAACCTGGCGACCACAGTATGTGGGAGCTCATATTCAGGAAGGCCGGGTGAGGCCTGTAACCTGGCGACCACAGTATGTGGGAGCTCATATTCAGGAAGGCCGGGTGAGGCCTGTAACCTGGTGACCACAGTATGTGGGAGCTCATATTCAGGAGGGCCGGGTGAGGCCTGTAACCTGGCAACCACAACCTGTGGGAGCTTACTTTCAGGAAGGCCTGGTGAGGCCTGTAACCTGACAACCACACCATGTGGGGCTACTTCCAGAAAGGCCATAAATATGGATTTTTAGAAAGTACATGAAACAAAAGTGCATGAACTTAGCCATTCTGAGTCCAGGAAGGCCTGCATCAAAAGTGGAAGTTAGCTAGAGAAAGGCGTCTGTCGTAGCATACTTTGATGACAGGACGCATCTAGAGTGGGACCCAAGGTGAAAGACCGGGGTCTAGCCACATAGGAAGGGACTGAAGCGTACAGCGCACGACCCTTACCATAAGAAATGGATTTTAGAAAGTACACAAGACGTTTCGTCGTGTGACTTACCATAAGTATGGGTTTATTTAGAAGGTACGGAGCGTACAAAGAAAATAGATGAAGTAAATGTGCATGTACTTCATCACTCTAAATTCAGGAGGCTGGTTTTGAGGCCTGAATTTACCCATGATCAGGAAGGCCAGATGAGGCCTGTAACCTGATAGTCATAGTGGGTGGGAGCTCACATTCAGGAAGGCCTGATGAGGCCTGACATGTGAAAGCTCACAACTACACCCTAGCGACCACAGTGAGTGGGAGTTCACATTCAGGAAGGCCTGGTGAGGCCTGTAACCTGGCGACCACAATATGTGGGAGCTCATAACCAGGAAGGCCGGGTGAGGCCTGTAACCTGGCGACCACAGCATGTGGGAGCTCACACCCAGGAAGGCTTAAGAGGCCTAAAAACCTGGTGACCACAGTGTGTGGGAACCCTCATTCAGGAAGGCCGGATGAGGCCTGTAACCTGACCTGTAGAAGCTCATGGGGGCTCACACTCAGGAAGGCAGGGTGAGGCCTGTAACCTGGCGACCACAGTATGTGGGAGCTTATATCCAGGAAGGCCGGGTGAGGCCTGTAACCTGGCGACCACAGTATGTGGGAGCTCACATTCAGGAAGGCCGGGTGAGGCCTGTAACCTGGCGACCACAGTAGGTGGGAGCTCATATCAGGAAGGCCAGAGAGGCCTATAACCTGGCGACCACAGTAGGTCGTACTCAGGAAGGCCGGTGAGGCCTGTAACCTGGCGACCACAGTATGTGGGAGCTCATATTCAGGAAGGCCGGGTGAGGCCTGTAACCTGGTGACCACAGTATGTGGGAGCCCATATTCAGGAAGGCCAGGTGAGGCCTGTAACCTGGCGACCACATTAGGTGGGAGCTCATCCACAGTGCGTGGGAGCTCATAACCAGGAAGGCCGGATGAGGCCTGTAACCTGGCGACCACAGTATGTGGGAGCCCATAACCAGGAAGGCCGGCTGGGGCCTGTCACCTGCCACAGAATGTGCCGGGCCACAGTATCTGGGAGCTCACATTCAGGGAGGCCGTGTGAGGCCTGTGACCTGACATGTAGAAGCCCATCACCAGGAAGGCCGGTGAGGCCCGTAACCTGGCAACCACCGTATGTGGGAGCTCACACTCAGGAAGGCCGGGTGAGGCCTGTAACCTGGCGACCACAGTATGTGGGAACTCACATTCAGGGAGGCCGGGAGAGGCCTGCAACCTGACATGTAGAAGCCCATCACCAGGAAGGCCGGTGAGGCCTGTCACCTGGCGACCACAGTGTGTGGGAGCTCATAACCAGGAAGACCGGATGAGGCCTGTAACCTGGCGACCACAGTGTGTGGGAGCTCATAACCAGGAAGGCCGGATGAGGCCTGTAACCTGGCGACCACAGTATGTGGGAGCTCACACTCAGGGAGGCCGGGTGAGGCCTACAACCTGACAACCACAGTGTGTGGGAGCTCACGTTCAGGGAGGCCGGGAGAGGCCAGCAACCTGACAACCACAGTATGTGGGAGCTCACATTCAGGGAGGCCGGGTGAGGCCTGCAACCTGACAACCACAGTATGTGGGAGCTCACATTCAGGAAGGCCGGGTAAGGCCTGTAACCTGACATGTGGAAGCTCATAACCCGGAAGGCCTGGCGAGGCCTGCAACCTGGCGACCACAGTGTGTGGGAGCTCGACTCACAACCTTGCTTACCAAACATGTCCCCGGCTCTGTACAGGAGGCGAGTTCTGAAAAAGAAGAGAAAAATGTTATTTGCGCAAAAGAACATTTTCACTCAGCATAAAACCTGCAACATGCGGAATGAGGCACACCGGGAGTCAGAAACTCAGTAACCCCCTCTTTCTTTTCTTTCTTTTTTTTTACTGTTTCACAAGTAAAGGTAAGGCGCTCCTATCAACCAAGCTGAAGCGGGCCATCAGAGAATTCATGAGCTCATCATGGGCCCCGCCCCAGGCCTGATGTAGGAGGAGCGATGGTGGATAGGAAACAAGATCCAGGGAGGTTAACGTTTGGTCTGAGAAGGTTTGCTCTGGATCACCTCCCTGAGATCGTGCCTCACGCGGGAGTTACGCCTCCTGCGCGCCCTGCTCCCTCTGCTAGGAGGAGGGGCGCGCGGGAAGCGACACTGGCCTTCTGGGCCTGTCTGTGATCCTCAGACCACGACGGACCAGGCCCTCCCGCCTGCCTGGGCTGGGCCGAGGACCTCCGCGGTATGCAGCTCTTAAACGCCGCAGAGCGCGCCCTCGCCTCCCTGAACTTATCGACCACCATGTCGACAGAAGGTCCAAAAAGCTCGGAAGGCGAAACCGGCGAATCGAGGAGAAAGGTCTTTTCTTTCTCCCCGATGTCAGCCTGGTTGAGCCACAGATGCCTCTCCGTGGCCACCATAGCCGCCATCGAACGACCGATGGAGGCAGCAGACTGTTTGGTGGCCCGGACGGACAAATCCGTGGTGCGGCGCAGCTCTGCGACCGCGTCAGGGGACAGACCGGCCCCCTGATCGAGGTCCCGCAGCAGGTCGGCCTGGTAGGCCTGAAGGACCGCGAGGGTGTGCAGAACCGCTCCTGCCTGACCTGCTGCTGTGTACGCTCTGCCATTCAAGCGTGATGTAGTCTTAAGCGGCTTGGATGGCAGGGACGGAGCTCCTAGTGACGAAGACCGACCAGAGGCGAGATAGTTGGCCAACTTCTCGTCCACTGGTGGCATCGACACATTCCCGTGCTCCGCGGCCCCATCCACAGCAGCGAAATTATTCCGCTGATGCAGATGAAGACGCGCAGAGAACGGGTTCTTCCATGCCTTCTCGATCTCAGAGTGGAGATCAGGAAGGAATGGAAGGCTCGTCCGGGCTGGTGGTTTATGGGAAGGGAGGAACCGATCGTCCAAAATACCACGAGCAGGTTCCTCCCGGACGCGCCTCCACTGTAGCTGTAATCTGTTGGTGGCGCGCCCCATAACATCCACCAACTCAGCGTACACTGGGCAGGAGGGCTGAGATGGTTCAGTCTCAACCAGACTGACATCATCAGCAGCCAACTCCTGCCCGGCCCCAAAATGGCCGCTGCCGCCGTTCTAGAGTCTTGTCCCGAGATGGCCGCCGCAGCCGTTCCAGAGTCTCGCCTCGAGATGGCCGCCGTTCCAGAGTCTTGTCCCGAGATGGCCGCTGTTCCAGAGTCTCGTCCCGAGATGGCCGCCGCCGCCTACACCTACTGTCAGGACTACAATATTTACTTCTTTATGGCATCTGCCAGAGAATAGATATGCAGTTATGTTGTACTTTGTTTTTTGTGTAATCATGTTTAATCATTAATTCCATGGGGAGTTTCAATTTATATATTTTTTAAATTGTGATGTGCATATTCAGTTTTGCCATCACGGGAATAAATTAAATTTGAAAATATCTTCAAATAGGAAACAGGTATTTTAAATAAATATTATTGTTTTTGATCATTTTTGATTAGATGAATGCAGCCTTGGTGAGCATAAGAGACTTTTGAAAACATTAGAACAAATCTTACAGACTTCACACTTTTGATCAATAATGAATATATTGCTAGCTATAGTCAAGTGTATATAGAATGTTTTAATAATTCTATATACAACCAGCAGTAACAAGGGTCACTCTGAACAGGAATCTAATGAAAGAATGAGCAAACCTATAATGGAAATATTTTTATGAGTGTTTGAAAATGGGACATGGTGCAAGTACTAGAATGCACTTTGATATTTAAGGTGAGTTTGCCTTTACTTTTCTCCAAAACTATACAGTAAAATGACATGAAAGTAGATACAGTAATAGCCAGGGTCACTCAGAACAGGAATATATTGAAATAATGAGCAAACCTATAATAGAAAGATTTTTATGAGTGTTTGAACATGGGACGGTGTAAGTGCTAGAATGCCCTTTAATGATTGGGTGAGTTTGCCTTTACTTTTCTCCAAAACTACCCAGTAAAATGACATAAAAATAGATACAGTAATAGTCAGGGTCACTCTGAACAGGAATTTATTGAAATAACGAGCAAACCTATGAAGGAACACTTTTTATGAGTGTTTGAATTTGCAACATGGTGTAAGTGATAGAATGGACTGTAATGTTTGGGGTGAGTTTGCTTTTACTTTTCTCCAAGACTATACAGCAAAATGACTTGAAAATGAATACAGTAATAGTCAGGGTCACTCTGAAAAGGAATATATTAAAAGAATGAGCAAACCTATGAAGGAACACTTTTTATGAGTGTTCGAAAATGGGACATGGTGTAATTGATAAAATGCACTGATGTTTAAGGTGTTTGCCTTTACTTTTCATCAAAACTGTAAAGTAAAATTATATGAAAATGATAACAGTAATAGTCAGGGTACTCTGAATAGTAATATATTAAAAGAATGAGCAAACCTACGGAGGAACATTTTTTTATGGGTGTTTGAAAATGGGACATGGTGTAAGTGATAATATCCACTTTGATGTTTAAGGTGAGTTTGCCTTTACTTTTCTCCAAAACTATACAGTAAAATGACATGAAAATAAATACAGTAATATTCAGGGTCACTCTGAACAGGAATTTATTGAAATAATGAGCAAACCGATTAACAAACACTTTTTATGAGTGTTTGAAAATGGGACATGGTGTAAGTGCTAAAATGTACTAATGATTGGGTCAGTTTGCCTTTACTTTTCTTCAAAACTATACAGTAAAATTATATGAAAATGATAACAGTAATAGCCAGGGTCACTCGGAACAGGAATATATTGAAATAATGAGCAAACCTATAATAGAAAGATTTTTATGAGTGTTTGAACAGGGGACATGGGGTAAGTGCTAGAAGGCACTTAGATGTTTAAGTTGAGTTTGCCTTTACTTTTCTACAAAACTAGTAAAATGACTTGAAAATAAATACAGTAGTAGTCAGGTTTACTCATATGAGTGTTTGAAAATGGGACATCATGTAAGTGCTAGAAGGTAAAGTAAAAAAAAACTATATATATATATATAGTGTGTGTGTGTGTGTGTGTGTGTGTGTGTGTGTGTGTGTGTGTGTGTGTGTGTGTGTGTGTGTGTGTGTGTGTGTGTGTGTGTGTGTGTGTGTGTGTGTGTGTGTGTGTGTGTGTGTGTGTGTGTTTTTTTGTATAATATTTCATATAATAGGTATAAATGCATATTTCATAGATCAGGTTTGTATTGCTCATAAATCCAATTCAATTATAATTAACAAAATTAACAGCCCCCAAAAGCCTGTTGTATCATATTTGTCATTTACATTAACATGAAAACTGTAAGTAAATAATAAATAAACATTAATACATGTATAATAATTAATGTATGCTTTATATACAAACATTAAAATCAGCAATAAAAATGCAAAATAAATGTATGATAATTAATATTAATATTTCATTTCATTAACATGCATAAAGTATAATAATTAATATATTATATATAAAAACATTAAAATTAACAATAAAAATGTAAAAAAATGAATGTATGAAAATTAACATTAATATGGACATAAATAAATTATGTAATAATTAATGTAAATCATATATAGGCCTACAAACATTAAAATAATAAAAAATAAAATAAAAGTTATGATCTTTTTTAAAAATCCTAATAAGATGCAAAACAGCAGAAAATAGAGTCTAAAAATCAATTTTGACCTCTTCCAGCACCTATACCGTAAGTACACACTTAGACGCGCATACTAAAAAAAATGTTCGGCTGGCTTGACCGTGTATTTTCAACGCGCGGCCCACTTGACCGCAGTCAAGAACTGCCTGCATACATTTCAATGTAAGGGTCTACTCTTCAAAATGCATCCCACTTTTTAATCCAAAACAACGAAAAAATAGGGAAAAATACGAAATATCCTCCTTTGTTTACATAAGTGGTTCAAGTTAGAGCAATGCATCATGTTCACTTTCAATGAAATAACAATTCTAATCTGTATTCCAATGTTCAAAAACGATCTCTCCCCCGTAGTTTAGACTGTTGGCGATAAAATGAGTCCTTCCACCTTTCTCTCCTTCAAATCAGAGCCTTTGAAATGACCAAAATATCAGGGAGTTACAGGCTGCCAGACCTGTCACTCTCGCACCCTGGTTTTTGAGTGGATAAAGGCCAACCAATGTCTGGTCAGCAAAGTTTTGATTGATGGGAGTATTAACCAACTAAAACACGATATCAGTGAATGACAGTTTGCTTAGTTTACGTATGCAGAGCCTTCTAAAACTAGTTCATCCCCTGTGCGCTCTTGGATTTTACGCACAGCCCACAGCCGCGTGCGCAGGTTAGCTGCTATTGTTTTCCCAGCTAGCAGGGAACGTTCTCAGAACTTTGGCTAACATTCCCTACAAGTTTGGTTAATGTTTTAAAGAAAACGATACTCGGTTACTAACGTAACCTCGGTTCTCTCTAGAGAGGGAACGAGTATTGCGTAAGTTTAGCTTACGCTACGGGAAAGATTCATCTTCTCGAGATACTGAAGCCAAAAAATTATCCTTAATTTTGTATAACTTGTCAACGCAGTGCAGCAGCTAGCAGACCTAGAGCAGGCCATCTCGCGTGCTCATTGGCTGCCCTGCGGGCAACTGCTGCAGCCTACCAGTGCGCCCGGCGTGACGTCACGCCCAATGAAGGGCGCCCGCGCCTTTATAGCGTCACAGCCCACCAGATAGGCGTGGCTTAGCGTATAAAATAGGGGCTGTAGGCTGAATTCTCTGGTTTTTCGACGACTGAAGCGAAGTCGCTCGTGGCGTGAGCACGGCCGGTTACGCAATACTCGTTCCCTCTCTAGAGAGAACCGAGGTTACGTTAGTAACCGAGTATCGTTCTCTTACGAGAAGTTCTCTCGTATTGCGTAAGTTTAGCTTACGCTACGGGAACACTTTGTCAACGCCGTGCGCGCCAAGCATCCACATGAGACCCCGAGCTTAAGGGGAACCCCATAAGTGGAAAAAATAAGGTGGCCAGCCACGCGGGCCATCACTTGTACATAAGCACACATAGGGAATACAGAGCAGCGCGCCGGTCTGTATAGTCATATGGCACATACCCTACTCAGTGCAGCTCAACCAGGAGAGCTGAGTCATGAACGTGATCTGAGCAGGAGATCTGGGCAGAATACACCTCTTTTCAGACTGACAACAGTTTAGCCTGCAAGGCAGGAACTTCTAGGTTATAAAACCTGACAAAGGTAGACGGGGAGCTCCAGCCCGCCGCTACACATATGTCATGGATAGAAATTCCACTGGACCATGCCCACGACGAGGCCACACCTCTCGTGGAATGAGCCCTGATGCCCAGAGGGCATTGCAGGCCTTTTGACGCGTAAGCTGCCGCTATAGCGTCCACTATCCATCTGGACAGGCTCTGTTTCGAGGAGGCAAGCCCCTTGGCGCGCCCACCAAACGAAACGAAAAGCTGTTCCGAACGCCTGAAGGAGGCGGAGCGCGTAATGTAAACCCTCAGCGCTCTGACAGGGCAGAGGAGATTCACATCACTTTCGCTGTCAGATGCTGGTAGAGCTGACAGCGAAATAACTTGCGCTCTGAATGGAGTGCCCATCACTTTAGGGACATAACCATGTCTAGGTCTGAGGATGACTTTAGAGTCATTTGGTCCGAACTCAAGACACGACGCGCTGACAGTCAGCGCGTGCAGATCCCCTACACGTTTTACTGACGACAGTGCAGTCAGAAAAACGGCTTTTAGTGATAGATATTTCAACTCCACGGAGTCTAGTGGTTCAAATGGAAAAGCTTTCAGGGCCTCGAGGACCAGTGAAAGATCCCACATGGGAACCGACGGGGGGCGCGGCGGATTCATCCTTCTAGCTCCTCTAAGGAAGCGGATGACCAACTCATGTCTTCCCAGTGACTGGCCGTGCGTCGATTCCGCGAATGCTGCTATGGCCGCCACGTAAACTTTGAGCGTGGATGGGGATCTTCCCTTATCCAACAGCTCTTGTAGGAAAGTGAGCAGATGCGCCACCCCGCATGTCCGCGGGTCCAAACCTCTGTCGGTGCACCATCCAGAGAACACCGACCATTTAGACGCGTAGAGCCTTCTCGTGGAAGGGGCTCTAGACTGCGTGATCGTGTTCATCACTCCTTCTGGCAGGGCAACGAGTACCCGTTGATCAACCATGCATGCAGAGACCAGCGCTCTGGATGGGGATGCCAGATCGTGCCACGAGCTTGAGAGAGGAGATCTGCCCTCACCGGAATCGGCCACGGAGCTGTATGTGACAGCCGTGCCAGTTCCGGGAACCAAGTCTGATTCTCCCAACGCGGGGCTATGAGGAGCACCGAGTGGCGCGTTTCCCTGATCCTCTTGATCACCTGTGGCAACAGAGAGACCGGAGGGAAAGCATATAGCGGGAGGCTGGGCCAAACCTGGGCCAGCGCGTCCTCGTCCTTCGAGAAGAACATCGGGCATTGAGCGTTGTCTTTTGACGCAAACAGGTCGACTTCCGCTCTGCCGAATAGGCGCCACAGTTTCTGGACCGTTTGGGGGTGCAGGGACCATTCCCCTGGGGGAACATTGTCCCTGGACAGTCTGTCTGGGCCGTCGTTCAAATGGCCAGGCACATGCGCCGCCCTCAGCGAGCGCAGGTCCGTCTGTGACCAAATAAGGAGGCGTTCCGTCAGATTGCAGAGATTTCTGGATCTGACACCGCCCTGACGGTTTACATAGGATACCACAGATGTGTTGTCCGAGCGGACAAGAACATGCTGGTCCTGTATAAACGGGAGGAAGCACTTCAGCGCGTTCTCGACCGCTATCATTTCCAGACAGTTTATGTGAAAACCCTTCTCCTGGTCTGACCACTGGCCAAAGGCCGGTCTGCCCTCGAACAGCGCGCCCCAACCCGAGTTGGATGCGTCTGTTGAGATGACCTTCCGATAAGAGATGGTTCCCATCATTACTCCATGCTGGTACCAATCGGCCACTAACCAGGGCTGCAGAGCTGTTATGCAGGTCTGAGTCACTCTGATTTTCTGGCCGCCAGACACCCAGGCTCGGCGAGGCGCGCGAGCGTTCAACCAGCGTTGGAGCGGGCGCATGCGCAGTAGGCCCAGCTGGAGCACCGCTGCAGCTGATGCCATACAGCCCAACATCCTTTGAAATGTTTTCAAAGGGAGAAAGCTGCCCTTCAGGAAAGATGCGGCTAGGTGGCGAACACGGCGCGCGCGCTGTGTCGATAAACGAGCCGTCATGGTCACCGAGTCCAGTTCTATTCCTAAAAAGGAAATTGACTGGCTGGGCAGTAATGAGCTCTTGGTCCAGTTGACCGTGAGACCCAAGCTTTCCAGATGACTGAGAAGCACTGTTCTGTGAGATAGTAGTTCTGTCTCTGACTGTGCCAATATCAGCCAATCGTCCAGATAGTTCATTATGCGCAGCCCCTGACTTCTCAGGGGGGCGAGCGCCGCGTCCATGCACTTTGTAAATGTACGGGGTGCTAGGGACAGGCCGAACGGCAGGACGGTGTATTGATATGCCTGACCGTCGAAGGCGAATCTCAAAAATTGCCTGTGACGGGGTACTATCTGAATCTGAAAATAGGCATCCTTCAGATCTAGAGAAATAAACCAGTCCCTCGGGCGAACGTGCGCGAGGATTTTTCTGGTCGTAAGCATTTTGAACGGTCTTTTTACAAGCACTTTGTTCAAATATCTCAGATCTAGGATAGGTCTGAAGGCTCCGTCCTTCTTGGGTACGAGAAAATATCGGCTGTAAAAGCCTGACTCGCTCAGAGAAGGCGGCACCTTTTCTATAGCCCCTTTGCACAGCAGCTTTGCTATTTCTGCGTGAAGTAGGTGTGCTACTTCCGCATTCACTATCGTCGCGGTCCGGGCTTGAAAGCGCGGAGGACGGCGAACGAATTGAAGTGCATAGCCCTGCTTTATTGTGCTCAACACCCATTCTGAAATCCCTGGGATAGTTTCCCACGCAGCTATGTGAGCCGCCAGGGGGCGAATGGCCTCTGGGTTCAGACCGCCGCCATTTGCGGGCTTGTGAAACTGAACCGGAGCCGAGAGCGCGGCGCACGCGCTCTCGGTTCTGGGCAATGGCCGCTCGCTGACAGCCGAGACCGGCTGACTTATGTGAGATGTCCCGATCATAAGGGATGGGGAACATACTTTTGCCACACTTTGACGCGCGAGCAGCGCTCTGGGCGGGAGAGCTCTCTGTAAGCGTGAGCGCGCGCACGCGGGCACGAGACTTACAACTGTATCTGACGCCCCGATCATAGTAGATGGGGAGCGTTTTATTAACGCCCTGTGTTTCGTGATAACACTTAAACGCACAGGCGGGACCCGGGGGAAGGTTTGTGTTAGCAAGCGTGAGCGCTCTCTGGCGGGCACGAGACTTACGTTCATAAGCTTTTTTGATCGTGTAACAGAGCGGGCAGATAGTGGGCACAGACCTGTGGACACATTTCTTACATTCAACACTCGAGCGGCTTTTCTGCGCTTTATGAGAGTGTGCTCTGTGAGTGACACGGGATTTTGAGTGCTTATGTGTAGGGGTGAACACTGGGGCGTGGGCACATTCACTACACTTAAAACACTGACGGCGTGAGCCGGACCAGACATTATACACTTTTTGAGATTTCTCTGGGTCGCCGTGAAAACGGCGTTTGTGTGCAGGCGAGAGGGTGAATAAACCGGCTCGTTGGCTGCTAGTTGAACCACTGCAGTAGCCTGTTCGAAGGGGACTGACAGGGAAATGAACTTTGACGGCGGTCCGGCCGCAGCGGGACACGCGCGTCTTTTCTCTCCCGCTGTCAGGAGGGCTTCGCGTGCTCAGACTTCAGCGTGAGCCTTTGCCGAGGCCCTCTGGGGGGCGGCGGTCTGCGACGGCTGTCTGAGCGCAATCTAGGGTGGCCGCCCTGACGTCGCTGCGAAGGCTGATGCTGAGGCTGTGCTGGACGCTGGGTGCTGGTTCGCACAGGAGGCTGGCTTTGTCTCTCGCGAGAGCGGCCTGTGGCGGAACTCGAGCGTCGCGGCAGGAAGAGGTTCATGGCCTGCGTGGTCTTTTGCACCATAGAGAAGCGGTCAACAATCCCGTTCACCGCTGGGCCGAAGAGACCAGTGGGGGAAAGCGGCGCGTTCAGAAAGGTGGCTCGCTCAGTTTCCCTCATATCCGCGAGCGTTAACCAGAGGTGCCTCTCCGTCACGGTTAACGCGGCCATGGCTCGTCCGATGGCCTGGGCTGCAGCTTTGGTGGCGCGGAGAGAAAGATCCGTCGCGCTTCTCAAATCCGTAACCGCAGCTGGGTCCCGGCCCTTCTCATCCCATTCACGGAGGAGGTCGGCTTGCAGGATCTGAAGCACAGCCATCGAGTGTAGAGCAGACGCGGCCTGGCCGGAGGCGGCATAAGCGCGGCCGACCAAGGCGGAAGTGGCTCTGCAGGCTTTAGACGGGAGGGCTGACCGTGACCGCCATCTCGCGGAGGGCGGGCAAAGGTGCGCTGCGACCGCCTCTTCCACAGGGGGAATCGCTGTGTACCCTTTCTCGGCGGCGCCGTCCACTCGGGAGAGCGACGCGGAGGCCTGTGACTGAAGTCTAGCCGAAAAAGGCGAATTCCACGACTTAGTCAGCTCCGCATGAAGTTCCGGCAGGAATGGAGCGGGCCTGGTTTCTGAAACTGCGCGGCGGCGACTTTGAAGGAAGCAGCCGTCGAGCCTGTTCGGCGCGGGTTCCTTCGGCAGCGACCACTCGAGCCCGAGACGGTCGACAGCTTGCGTCAGCAGGCGCATAAGTTCCGCGTCAGCTCCAGCGCGGGTACGGGCGGATTCCTGGATTGACGAGGAGGCGGAGTGAAGCGACCATTCCTCGCTGTCTGATGCCAGGATAGAGCAGCAGTCTTTTGTGGCGTGTCCCACGGACTCATCCTCCGAAGTGACGGCAGTGAGGCTCGCAAGCGGCAGCTGCGCGTCAGTGAGGAGAGGTGGGGAAGGCGAGAGCGAGGCTCGAGGGAGGTTCTCCGGCGAGCGCGTCGCTGTGGCCACAGGTTCCGGCTGTCTCAGGGAACGGCGCTTCTTTCTGCGCGGTCCCACAGGAGGCGGAGTGACTGCTGTGGTGTTGAACGCTTCGAGTCGAGCCCGCAGGGTCGACAGCGGAAGCTCCTCACAGAGCTCCCAGCCCCCGGACGCGAGGGCGAGCTCTGCGTGTTCCAGGCCCAGGCAGAGAGCGCAGATCAGGTGGCGGTCTCCGGCGCTGAGCGGGGCTTTACACGAGCCGCAGGAAGTGCGAGGCATCTTTAAAAAGACGCTCGCTGCTCTTTTAGAATGATTTGCAAAAAAGGATACGTCGCCGGATAGCGTAGCTCGCACGGATGGCTGAAGGTGGCGAAGACGGCCGGCTTCCTCAGCGCGGTCCTAAGCTGGCTGTTCGCTGTTCGACGGCGGCGGTGGCTTCTCTCAAATCCAGCGATGCGAAGAGCTCGCTGAAGAGTCGAAAAATCAGAGAATTCAGCCTACAGCCCCTATTTTATACGCTAAGCCACGCCTATCTGGTGGGCTGTGACGCTATAAAGGCGCGGGCGCCCTTCATTGGGTGTGACGTCACGCCGGGCGCACTGGTAGGCTGCAGCAGTTGCCCGCAGGGCAGCCAATGAGCACGCGAGATGGCCTGCTCTAGGTCTGCTAGCTGCTGCACTGCGTTGACAAGTTATACAAAATTAAGGATAATTTTTTGGCTTCAGTATCTCGAGAAGATGAATCTTTCCCGTAGCGTAAGCTAAACTTACGCAATACGAGAGAAAAGAATGTTTTATGGATGTTTTATCATTTCAAATAATGTTCCTATAAGGTTAAATGTAAACTAAGATATAACGTTTTAACTGTAACATTTGAGGATGTTTTGGGAATGTTGTTGAGATAACAGATAAGACAATGTTCTCAATAAAACATTGGCACAATGTTCCATAATAATAGGAGAGGAACATTATCATATCAACGTTCGCAAAATTTTTTGAGGATATCATTGAGGCCTGAGATGACAGTGTTTTTTATAAAACGTTCTTGTAATGTGACGTGTTAACTAAGCAAGAACATTATAACTAACATTTTGAGGATGTTTTGGGAATGTTGTTGAGATAACAGATAATACAATGTTCAAAATAAAACATTGGCACAATGTTCCATAATAACAGAGGAGGAACATTATCATATCAACGTTCGCAAAATGTTTTGAGGATATCATTGAGGCCTGAGATGACGGAGTGTTTTTATAAAACGTTCTTGTAATGTGACGTGTTAACAAAGCAAGAACATTATAACTGTAACATTTTCAGGATGTTTTGGGAATGTTGTTGAGATAACAGATAATACAATGTTCTCAATAAAACATTGGCACAATGTTCCATAATAATAGGAGAGGAACATTATCATATCAACGTTCGCAAAATGTTTTGAGGATATCATTGAGGCCTGAGATGACGGAGTGTTTTTTATAAAACGTTCTTGTAATGTGACGTGTTAACAAAGCAAGAACATTTTATATGTAACATTTTCAGGATGTTGTTGAGGTAAAAGTTTGTAGAATCATCTTTTATAAAACATTGACACAATGTCCCATAATAACAGAGGAGGAACATTATCAAATTAACGTTCGTAAAATGTTTTGAGGATATCATTGAGGCCTGAGATGACGGAGTGTTTTTTTATAAAACGTTCTTGTAATTTGAAGTGTTAACAAA
Organism: Siphateles boraxobius; assembly: GCF_051911475.1. Classification (NCBI taxonomy): domain Eukaryota; kingdom Metazoa; phylum Chordata; class Actinopteri; order Cypriniformes; family Leuciscidae; genus Siphateles; species Siphateles boraxobius. Next base: position 27,301,638 of record NW_027509042.1, read on the forward strand.
GCAAGAACATTATAACTGTAACATTTTGAGGATGTTTTGGGAATGTTGTTGAGATAACAGATAATACAATGTTCTCAATAAAACATTGGTACAATGTTCCATAATAACAGAGGAGGAACATTATCATATCAACGTTCGCAAAATGTTTTGAGGATATCATTGAGGCCTGAGATGACGGAGTGTTTTTTATAAAACGTTCTTGTAATGTGAAGTGTTAACAAAGCAAGAACATTATAACTGTAACATTTTGAGGATGTTTTGGGAATGTTGTTGAGATAACAGATAATACAATGTTCTCAATAAAACATTGGTACAATGTTCCATAATAACAGAGGAGGAACATTATCATATCAACGTTCGCAAAATGTTTTGAGGATATCATTGAGGCCTGAGATGACGGAGTGTTTTTTTATAAAACGTTCTTGTAATTTGAAGTGTTAACAAAGCAAGAACATTACAACTGTAACATTTTGAGGATGTTTTGGGAATGTTGTTGAGATAACAGATAAGACAATGTTCTCAATAAAACACTGGTACAATGTTCCATAATGACAGAGGAACATTATCAAATCAACGTTCGTAAAATGTTTTGAGGATATTATTTAGTCCTGAGATGATAAAATGTTTTTAATAAAACATTCCTTTCAATTTACTTTTTAACATTTTGCATGAAACATTTTGAGGATTTTTTTAGGGATGTTGTTATCTTTTATAAATCATTAGCACAATAACAAAGGAGGAACATTATCAAAGCAACATTCATCAAATGTTTTGAGGACATTATTGGCCTGAGATGACAAAATCTCATAATATGATGAGTAACAAAAGCTCATAACATTTTAAGGATATTTTAGGGAAGCTGTTTAGGTAACAGATTGTAGAATTATTTTAACCTATAAAATATTGGCATAATGTTCCATATTAAAAGAGGACATTATCAAAACAGCATTTGTAAAGTGTTTTGAGGATATTACTCTGAACTGTTTGAACTGTTGCGCGAAATGTGTTTAGAAGAGACGAGAAGCTGATTGGGGGTCACTGTGGATCGACGTTTAAAACTACCAATCACAGCGTGATTTTCTCATGACGTAAGAACATTTGAAATCGACAAACAGCGCAAAGAAAGTAACGTTTTTGTTGAAAAAATCGGCGCAAAATGCCCGTTGTCTAAATTGACAAATTGCCAAACAACAGAACTCCTGGTCAACGGAAGAGCTCTTTCACAACTGTAAGTTTTTTTTTTGTGTGTATTTTTCAGTTTACATATAGCTTTCTCTTATCCTTGATATATGTCTTTCAGTGTTAGATTTTACTTTCTTAGAATTGTATGACAGTCGCATTAAATCTGAGTATATGTTACTTTTGAATAACAGCTAGATATGTTTTAATCCAGACTCCAAACTGCCTGTTTGAAGATGAATATAAAACCGATGACGCAATAAAGTCTCCATTTACAACAAAGGTAGCCTACTATAATATTGTGTTCTGTGTATATGAATACTCTATTTTTGCAACTTAAAAGTGTTAATCTTATTGTCTTTTGAAAGTAAAAGTTAATAATATTTCAGTAATTCATAAAGAGGTAATGGGAAAATTGGAAAAAGCATTCAGTCTAAAACGTTTTCAGTCTTTTGTGTTTCTAGCAAATATTGTATGTGCTTGTAATATCGTTGTATGTTGACAGACCATGTTTTAAAATATTTCAGGTAATTACTCTGGGGCTGATGGTCAATGTAAAGGACACAATCTGTCAAACATAAACCTGCAGAGGTGAATGGATATGGGAGCTAAAGAGACTTGTAACTGGTAGGTGGTTTTGTAACTTGTTGTAAATCTTCACAGAATTACCTTTATATTATAATACAGATTATAGTAATCTTGTTCAAATGTTAGGAAATAATTATGTTGGTTTAAGAAAGCCAACATATTGTTAATCTATTTGAACTAAATATTATTATTATTATTATTTTTCTGAGACAAAAATTTTCAACTCTTAACTCCTAGAGCTTTAGTGCTAAAAGCACCTAACACAGACCATAAATGATCTCATCCAAAAGACATCCAAAAATGAGAATTAGCCTATGATTTACTCACCCTCAAGTCATCCTTGGTGCATATGACATTCTTCTTTCAGACGAATACAATCGGAGTTATATTAAAAAATGTCCTGGCTCTTCCGAGCTTTATAATGGCAGTGAATGGCCGTTTCTGTTTTAAGTCTATAAAAGTGCATCCATCCATGATAAAAGTAATCCACATGGCTCTGGCGGGGTTATAATGGCCTTTTGAAGCGAAGTAGTGCTGGGCGGTATACCGGTTCATACCGAAAACCGGTGTATATTTTTGTTATGATATTAATTTTTAATATACCGCCATACCGATGTATTTATTTACACAACGTTCGGAACGACATTACGCCACGCGACACTGTTTCAGACGGACCCTTTACAATGTTGCACTTCTATGCAGCGACTGCGAGGCGAGAGTAAACAGCAGTGCTCTGGTGTTACGTTACAGGGAAGATGGATGCTGCAGAACTATGGCGTTATTTTCCTGTCAAATGTCGAGAGCGCATTATTGTAGCGCGAAAGTACATTAATATAATGCGCGAGCGCGAATCTCTCTGCTCACGCGCGGAATATAATGTGCCGCGCTCTCAGATACACGCTGCTCACGTAAAGGCCTGTTCACACTGGGACGAATTTCGCGTGCGATATTCGGCAGCGTTTAACGCCTCGTGACTAAACAATGGGCGCCAATGTGAGTGTGCACACCGACGCGTAAAACGCCACGCGTAAAAGCGTCATTTTTTTTAAAACGCCTCGGGTTCGTTTTTTTGGTTTGACGCGCCGCGTCAAAAACTATCCGACCAATGAGATTGGCGCTTTTGCTCACGTGTCTGGAGCTTCTGAAGTTACAGTAAAACACAACTTGGGGGCGCTCAAACACAAAACGGTATTGCCGAGCACACATACGTAATGGCGAAGAAGATATACAGCGTCTACTACACCAAAGCAGAGAATGTCTAATGACCAAAGCCCGTCTACGGACATTCTCTTATTAGACATTATTATTATTAGACTTATTAGACATTCTCTGACTACACTCTGCCGGGAAGAAATAAGACGAGGAAGATGCAAGGCCAGATGAATGTAGAGCTGCTGGTCTTGTTGGTGTCTTTATAAAGAGACACCAACGAGAATAAAGAACTATATGACAAACGCGACAAACTTGCTCTCTTCTTCTGAGTGACAAGCGTGTGTCAGAAGCACTTTGTGGACCGGGGTATTTCTGTTTTACATTAAGCGCCATCTAATGTCAGGGAATAAATTTGCATTTTCACTCGGCTCATCGTCAGCGAAAATCGCTTGGGTGTGAACACAAAAAACGCGTTGAAAAACGCTGACGAATAACGCGAGCCGATATTCGTCCCGGTGTGTACGAAGCTTTAGAATAGGTCTATTTTCTCTGGACTCGCTCAGAGAATCCTGGACTTAAAACGTGTTCAGTGCAATTGCGAATCTCTCCTCTTCCCCAGCTGACAATTTTAGGTTATAAGAACGTTTTCATAACGTTCCCATTAAGTTATAAAAACGTTATTTCTGAATGTTATAGGAACATTCAAAGCGTCCAGACGTTGTATTAACGTTATTTCTTGGTTATTATAAGAACTTAATTCAAAACATTATAAGAACGTTCAATTCTCCCGTTATATAAACGTTGTATTAACGTTATTTCCTGGTTACAAGAACGTTGTTAGAACGTTAAGAAATAACAATTTTAGGTTATACTGGGCGCTATTCTATTCTACAATATTCACTAATGACAGTAAAATAGACCATCCTAAGTCAATTTACTGCAGTAATTCCTCTCTCAACCAGTAGAAAATGCTTTGAACACCTGATTATGCATGAGAAAAAAAAAACGTCATAAACCGGAAAACCGGCATCATTTTGAAAAAAAAACGTGATATAAATTTTTGGTCAAACCACCCAGCACTAAAGCGAAGCGATGCGTTTGTGTAAGAAAAATATCCATATTTAAAAATGTATTGACTAAAATAACTAGCTTTAAAATAACTAGCTTAGCATATATTTCTTTCTGCTTTTGAAGTAACTAAAACGTACAGCTTCACTAATAGCAAAGAGATGCTGCACTTACAGGTATGATTAATTCACTCTAGAAATAGTTCTATCGCCAATACATTCAAATGCAGTGTTACTTTATCTGTATCTGATTTAAAACAAGCAGAAATCTGTAAGAAATGTAACGATCCATAGACAATATAAGCGCTGTTAAGTCAGAGCAATAGCCTCGTGGGCAGCGCTGTGCCATGCTGGAGCTGTGCTCACGGCGACCTGAGTTCCAGTCCTGGTTCGAGGTTCAGGCTTCTCAAGCCAACATCAACTTTTGTTCACATAATTTAGCCTCTAGTTTCGTTATTAATATGGATTAAGTATATGTTTTAAATTACAGAAACAAAAAAGATACTCATAAGGTATCATATTTATACTTTCAATAAATTAGTCTTTACATAATTTCTGATTACTAATTAGGCTGGCTAATTTAGAAAGTTTTCAATGTCAATATTGCTTGTGATCTTAATATGTATGTATTTGTATTCTTTCTGTTTACACTGTTGCATGATCTTCTTTTATAGGCTATGAGGAAAAACCCTACCATGCACACAGATAATAGAGTTCACTGCTGCTAACTGGGAGAGCAGCTGGACAACTAGAAGAGAGAACAGTAGAACACATATTAATACAGATGACTGTATTATTCTTCTGCAAGAACCAAGACTAGCAAAGACTGATGATGAGCGCTCTGAGCAAACACTGCAGTCAAGACGCATGATTGCACATTGGACTTTACTGATTTCTTCATTTAATGTTGGGCATTTACTGTATGCAGAACTTCTAATAATTTATGTGGATGCCATTTATAAACCTGTCTTTGGTTCAGATGGCATCAGATTCTGATGTTTTAGTTTTGAGATTAATAAAATTGTATGTTTTAACAATGTTATAGCTATTAGCTAAGCATTTTTTTTGTTTAAGAGAACATTTTGGGAACAAAAATAAAACTTCCCGCTAAAAACTTTATAAGAATGTTAGGGGATGTAATGTTCTAAAAATGTTATGATTAAACCTTTATAGAAGGTCATCACAAAACATTTTTAGAGTGTTCTTAGAGAATGTTATGCCATCTTTTAAGAGAACATTCTGGGAACAAAAATAAAACTACCCACTAAAAATGTTATAAGAACATTAGGGAATAATGTTCTAACAATGTTAGCATTAAACATTTTTAGAATGTTTTTAGAGAATGTTATCCGATCTTTTAAGAACATTCTTGGAACAAAAAGAAAACTACCCGCTGAAAATGTTATAAGAACATTAGGGAATAATATTCCAACAATGTTAGCATTAAACATATTTAGAATGTTTTTAAAGAATGTTATTAGAACTTTTAAGAGAACATTCTGGGAACAAAAAGAAAACTACCCGCTGAAAATGTTATAAGAACATTAGCGAATAATGTTCTAACAATGTTAGCATTAAACATATTTAGAATGTTTTTAAAGAATGTTATTAAAACGTTTAAGAGAACATTCTGGGAACAAAAAGAAAACTACCCGCTGAAAATGTTATAAGAACATTAGCGAATAATGATCTAACAATGTTAGCATTAAACATATTTAGAATGTTTTTAGAGAATGTTATCCTAGCTTTTAGGAGAACATTCTGGGAATCAAAATAAAACTACCCGCTGAAAACATTATTAGAATACTGCATGGTAATGTTCTCAGAACATTTTTAGAACAAAAAAATTCTAGCTGGGTTGCTACACAGAGTTTGTTTCAACGCACGGACTTTCTCCAACGTTAAATTTGACAGTCTCCATCATGGATCGTCGACTAAACAAACGTTTTTGTGGTGTTGGGAGTGTATTGGACGCGGTGACGACATACAGTAAAGAAAAAAGTAGAAAGAAGCGGAGAGAGGAGCGAGGAGACAGAGAGTACACGGTGTCGAGCGTCGATTCGGCCTGTTTGTTAATGGACTCGATCCAGTTTTAGAATGGTAAGTTTCATCGCATTGTCTTGACTTTTTATGTTTATGAAGTATTGGCATTTTTCCTGTTCATGTCATGTTTTTGATTATAAAATGACAGTGGAGATGACTAGCAAAGACACGAAGCTATATGAGTAGTTAGGTGATACAGGGCTGTATACGAGGCTGACTCCAGCTCCTTTTTCGCCAGCTCCTTATTCGTCGAACTATTCGTTCCACCTTAAAAATGTTGGACGGTTGTTAACCCCTCCCTCTCGGTGCTTTTGGCCGTATTTCTTAAAGGAACAGTTGTATGTGAATTACAAGCCTGGGGATCGGGCAGCATTTTTCATTTAACAGTGATTTTTAGGGCTGCAACTAACGATTATTTTGATAATCGATTAATCGGACGATTATTTTTTCGATTAATCGATTAATTGGATGGAAATTAAATTAGATTTTTTTTTTATTATAACTAAATAAAACCGTAAATCAGGGTATTTATGTGTAAAAGTGTACTTTAAAAAGTGCAAAAGCCACACATTGAGTTTTACTAATATCAATATTTGCATTGTTTTTAATGATAATTGCTGATGGCAAGTTGACAAACATGATTATTGTTAAAAAATGATATCCAACATATTATGTTTTAACACAATTTTTGTTAAAACAAATTTACACAGACATGTTGTTCAGATGTGAATATCTGAACTAAAAACAAACTAAAAACATCTAAAATATATAATTCATTTAATTTTTATTTAAAATTAATTATATATAAGGAATATAAGGATAAAGAATATAATATATATTATATATAATATATAAAAGAATAATATAAGGATAAATTGATTAAATAAATATAGAAAGACTGAAAACAATTGTGTGAACGTAGAGCCGCAGTAGATCGGGTTTGAAAAACAATTAAAACTTAGTAGACAAATGCTATAAAAAGAGAACGGAATGGAGGTAACGTTACCCAGCAAGCTAACAGGCTTGAGTAAAGGACAGGAGAAATTATGCATTAGTGCACAAGCATTCGCTGAAAACCACTGAGTACAGTGACTAAAAAACAATATTTTACTGCTGCTGCTATTAACTGCCTTTATATTGAGTGCTTCGCTTTGTAAAGACCGTTTTAATTTAACCTATTTCTGCGGTAGCGCTATTTTAATCCATCACTTACGTTGCGAGCGAACTGATTGCGCAACCTGATGCTCGAGACAAAATACAGACATCCCAAGATCCCGGAAGTCCCGGGAGTCTCCCGCATATTGATTGCGGCTCCCTGATGCCCGTGAATTAGTTCAAACTCCCGAAATCTAGAGCGCGCAAGCAAGAGCGCGCATGCGAGACAGAAGAGACTGCTCCAAACCGTGTAGCGCGCGCGCTCGGCAGAGCGCCTGAGGGAGAGAGACCTTGCGTGTGTGTGCGTACCAGTAAACGCTCCCCGTGACGTAAGCAGACCAACTAATCGATAATGACATTCGTTGACAACGATTTTCATAATCGATTATAATCGATTTTATCGATTAGTTGTTGCAGCCCTAGTGATTTTCATTTAACAGTGAAAATAAATAGCCTATTCCTGAAAAGATTATCTTGTCTGCCTCTATAAATGGTGTAAGCTATGTGGTATATTATTATTTTGTAATTACTAAATGTTGTTTTTAAAGTATGGAAAAACGATACTCGGTTACTAACGTAACCTCGGTTCTCTCTAGAGAGGGAACGAGTATTGCGTAAGTTTAGCTTACGCTACGGGAAAGATTCATCTTCTCGAGATACTGAAGCCAAAAAATTATCCTTAATTTTGTATTCCTTGTCAACGCAGTGCAGCAGCTAGCAGACCTAGAGCAGGCCATCTCGCTTGCTCATTGGCTGCCCTGCGGGCAACTGCTGCAGCCTACCAGTGAGCCCGGCGTGACGTCACACCCAATGAAGGGCGCCCGCGCCTTCATAGCGTCACAGCCCGCCAGAATGGGCGTGGCTTAGCGTATAACACTAGGGGCTGTAGGCTGAATTCCCTGGTTTTCGTCGACTGAAGCGAAGTCGCTCGTGGCGCGAGCACGGCCGGTTACGCAATACTAGTTCCCTCTCTAGAGAGAACCGAGGTTACGTTAGTAACCGAGTATCGTTCTCTTACGAGAGGTTCTCTCGTATTGCGTAAGTTTAGCTTACGCTACGGGAACACTTTGTCAACGCCGTGCGCGCCAAGCATCCATATGAGACCCCGAGCTTTCAGGGGAACCCCATAAGTGGAAAAAATAAGGTGGCCAGCCACGCGGGCCATCACTTGTACATAAGCACACATAGGGAATACAGAGCAACGCGCCGGTCTGTATAGGCACATGGCACATACCCTAATTAGTGCAGCTCAACCAGGAGAGCTGAGTCATGTGAGAGTGATCTGAGCAGGAGATCTGGGCAGAATACACCTCTCCTTCAGACTGACAACAGTTTAGCCTGCAAGGCAGGAACTTCTAGGTTATAAAACCTGATAAAGGTAGACGGGGAGCTCCAGCCCGCCCCTACACATATGTCATGGATAGAAATTCCACTGGACCATGCCCACGAAGAGGCCACGCCTCTCGTGGAATGAGCCCTGATGCCCAGAGGGCATTGCAGACCTTTTGACGCGTAAGCGGCCGCTATAGCGTCTACTGTCCATCTGGACAGGCTCTGTTTCGAGGAGGCGAGACCCTTGGTGCGCCCACCAACGAAACAAAAAGCTGTTCCATACGCCTGAAGGAGGCGGAGCGCGTAATGTAAAACCTCAGCGCTCTGACAGGGCAGAGGAGATTCACATCACCTTCGCTGTCAGATGCTGGGAGAGCTGACAACGAAATAATTTGCGCTCTGAATGGAGTGCCCATCACTTTAGGGACATAGCCATGTCTAGGTCTGAGGATGACTTTAGAGTCATTCGGTCCGAACTCAAGACACGACGCGCTGACAGACAGCACATGCAGGTCCCCTACACGTTTTACTGACGACAGTGCAGTCAGAAAGACGGTTTTCAGTGATAGATATTTCAACCCCACGGTGTCTAGTGGTTCAAATGGAAAAGCTTTCAGGGCCTCGAGGACCAATGAAAGATCCCACATGGGAACCGACGGGGGGCGCGGCGGATTCATCCTTCTAACTCCTCTAAGGAAGCGGATGGCCAACTCGTGTCTTACCAATAACTGGCCGTGCGTCGATTCTGCGAACGCTGCCACGGCCGCCACGTATACATTGAGCGTGGATGGGGAACTTCCCTTATCCAACAGCTCTTGTAGGAAGGTGAGCAGATGCGCCACCCCGCATGTCCGCGGTTCCAGATCTCTGTCGGTGCACCATCCAGAGAACACCGACCATTTAGACGCGTAGAGCCTTCTCGTGGAAGGGGCTCTAGACTGCGTGATCGTGTTCATCACTCCTTCTGGCAGGGCAACGAGTACCCGTTGATCAACCATAAATGCAGAGACCAGCGCTCTGGATTGGGATGCCAGATCGTGCCGCGAGCCTGAGAGAGGAGATCTGCCCTCACCGGATTCGGCCACGGAGCTGTATGTGACAGCCCTGCTAGTTCCGGGAACCAAATCTGATTCTCCCAACGCGGGGCTATGAGGAGCACCGAGTGGCGCGTTTCCCTGATTCTCTTGATCACCTGTGGCAACAGATAGACCGGAGGGAAAGCATATAGCGGGAGGCTGGGCCAAACCTGGCCCAGCGCATCCTCATCCTTCGAACAGACCGTCGGGCATTGAGCGTTGTCTTTTGACACAAATAGGTCGACTTCCGCTCTGCCGAATAGGCGCCACAGTTTCTGGACCGTTTGGGGTGCAGGGATCATTCCCCTGGGGGAACGTTGTCCCTGGACAGTTTGTCTGGGCCGTCGTTCAAATGGCCAGGCACATGCGCCGCCCTCAGCGAGCGCAGGTGCATCGGAGACCAAATAAGGAGGCGTTCCGTCAGATTGCAGAGATTTCTGGATCTGACACCGCCCTGACGGTTTACATAGGATACCACAGACATGTTGTCCGAGCGGACAAGAACATGCTGGTCCTGTATGAACGGGAGGAAGCACTTCAGCGCGTTCTCGACCGCTATCATTTCCAGACAGTTTATGTGAAAACCCTTCTCCTGGTCTGACCACTGGCCAAAGGCCGGTCTGCCCTCGAACAGTGCGCCCCAACCCGAGTTGGACGCGTCTGACGAGATGACTTTACGATAAGAGATGGTTCCCATCATTACTCCATGCTGGTACCAGTCGGCCACTAACCAGGGCTGCAGAGCTGCTATGCAGGCCTGAGTCACTCTGATTTTCTGGCCGCCAGACACCCGGCGGGACACGCGAGCATTCAACCAGCGTTGGAGCGGGCGCATGCGCAGTAGGCCCAGCTGGAGCACCGCTGCAGCTGATGACATACAGCCCAACATCCTTTGAAATGTTTTCAAAGGGAGAAAGCTGCCCTTCTGGAAAGATGCGGCTAGGTGGCGAACACGGCGCGCGCGCTGTGTCGATAAACGAGCCGTCATGGTCACCGAGTCCAGTGCTATTCCTAAAAGGAAATTGACTGGCTGGGCAGTAATGAGCTCTTGGTCCAGTTGATCGTGAGACCCAAGCTTTCCAGATGACTGAGAAGCACTGTTCTGTGAGATAGCAGTTCTGTCTCTGACTGTGCCAATATCAGCCAATCGTCCAGATAGTTCATTATTCGCAGCCCCTGACTTCTCAGGGGGGCGAGCGCCGCGTCCATGCACTTCGTAAATGTACAGGGTGCCAGGGACAGGCCGAACGGCAGGACGTGTAATGATATACCTGACCGTCGAAGGCGAATCTCAAAAATTGCCTGTGACGGGGTACTATCTGAATCTGAAAATAGGCATCCTTCAGATCTAGAGAAATAAACCAGTCCCTCGGGCGAACGTGCGTGAGGATTTTCCTGGTCGTAAGCATTTTGAACGGTCTTTTCGCAAGCACTTAGTTCAAATATCTCAGATCTAGGATAGGTCTGAAGGCTCCGTCCTTCTTGGGTACGAGAAAATATCGGCTGTAAAAGCCTGACTCGCTCAGAGAAGGCGGTACCTTTTCTATAGCCCCTTTGCACAGCAGCTTTGCTATTTCTGCGTGAAGTAGGTGTGTTACTTACGCATTCACAATCGTCGCGGTCCGGGCTTGAAAGCGCGGGGGACGGCGAATGAATTGAAGTGTATAGCCCTGCTTTATTGTGCTCAACACCCATTCTGAAATCCCTGGGATAGTTTCCCACGCAGCTATGTGAGCCGCTAGGGGGGAAATCGCCATTTCCGGGCTTGTGAAACTGAACCGGAGCCGAAAACGCGGTGCGCGCGCTCTCGGTTCTGGGCAATGGCTGCTCGCTGAAAAGCCGAAACCGGCTGATTTATGTGAGATGTCCCAATAATAAGGGATGGGGAACAGTCTTTTGTCATTTTTTGACGCGCGAGCAGCTCTCCGGGCGGGAAAGCTTCCTGTAAGCGTGAGCGCGTGTGCGCGGGCACGAGACTTACAAGTGTATTTGATGCCCCGATCATACTGGATGGGGAGCGTTTTATTAATGCCCTGCGTTTTGTGATAACACTTAAACGCAGCCCGGGGGGAGGTTAGTGTTAGCAAGCGTGAACGCAAGCGTGAACGCAAGCGATAACGCTCTCAGGCGGGCACGAGACTTACATTCATAACCTGCTTTCTTTTGTGAAACTGACCCGGAGCCGAAAGCGCGGCGCGCGCGCTCTCGGTTCTGGGCAATGGCTGCTCGCTGAAAGCCGAGACCGTCTGATTTATATGAGATGTCCCAATCATAAGGGATGGGGAACATTCTTTTTTTTTTTTTTTTTTTCACTTTTTGACGCGCGAGTAGCGCTCCGGGCTGAAAAGCTTCCTGTAAGCGTGAGCGCGTGTGCGCGGGCACGAGACTTACAAGTGTATTTGACGCCCCCATCATAATGGATGGGGAGCGTTTTATTAATGCCCTGCGTTTTGTGATAACACTTAAAACGCGCGGGCGGAGCCCGGGGGGAGGTTTGTGTTAGCAAGCGTGAACGCACTCTGGCGGGCACAAGACTTACATCCATAACCTGCTTTCTTTTGTGAAACTGACCCGGAGCCGAAAGCGCGGCGCGCGCGCTCTCGGTCCTGGGCAATGGCTGCTCGCTGAAAGCCGAGACCGGCTGATTTATGTGAGATGTCCCAATCATAAGGGATGGGGAACATTCTTTTTTCACTCTTTGACGCGCGAGCAGCGCTCCGGGTGGAAAAGCTTCCTGTAAGCGTGAGCGCGGGCACTAGACTTACAAGTGTATTTGACGCCCCGATCATAATGGATGGGGAACGTTTTATTAATGCCTTGCGTTTTGTGATAACGCTTAAACGCGCGGGCGGAGCCCGGGGGGAGGTTTGTGTTAGCAAGCGTGAACGCACTCTGGCGGGCACGAGACTTACATTCATAACCTGCTTTCTTGATCGTGTAACAGAGCGGGCAGATAGTGGGCACAGACTTGTGGACACATTTCTTACATTCAACACTCGAGCGGCTTTTCTGCGCTTCATGAGAGTGTGCTCTGCGAGGTTCGGAGTGCTTATGTGTAGTGGTGAACACTGGGGCCTGGGCACTTTCATTACACTTACAACACCGACGGCATGAGCCGGACCAGACATTTTACTCATTTTGAGATTTTTCTGGGTCGCCGTGAAAACGGCGTTTGTGTGCAGGCGAGAGGGTCAGCAGACCGGCTCGTTGGCTGCTAATTGAACCACTGCAGTAGCCTGTTTGAAGGGGACTGACAGGGAATAAACTTAAACACGCACGTCTTTTCGGAGGCGATGTGTCTGTTAGTAAGCGTGAGCGCTTGTGAGCGGGCACGTAACTTACATTCTTAATCTGACATTATACTCATTTGAGATTTCTCTGGGTCGCCGCGAGAACGGCGGATGTGTGCAGGCGAGCGGGTTGCATTACCGGCTCGTTGGCTGCCAAATACACCACTGCAGTAGCCTTATCTAAGGGGACTGACATGGCGAGACATTTCGACGGCGGCGCGCAAGCCCGTCCGGGTCATGCAGAGAGCTCGAGAGGGCTCTGCATGACGCGCGAACGGGGACGCGAGGGCGGGGTAGCTCTCTTGTAACGTAAAGAGAGCTAGCCGCGTGCTCGGGAGCAGAACTGGAACAGTGTTTGTACGAGGGCGCGCGCACGAGTAGTGGGCACGGGACCTACATGTAACACAGATGATGCCCGTCCGGGTCATGCAGAGAGCTCGAGAGGGCTCTGCATGACGCGCGAACGGGGACACGAGGGCGGGGTAGCTCTCTTGTAACGTAAAGAGTGCTAGCCGCGTGCTCGTACGTGTCCCTCGGCCTCATTCTCAGATGCGACGGCAGTGAGGCTCGTGAGCGGCAGCTGCGCGTCGGTGATGAGAGGCGGGGGGTGTTGAAGGCTTCGAGTCGAGTCCGCAGGGTCGACAGCGGAAGCGCTTCACAGCCGGAAGTGCGAGGCGTCTTAAAAAAGACACTCGCTGCTCTTTTAGAATAGGTTTTAGAATAGGTTTTAGCAAGGTAAAGGATACGTCGCCGGATAGCGTAGCTCGCACGGATGGCTGAAGGTGGCGAAGACGGCCGGCTTCCTCATCGCTCTCCTAAGCTGGCTGTCCGCTGTTCGACGGCGGCGGTGGCTTCTCTCAGATCCAGCGATGCGAAGAGCTCGCTGAAGAGACGAAAATCAGGGAATTCAGCCTACAGCCCCTAGTGTTATACGCTAAGCCACGCCCATTCTGGCGGGCTGTGACGCTATGAAGGCGCGGGCACCCTTCATTGGGCGTGACGTCACGCCGGGCTCACTGGTAGGCTGCAGCAGTTGCCCGCAGGGCAGCCAATGAGCACGCGAGATGGCCTGCTCTAGGTCTGCTAGCTGCTGCACTGCGTTGACAAGGAATACAAAATTAAGGATAATTTTTTGGCTTCAGTATCTCGAGAAGATGAATCTTTCCCGTAGCGTAAGCTAAACTTACGCAATACGAGAGAACCTCTCGTAAGAGAACTTGCATTACAACATTTTCTGATGTGTTATTGTTGAAATATGGTTCCCAGAACATGCCCCACCATTGCAGCTTTGTGTGCCGACAAAGCATACTGGAGGTGTCATTACTTTATTATTTCACAAGTTCTCAAAAAAACGGGAACGTAGAGGCATAGATTAATTCATTCTTACACGAAATCTTGCAATACAACATTTTCTGATGTGTTATTGTTGAAATATGGTACCCAGAACATGCACCTCCATGCAACTTTATGTGCCAACAGAGCATACTGGATTAGTCATTTCTTTATTATTTCACAAGTTCTCAAAAAAAGGGGAACGTAGAGGTTTAGATAAATTCATTCTTAAACGAAATCTTGCATTACAACCTTTTCTGATGTGTTATGGTTGAAATATGGTACCCAGAATATGCCCCACCATTGCAACTTTATGTGCCGACGAAGCATACTGGAGGTGTCATTACTTTATTATTTCACAAGTTCTCAAAAAAACGGGAACGTAGAGGCATAGATTAATTCCTTCTTAAACGAAATCTTGCATTAGAACATTTTCTGATGTGTTATGGTTGAAATATGGTACCCAGAACAAGCCCCACCATTGCAACTTTATGTGGCGACGAAGCATACTGGAGGTGTCATTACTTTAATATTTCACAAGTTCTCAAAAAAACGGGAACGTAGAGGCATAGATTAATTCATTCTTAAACGAAATCTTGCATTACAACATTTTCTGATGTGTTATGGTTGAAATATGGTACCCAGAACAAGCCCCACCATTGCAACTTTATGTGCCGACGAAGCATACTGGAGGTGTCATTACTTTATTATTTCACAAGTTCTCAAAAAAACGGGAACGTAGAGGCATAGATTAATTCATTCTTAAATGAAATCTTGCATTACAACATTTTCTGATGTGTTATGGTTGAAATATGGTACCCAGAAAATGCCCCACCATTGCAACTTTATGTGCCGACAAAGCATACTGGAGTTGTCATTACTTTAGTATTTCACAAGTTCTCAAAAAAACAGGAACGTAGAGGCATAGATTAATTCATTCTTAAACGAAATCTTGCATTACAACATTTTCTGATGTGTTATTGTTGAAATATGGTACCCAGAACAAGCCCCACCATTGCAACTTTATGTGCCGACGAAGCATACTGGAGGTGTCATTACTTTATTATTTCACAAGTTCTCAAAAAAACGGGAACGTAGAGGCATATATTAATTCATTCTTAAATGAAATTTTGCATTACAACATTTTCTGATGTGTTATGGTTGAAATATGGTACCCAGAAAATGCCCCACCATTGCAACTTTATGTGCCGACAAAGCATACTGGAGTTGTCATTACTTTAGAATTTCACAAGTTCTCAAAAAAACGGGAACGTAGAGGCATAGATTAATTCATTCTTAAACGAAATCTTGCATTACAACATTTTCTGATGTGTTTTTGTTGAAATATGGTACCCTGAATATGCCCCACCATTGCAATTTTATGTGCCGACGAAGCATACTGGATTAGTCATTACTTTATTATTTCACAAGTTCTCAAAAAAACGGGAACGTAGAGGCATAGATTAATTCATTCTTAAACGAAATCTTGCATTACAACATTTTCTGATGTGTTATTATTGAAATATGGTACCCAGAACAAGCCCCACCATTGCAACTTTATGTGCCGACGAAGCATACTGGAGGTGTCATTACTTTATTATTTCACAAGTTCTCAAAAAAACGGGAACGTAGAGGCATAGATTAATTCATTCTTAAACGAAATCTTGCATTACAACATTTTCTGATGTGTTTTTGTTGAAATATGGTACCCTGAATATGCCCCTCCATGCAACTTTATGTGCCGACAGAGCATACTGGAGGTGTCATTACTTTATTATTTCACAAGTTCTCAAAAAAACGGGAACGTAGAGGCACAGATTAATTCATTCTTAAACGAAATCTTGCATTACAACATTTTCTGATGTGTTATGGTTGAAATATGGTACCCAGAAAATGCCCCACCATTGCAACTTTATGTGCCGACAAAGCATACTGGAGTTGTCATTACTTTATTATTTCACAAGTTCTCAAAAAAACGGGAACGTAGAGACATAGATTAATTCATTCTTAAACGAAATCTTGCATTACAACATTTTCTGATGTGTTTTTGTTGAAATATGGTACCCTGAATATGCCCCTCCATGCAACTTTATGTGCCGACAGAGCATACTGGAGGTGTCATTACTTTATTATTTCACAAGTTCTCAAAAAAACGGGAACGTAGAGGCACAGATTAATTCATTCTTAAACGAAATCTTGCATTACAACATTTTCTGATGTGTTATTATTGAAATATGGTACCCAGAACATGCCCCACCATTGAAACTTTATGTGCCGACGAAGCATACTGGAGGTGTCATTACTTTATTATTTCACAAGTTGTCAAAAAAACGGGAACGTAGAGGCATATATTAATTCATTCTTAAATGAAATTTTGCATTACAACATTTTCTGATGTGTTATGGTTGAAATATGGTACCCAGAAAATGCCCCACCATTGCAACTTTATGTGCCGACAAAGCATACTGGAGTTGTCATTACTTTAGTATTCCACAAGTTCTCAAAAAAACAGGAACGTAGAGGCATAGATTAATTCATTCTTAAACGAAATCTTGCATTACAACATTTTCTGATGTGTTATTGTTGAAATATGGTACCCTGAATATGCCCCACCATTGCAACTTTATGTGCCGACGAAGCATACTGGAGGTGTCTTTACTTTATTATTTCACAAGTTCTCAAAAAAACGGGAACGTAGATGCATAGATTAATTCATTCTTAAACGAAATCTTGCATTACAACATTTTCTGATGTGTTATTGTTGAAATATGGTACCCTGGATATGCCCCACCATTGCAACTTTAAGTGCCGACGAAGCATACTGGAGGTGTCTTTACTTTATTATTTCACAAGTTCTCAAAAAAACGGGAACGTAGATGCATAGATTAATTCATTCTTAAACGAAATCTTGCATTACAACATTTTCTGATGTGTTATGGTTGAAATATGGTACCCAGAACATGCCTCTCCATGCAACTGTATGGGCCGACTGAGTAATTAATGATTTCATATATTCTCAAAAATGAGCCTGTACAGGTCTAGATAAACTTTCACTAAAGAGTATGCACACACAGCATATGACTCTCTTTAATCAGCGGTTTCTGTGTCTGAAGGAGCCAGAAAGACGACACTTTTTTTTATAATATTTATCACCACAAACCAGCGATATACCTAACCAGTTCTAAGGCAATAAAGAATAATTTAGACAATACTGCACTACCATAATCATTTATTACAAATAAAACAAATATATTGAACATAACAAATAAAAAAATATTGAATGTAACACAATTAACAGTCACAATCTTTTATGAAGAAACAAGTCAATAAATGCGTATAGGCGTAGTCCAAACATCTTGTGCGCAGTCATGTTCAGAAGCCATCTGATAATAAAATATATAAATTATTTCACACAGACAATGAATCTATGGCACCGATAATGAGTTGTCATCAAACTACAATGGATGTTGCTTAATAGGCTACATCATATTCTACTTTCTACAAATAACGGGATAATCCAGTGTTGAAACATCTTTCTGCTTGAAATCTATTAAATTCTTCAAGCTTAATCAGAATTATTATGGTAAGATTTAAAACAATAAAGAGAATAAACAAACAGAATAAACTTTCTATGTTCACTGACAGCAAATATAAACAGAATCTGCATAGTAATTATGTGTGGTCAAAGGATCTTACCTCTGGTAGTAGCACTTCAAGGACAAACGAAACATTATGTGCATCCTCTTTATCCAGAGCACCTTTAATGCGTTCTGCTAAAGCTTCAGTCTGTTAAACGTGCCAGATTATATATGCATTGTGAATATAAAGTTAACTATATATTAAATAATAATGATGTTAATAGTAATAATAATACCTGTTCTTCATTAAAAACAGAAATAAAACAATCTCTCTTAAACTTGAACTTTGGGTCAAATGTCGGATGTTGATGGAGAAACATTCTGTTTGACCTCAAAACTCCTTTTTTAAGGTCATCAGCAACTTTCTGGAATTTTTTTTTTATCATTTAATAAATGCATAACACAAACAGCTAATTTGAACACTGGTTATCAAGACAAGAGATTTATTTATTTAAATGTATTTTCCCTTTTTTTGTGCCATTTGTAACCCCCCAAAAATAATTAAAGTTAGCTTTATTTTAAATGAATTGTGAAATTTTTATAAAATTGAAATAGCACAATGCAATATATTATTAGTGCAAATTATATGTGACTGTTGTGTGAGGCTGTCATTATCAATGTTTTTAACTTTATCACCCAAACAAATGAGACATACCTTTATTTCCTAATCTGTTAGTACATCTGCTACCAATCCCCTTCTGATTACTTTTCTGGTTCTACAAATACATATAAAAAGTAAAAAAAAAAAAAAAAACTATTTAGCATATTTACTTAAAGTGTATTATCTATTTATTTTTTTCGCGTGCTAACTAACCTTACAAATGGATGGGGATATTGCATTTTGCATCCACAGTAGAAACGACTATCAGAGTCGACATTACCAACACCTGCGCAGTCATTATGGAGCCATCCAGCACATGTGTTGCACTGAATCCATGAAGGAGCCAGAAAGACGACACTTTTTGTATAATATTTATCACCACAAACCAGCGATATACCTAACCAGTTCTAAGGCAATAAAGAATAATTTAGACAATACTGCACTACCATAATCATTTATTACAAATAAAACAAATATATTGAACATAACAAATAAAACAAATATTGAATGTAACACAATTAACAGTCACAATCTTTTATGAAGAAACAAGTCAATAAATGCGTATAGGCGTAGTCCAAACATCTTGTGCGCAGTCATGTTCAGAAGCCATCTGATAATAAAATATATAAATTATTTCACACAGACAATGAATCTATGGCACCGATAATGAGTTGTCATCAAACTACAATGGATGTTGCTTAATAGGCTACATCATATTCTACTTACTACAAATAACGGGATAATCCAGTGTTGAAACATCTTTCTGCTTGAAATCTATTAAATTCTTCAAGCTTAATCAGAATTATTATGGTAAGCTTTAAAACAATAAAGAGAATAAACAAACAGAATAAACTTTCTATGTTCACTGACAGCAAATATAAACAGAATCTGCATAGTAATTATGTGTGGTCAAAGGATCTTACCTCTGGTAGTAGCACTTCAAGGACAAACGAAACATTATGTGCATCCTCTTTATCCAGAGCACCTTTAATGCGTTCTGCTAAAGCTTCAGTCTGTTAAACGTGCCAGATTATATATGCATTGTGAATATAAAGTTAACTATATATTAAATAATAATGATGTTAATAGTAATAATAATACCTGTTCTTCATTAAAAACAGAAATAAAACAATCTCTCTTAAACTTGAACTTTGGGTCAAATGTCGGATGTTGATGGAGAAACATTCTGTTTGACCTCAAAACTCCTTTTTTAAGGTCATCAGCAACTTTCTGGAAATTTTTTTTTATCATTTAATAAATGCATAACACAAACAGCAAATTTGAACACTGGTTATCAAGACAAGAGATTTATTTATTTAAATGTATTTTCCCTTTTTTTGTGCCATTGGTAACCCCCCAAAAATAATTAAAGTTAGCTTTATTTTAAATGAATTGTGAAATTTTTATAAAATTGAAATAGCACAATGCAATATATTATTAGTGCAAATTATATGTGACTGTTGTGTGAGGCTGTCATTATCAATGTTTTTAACTTTATCACCCAAACAAATGAGACATACCTTTATTTCCTCATCTGTTAGTACATCTGCTACCAATCCCCTTCTGATTACTTTTCTGGTTCTACAAATACATATAAAAAGTAAAAAAAAAAAAAAAAAACTATTTAGCATATTTACTCAAAGTGTATTATCTATTTATTTTTTTCGCGTGCTAACTAACCTTACAAATGGATGGGGATATTGCATTTTGCATCCACAGTAGAAACGACTATCAGAGTCGACATTACCAACACCTGCGCAGTCATTATGGAGCCATCCAGCACATGTGTTGCACTGAATCCATGCCACATTTTCTAAATGACCGTTTATTGTTCTGTAAAAATTTAACATACACGTTTGTTTGTACACCAACCAACCAACACCCCCAACACACCAACACACACAAATATTATCATATTACATATAAAACTTAATAATAATAATTATAATAATAAATTACTTATTTCTGGTCATATAGCAACATAAAGTTGCAATGGTGGGGCTTGTTCTGGGTACCATATTTCAATAATAACACATCAGAAAATGTTGTAATGCAAGATTTCGTTTAAGAATGAATTAATCTATGCCTCTACGTTCCCGTTTTTTTGAGAACTTGTGAAATAATAAAGTAATGACACCTCCAGTATGCTTCGTCGGCACATAAAATTGCAATGGTGGGGCATATTCAGGGTACCATATTTCTACAAAAACACATCAGAAAATGTTGTAATGCAAGATTTCGTGTAAGAATGAATTAATCTATGCCTCTACGTTCCCGTTTTTTTGAGAAGTTGTGAAATAATAAAGTAATGACACCTCCAGTATGCTTTGTCGGCACATAAAGTTGCAATGGTGGGACATGTTCTGGGTACCATATTTCAACCAAAACACATCAGAAAATGTTGTAATGCAAGATTTCGTGTAAGAATGAATTAATCTATGCCTCTACCTTCCCGTTTTTTTGAGAACTTGTGAAATAATAAAGTAATGACACCTCCAGTATGCTTTGTCGGCACATAAAGTTGCAATGGTGGGACATGTTCTGGGTACCATATTTCAACCATAACACATCAGAAAATGTTGTAATGCAAGATTTCCTTTAAGAATGAATTAATCTATGCATCTACGTTCCAATTTTTTTGAGAACTTGTGAAATAATAAAGTAAAGACACCTCCAGTATGCTTCGTCGGCACATAAAGTTGCAATGGTGGGGCATATTCAAGGTACCATATTTCAACAATAACACATCAGAAAATGTTGTAATGCAAGATTTCGTTTAAGAATGAATTAATCTATGCCTCTACGTTCCTGTTTTTTTGAGAACTTGTGAAATACTAAAGTAATGACAACTCCAGTATGCTTTGTCGGCACATAAAGTTGCAATGGTGGGGCATTTTCTGGGTACCATATTTCAACCATAACACATCAGAAAATGTTGTAATGCAAGATTTCATTTAAGAATGAATTAATCTATGCCTCTACGTTCCCGTTTTTTTGAGAACTTGTGAAATAATAAAGTAATGACACCTCCAGTATGCTTCGTCGGCACATAAAGTTTCAATGGTGGGGCATGTTCTGGGTACCATATTTCAATAATAACACATCAGAAAATGTTGTAAAGCAAGATTTCGTTTAAGAATGAATTAATCTGTGCCTCTACGTTCCCGTTTTTTTGAGAACTTGTGAAATAATAAAGTAATGACACCTCCAGTATGCTCTGTCGGCACATAAAGTTGCATGGAGGGGCATATTCAGGGTACCATATTTCAACAATAACACATCAGAAAATGTTGTAATGCAAGATTTCGTTTAAGAATGAATTAATCTATGTCTCTACGTTCCCGTTTTTTTGAGAACTTGTGAAATTCTAAAGTAATGACAACTCCGGTATGCTTTGTCGGCACATAAAGTTGCAATGGTGGGGCATTTTCTGGGTACCATATTTCAACCATAACACATCAGAAAATGTTGTAATGCAAGATTTAGTTTAAGAATGAATTAATCTATGCCTCTACGTTCCCGTTTCTTTGAGAACTTGTGAAATAATAAAGTAATGACACCTCCAGTATGCTTCGTCGGCACATAAAGTTGCAATGGTGGGGCTTGTTCTGGGTACCATATTTCAATAATAACACATCAGAAAATGTTGTAATGCAAGATTTCGTTTAA
This sequence comes from Siphateles boraxobius, assembly GCF_051911475.1. Lineage (NCBI taxonomy): Eukaryota > Metazoa > Chordata > Actinopteri > Cypriniformes > Leuciscidae > Siphateles > Siphateles boraxobius. Next base: position 27,323,760 of record NW_027509042.1, read on the forward strand.
GAATGAATTAATCTATGCCTCTACGTTCCCGTTTTTTTGATAACTTGTGAAATAATAAAGTAATGACTAATCCAGTATGCTTCGTCGGCACATAAAATTGCAATGGTGGGGCATATTCAGGGTACCATATTTCAACAAAAACACATCAGAAAATGTTGTTATGCAAGGTTTCGTGTAAGAATGAATTAATCTATGCCTCTACCTTCCCGTTTTTTTGAGAACTTGTGAAATAATAAAGTAATGACACCTCCAGTATGCTTTGTCGGCACATAAAGTTGCAATGGTGGGACATGTTCTGGGTACCATATTTCAACCATAACACATCAGAAAATGTTGTAATGCAAGATTTCGTTTAAGAATGAATTAATCTATGCATCTACATTCCAATTTTTTTGAGAACTTGTGAAATAATAAAGTAAAGACACCTCCAGTATGCTTCGTCGGCACATAAAGTTGCAATGGTGGGGCATATTCAAGGTACCATATTTCAACAATAACACATCAGAAAATGTTGTAATGCAAGATTTCGTTTAAGAATGAATTAATCTATGCCTCTACGTTCCAGTTTTTTTGAGAACTTGTGAAATACTAAAGTAATGACAACTCCAGTATGCTTTGTCGGCACATAAAGTTGCAATGGTGGGGCATTTTCTGGGTACCATATTTCAACCATAACACATCAGAAAATGTTGTAATGCAAGATTTCATTTAAGAATGAATTAATCTATGCCTCTACGTTCCCGTTTTTTTGAGAACTTGTGAAATAATAAAGTAATGACACCTCCAGTATGCTTCGTCGGCACATAAAGTTTCAATGGTGGGGCATGTTCTGGGTACCATATTTCAATAATAACACATCAGAAAATGTTGTAAAGCAAGATTTCGTTTAAGAATGAATTAATCTGTGCCTCTACGTTCCCGTTTTTTTGAGAACTTGTGAAATAATAAAGTAATGACACCTCCAGTATGCTCTGTCGGCACATAAAGTTGCATGGAGGGGCATATTCAGGGTACCATATTTCAACAAAAACACATCAGAAAATGTTGTAATGCAAGATTTCGTTTAAGAATGAATTAATCTATGTCTCTACGTTCCCGTTTTTTTGAGAACTTGTGAAATTCTAAAGTAATGACAACTCCGGTATGCTTTGTCGGCACATAAAGTTGCAATGGTGGGGCATTTTCTGGGTACCATATTTCAACCATAACACATCAGAAAATGTTGTAATGCAAGATTTAGTTTAAGAATGAATTAATCTATGCCTCTACGTTCCCGTTTCTTTGAGAACTTGTGAAATAATAAAGTAATGACACCTCCAGTATGCTTCGTCGGCACATAAAGTTGCAATGGTGGGGCTTGTTCTGGGTACCATATTTCAATAATAACACATCAGAAAATGTTGTAATGCAAGATTTCGTTTAAGAATGAATTAATCTATGCCTCTACGTTCCCGTTTTTTTGATAACTTGTGAAATAATAAAGTAATGACTAATCCAGTATGCTTCGTCGGCACATAAAATTGCAATGGTGGGGCATATTCAGGGTACCATATTTCAACAAAAACACATCAGAAAATGTTGTTATGCAAGGTTTCGTTTAAGAATGAATTAATCTATGCCTCTACGTTCCCGTTTTTTTGAGAACTTGTGAAATTCTAAAGTAATGACAACTCCAGTATGCTTTGTCGGCACATAAAGTTGCAATGGTGGGGCATTTTCTGGGTACCATATTTCAACCATAACACATCAGAAAATGTTGTAATACAAGATTTCATTTAAGAATGAATTAATCTATGCCTCTACGTTCCCGTTTTTTTGAGAACTTGTGAAATAATAATGTAATGAGACCTCCAGTATGCTTCGTCGGCACATAAAGTTGCAATGGTGGGGCTTGTTCTGGGTACCATATTTCAACAATAACACATCAGAAAATGTTGTAATGCAAGATTTCCTTTAAGAATGAATTAATCTATGCCTCTACGTTCCTGTTTTTTTGAGAACTTGTGAAATACTAAAGTAATGACAACTCCAGTATGCTTTGTCGGCACATAAAGTTGCAATGGTGGGGCATTTTCTGGGTACCATATTTCAACCATAACACATCAGAAAATGTTGTAATGCAAGATTTCATTTAAGAATGAATTAATCTATGCCTCTACGTTCCCGTTTTTTTGAGAACTTGTGAAATCATAAAGTAATGACACCTCCAGTATGCTTCGTCGGCACATAAAGTTGCAATGGTGGGGCTTGTTCTGGGTACCATATTTCAACCATAACACATCAGAAAATGTTGTAATGCAAGATTTCGTTTAAGAATGAATTAATCTATGCCTCTACGTTCCCGTTTTTTTGAGAACTTGTGAAATAATAAAGTAATGACACCTCCAGTATGCTTCGTCTGCACATAAAGTTGCAATGGTGTGGCTTGTTCTGGGTAACATATTTCAACCATAACACATCAGAAAATGTTCTAATGCAAGATTTCGTTTAAGAATGAATTAATCTATGCCTCTACGTTCACGTTTTTTTGAGAACTTGTGAAATAATAAAGTAATGACACCTCCAGTATGCTTCGTCGGCACATAAAGTTGCAATGGTGGGGCATATTCAGGGTACCATATTTCAACAATAACACATCAGAAAATGTTATAATGCAAGATTTCGTTTAAGAATGAATTAATCTATGCCTCTACGTTCCTGTTTTTTTGAGAACTTGTGAAATACTAAAGTAATGACAACTCCAGTATGCTTTGTGGGCACACAAAGCTGCAATGGTGGGGCATATTCTGGGTACCATATTTCAACCATAACACATCAGAAAATGTTGTAATGCAAGATTTCGTTTAAGAATGAATTTATCTAAACCTCTACGTTCCCCTTTTTTTGAGAACTTGTGAAATAATAAAGAAATGACTAATCCAGTATGCTCTGTTGGCACATAAAGTTGCATGGAGGGGCATGTTCTGGGTACCATATTTCATCAATAACACATCAGAAAATGTTGTAATGCAAGATTTCGTGTAAGAATGAATTAATCTATGCCTCTACGTTCCCGTTTTTTTGAGAACTTGTGAAATAATAAAGTAATGACACCTCCAGTATGCTTTGTCGGCACACAAAGCTGCAATGGTGGGGCATGTTCTGGGAACCATATTTCAACAATAACACATCAGAAAATGTTGTAATGCAAGATTTCGTTTAAGAATGAATTAATCTATGCCTCTACGTTCCCGTTTTTTTGACAACTTGTGAAATACTAAAGTAATGACACCTCCAGTATGCTTTGTCCAGTATACACACACATATAATATATACATATATATAATATACATATATATATATATATATAGATACATGCATACATACCTATATACATACATATATATTTATATATATATATATATATATATATATATATATATATAAATGTATATATGTATGTATGCATGTATGTGTGTGTACAAATATATACATATATAAACATACATTATATATATATATATATATATATATATATATATATATATATATATATATATATATATATATGTTAGACTGGAGTAATGGATAACTTCTAATAAAGAACAGAAATTACATTGGAAACATAATGTCACGTTTTTCCATACTTTAAAAACAACATTTAGTAATTACAAAATAATAATATACCACATAGCTTACACCATTTATAGAGGCAGACAAGATAATCTTTTCAGGAATAGGCTATTTATTTTCACTGTTAAATGAAAATAACTGTTAAATGGAAAATGCTGCCCGATCCCCAGGCTTGTAATTCACATACAACTGTTCCTTTAAGAAATACGGCCAAAAGCACCGAGAGGGAGGGGTTAACAACCGTCCAACATTTTTAAGGTGGAACGAATAGTTCGACGAATAAGGAGCTGGCGAAAAAGGAGCTGGAGTCAGCCTCGTGGGCTGTATTATGTACAATGTATGATCTGTTATGTTTTCCCCAATATCTGTTTGTCTTCTGTTTGATGTTAAATGTCACTGTAAGCTTTTATGAAAGTTGAATGAAATAAAAAAATTAAAAAGGGCTGTATATTATACATAAAGACATAATATTTATGTCACACGCACATATGATGCATTGATATAACAACAATGGAAGGAAAGGATTATAAGTCAGGTGAAGATGTTTTGACTATAAAATTACAGTGGAGATGACTAGCAAGATATGTGACTACAGTGATAGGTTTATATGAATGAATGGTGCATTGAATAACTTACAACAACAATGGAAGGAAAGGATTACAAGTCAGGTGAAGATGTTTTGATTATAAAATTACAGTGGAGATGACTAGCAAGATATGTAACAACAGTGATAGGTTTATATGAATGAATGGTGCATTGAATATAACAACAATGGAAGGAAATTATTACAAGATGTCAGGTAAAGATATGTGGAAAAATATATAATTATTACAAAGCATTTATATTGCTGAGCATTATAAGCTTAAGGTATTTGACAAATAGGCATTTGTTATTGTAATATGATGTAATCTTGATGCTCCTAATAATAGTTTGTCTCTAATATTTGACTCAAACTGAAATCCTCTTTTGTGTGTGTTCCTGTGCTGTAAAATAGGCCTTCAACTGAAACAGATCCGGACTGGAATCCAGAGTCCAGTCCTGAGCGACGAAAGAGACCACAGCAGTCTTCTTCATCTCCATCTGAATCTGCTTCAGCTAACATTACCAGAGGTACAGGGAGAGGGAGAGGGAGAGAGGGAGCCAGTCAGTACCTACTGTGTCTCTTAGCACCTCACAGTGCTAAGACAGTGAAAGATGGCACAATGTTGATGAGGATGTTTTTGCTATTAGAATTGTTCAGAATGAAGAGTATTTTGTTCAAATGTTCAAATGTTGTGCTGTAATAATTTTTTCTTGTGTGCTTTGATGGGCAGAACAGTTCTGAATTGATATTCATACAACATGTGTGTTGTATGTAGTGTTTACTCCTTATGTCATTTGGTTACCAGGTGTCCATTTGGAGTCTCCAAATGGCCTTTTGCAAAGGACGAACGCTTGAATAAAAGCTTACAGAAACTACATTTTTGGGAGTATCATCTTCAAATTTGAATCAAAACATGGTCAGACATTCAAATTTATCTTTATGGTGTTTTCAGGCCACTAACCTAAAAGTCTGATCATTTTTTCCCTAAATGAAGTTCATTCAAAGAAATCATTAGTCAATTTACTGTAAATTCTACCTTGTTTTACTCCATTCCTGTGCAACTTTGAGTTATTATTAGGGTTGGGTATCGAGTATCGATTGGAACCGGGACTAACTTTTCGATTTTCCCGGAATCGTTCAAAAGTTAAAATTTCGATTCCTAGTTTCGATATTCACAGTCCGCCGACCGGAAGAAGAAACCGTTGAACACCAACGAAGAAGCGTCCACCGGAAGTGTTGGCATAACCGCGCGAATCCAACATGGATAGCTCGCGTCGGCGGTCCAAAGTGTGGCTTCACTTTTCAAAAAATAACTAAATCTCGGCAAAATGTAACATTTGTGACAAGAATGTTTCGTGCATCGGAGGGTGCACGACGAACATGATAAAACACCTCCGATTGCATGGAGTACAAATAAATGTGTGCCCTGTCTTTGACTCGCTGCGCCGACCGTCCTCCGCTGCCTCTTCCTCTGCTGCCTCTTCCTCTGGCTCTGACTCCCAGCCTGGCACCGCAGTGACTGCACTGCAGTCCGAATCCGGTAAGTAAAACAATACATATACAATAAATAATAATCTTGCGCCAACATTGAGGCAGCTACCAAATTATCCCACGTATTTTTCATAGACAATTTACGACCTGAGATCGCGAACGTTAGCCAAGACTCCACGACTCCGCGATGTGCTGAGGCTAATCCGTTCGCCATAGCGGCAAGGGGGAAGATGTCGGTGCAGCAAAAAGAAGAGTGCCACAGAAAGGTCACTGCACACATCGTGAAAAGGCTGCATCCCTTTTCAGAGGTGGAATCACCAACATTTAGGTTAGTTAAGCAATAACGATAGAGCTAAGGTAATTGATACTGAGCTACGGTGCGTTTCCCAAAAGCATAGTTGCTAGGCAATGGGAAATTGCATTGCAACCAACAAAATTGCTAACTTAGTTAGCAACTATCGTTTTGGGAAACTCTCCCCTAAACAGTAACAGCAACATTACATGTTTGTTTATGTGTGCAGGAACATGGTGAAAACTCTAAACCCCAAATACACACCACCTTCCAGGGACTACCTGTCAAACACATTAATCCCATCGTGGTACAAGGTTGATAAGTCTAATGTTATTACACAGCTCAGTAAAGTCAGCGCTGTTGCACTCACATGTGATGGCTGGAGTAGCATCACAGATACTGTAACATCATATATAAGTTTCTGTGAGGATACATGCATTCCTACCAGGACATTCTTATCATTCACTAATGATAAACCATGGTTTACTGGGAAACTCAAACACCTTCGTCATGCCAAAGAGGATGCTTACAGAAGTGGGGATAAAATCTTGTATAACCAGGCCAGAAACAGATTGACAAAGGAGATCAGAGTTGCTAAAAGGAACTACTCTGATAAACTGAAAAACCAGTTTTCATCCAACGACCCATCATCAGTCTGGAATGGCCTGAGGAACATTACCAACTACAAGTCACCATCCCCTCGATCTGTGGACAATCAACACCTGGCTGACGATTTAAATTCATTTTACTGCCGGTTTGAAAAGCCCTCATTCACACCACACACCCGGTCTGATCTGCACTTCACACATTCAGCATCACCTCCTGTTCTCCAATTATCACTCCCCCCTCCTGCCATCCAACCTGAGCTTAAGGTCTGTGTGGAGGACGTGAGCCGAGTCTTCAAAAAACAGAAGACTAGGAAAGCCTCAGGCCCAGACGGCATCTCATCTGCTTGTTTAAAAGCCTGCGCTGACCAACTGGCCCCGGTCTTCACGCAGATCTTCAACAGATCATTGGAGCAGTGTGAAGTTCCCTGCTGCTTCAAACGCTCCACTATCATTCCTGTCCCCAAAAAACCCAAAATCACTGGACTTAATGACTACAGACCTGTCGCTCTCACGTCTGTGGTCATGAAGTCGTTTGAAAGACTGGTGCTGGCCCACCTGAAGGACATCACTGGACCCCTGCTGGATCCCTTTCAGTTTGCTTACAGAGCAAACAGGTCTGTGGATGATGCAGTCAACATGGGACTGCATTATATCCTGCAACATCTCGACAGACCAGGGACTTATGCAAGGATCCTCTTTGTGGACTTCAGTTCGGCCTTCAATACCATCATGCCTGGTCTTCTCACAGCCAAACTGACCCAGCTCTCCATACCATCCTCGATCTGTCAGTGGATCACCAGCTTCCTGACGGACCGGCAGCAGCAAGTGAGACTGGGGAAACACACATCCAAGACACTCACAATCAGCACTGGTGCTCCCCAAGGGTGCGTTCTCTCCCCACTGCTCTTCTCCCTGTACACTAATGACTGCACTTCTAAAGACCCCACTGTCAAGCTCCTGAAATTTGCAGACGACACCACTGTCATCGGTCTCATCCGAAACGGTGACGAGTCTGCTTACAGACTGGAGGTTGAACAGCTGGCTGCCTGGTGCAGTTATAACAACCTTGAGCTGAACACGCTCAAAACAGTGGAGATGATCGTGGACTTCAGGAGGAACAGCTCAGCACTCCTCCCACTCACCATCATGAACAGCACTGTGGAAGCAGTGGAGTCATTCAGGTTCCTGGGCACTATCATCTCTCAGGACCTGAAGTGGGACAATCACATTGACTCCACTGTGAAAAAGGCCCAGCAGAGACTGTACTTCCTTCGCCAGCTGAGGAAGTTCAACCTGCCACAGGATCTGCTGATTCAGTTCTACTCAGCCGTCATTGAGTCTGTCTTGTGCGCTTCCATCACTGTCTGGTTTGGTTCAGCTACCAAATCAGACATCAGGAGACTACAACGGACAGTCCGGACTGCGGAGAGGATTATTGGTGCCCCCCTGCCAAACCTCCAGGACCTGTACTCTTCCAGAGTGAGGAAGAGAGCAGGTAAAATCATCACAGACTCCACTCACCCTGGACACCACCTGTTTGAACTGTTACCGTCAAGACGGAGACTCAGATCACTGGCCACAAGAACATCTCGGCACAGGAACAGTTTCTTCCCACAGGCCATTTCCCTCCTGAACAGTTAACACTACTCCCAAGGCATATGGCTGTAAGTGCAATACTCCCACTGTTTAGTGCAATATCCCACAACTCAGGTGATACTTATATGTAGATTTATTTATTTATAATATTCAAAACACTGTAAATAGGTTAATAATCAGTAAATCTGAAAATGTCTATTCTGACTAAACCCAACTGTGATAGTTTTATTCTCATATATTTATATTTTTATTTTTTATTCTTATAATTTGTAGTATTATGTTTCATGTTGTATTTGTATATGTCCACTGGAAGCCTCAGTACCAAAACAAATTCCTTGTGTGTGCAAGCACACTTGGCAATAAAGCTCTTTCTGATTCTGATTCTGATTCTGATTCTGACACAGGACCACTACCTCACCATCACAGCACACTACATAGCAGGGGGCAAAATGCAGCATAAAGTGCTAAAAACAAAGGCTGTGTACTAGGGGTGTGCCATATCATACCGTCCACGATAATACCGGTATACATTTTTACATGATAAAAAAAGTGTCATATCGCGATATCAATGATATAGCGACGCAATGACGTATGGCGCATTTACGTTCCCTAGCACGCACAACAACAACACCTGTCTGAGCGCGAGAGCAGCCTGTCAGCCTCCGATGACGATTTAGCAATTTCGCAAACAGCTTGAGTGTTCAGCGGGGCTGCCGACGCGCGTCTTCTCTCGCGCGCGTTTAGGAGTCGGGACATGACTGAATGGTCTCTTGCACAATCGGGCCATCAGTGCATCGTAACTAAAGTTTATAATTTTCAAGTCTTCTTAATTCGTATCAGTTTCAACATTCAAGCGGTTTTAAACTATCCAGTAAGCTAGTCGCGCACTCTCTGAGAGAGTTGCACTGCGTGCATACATAGAGTGCAGCTCGCGAGAAATTAAAGTAATTTTTCGCGGATTATATCGCTTTAATGGGGGGAAAAACACAAAATTGTGTCAAACTTCCGGTCTTGGTAAGTATACTCATAAACACAGTCGGTTATATAAAACGCATGTGACAGACAGTATAATGAAAACAGCAATGGATCCGTGCACTAGCTGTAAAAGTGACGCAGCCATAGGCTATGCAAGTCTGTCATTAATGTTGTCGTCAAAACAACAAAAGATAGCTTTAATTGTAATGACTGAGAATTATTAGCCTATGTATTTAATTTAATCAGGAAACAGAACTAATAGACTGTGTTATTTTACATTTGATTACTTTATTATGTTTCTGTAGTATTTCTGAATACTGGTGTTAGACCTACACACATTTAACATTTAATTCAAAGATTGAAATCAAGCTTCCTTGTGTTGTGTAAACTCTTAACAACAAAATTACCACATTGTAAAAAACGCAATGAGTGAGCAAACATTTAGGTGAGATAAACATAAGAAAATTTTCAACAACAACAAAAAAAATGTTTATATCGTCATAAATATCATCATCGCAAATATTCTTGAAATATCGTGATAGAATTTTGAGGCTATATCGCCCACCCCTACTGTGTACAAAGCACAGACCAGTTGTGTTGTTGCAGAGGAAATTAGTGATGTTTTGTCAGAGTTTGGCATATCTGATAAAATTGTAGCAGTCACTGTAGATAATGCTGCCAACATGGATGTGGCTATTAAGCACATGCGATTTGTGAAACTGTGCTGTTTCGCCCACACACTTAATTTAGCAGCACAAAGTCTATACTCCCTAAATTCAGTGAGTCAGTGGGTGGCCAAGGTCCGAACCATTGTTGTGTGGATGAAGAGGTGCTCAATGGCCAAGGTGGTTCTCCAAGAGAAGCAACAACTTCTATGTAAGACACACAAAGTTCAGTTTATTTAACTGTTGTGCATTGACACGTAATGACTTTATATGTCTGATCTATCTTATTATTATTTATCAGCTCTGCAGAATTAAATTTTACAAAAGTATTGTTTGTCTCCTAGGATGAAAAGCATCTGTTATATGACTTAAAATTGATGTTCTTGTTTTTGTCAGAGCTGCCCCGACACTCACTCATACTAGATGTGAGAACACGATGGAACTCTCTGTATCTAATGCTGGAGAGATTCACAGAGCAGTACCCTGCAATTCAAGCAGCCAGCTTGGATCAACGGCTGAGAAAAAATATGGATATGGACAGGTAGAGATAGATAGACAGAATTCGTATTTTGTGTGTACTGGTATTTTTTGTCTAAACTTGTCTAAGACAAGTTTAGACAAAAAATATCAGTACACACAAAATACGAATTCAAAGAACAGTATTAGAGTGAATGTGCTAATGTAGGAAGTCATATGTTAAGTGTTTTGTTAAGAAAAAAAGAGAATATTTATATCTCCAATCTATATGTTATTAATTATTTTACAGACTTGCTCGGCTAACTGAGGAGGATTTTAGGAAAGCTGAAGATTTCCTCAACTTGATGAAGGTGTTCTACACCTCAACACTCTGTGTGTCCTCCGAAAAGAGTCCCACATGCGGACAGATTCTGCCTATCCTCAAAAAGCTTGAGGCACACTTGGCTGTAAAAGAGGGAGACACAGTCTTTGTGTCAAACCTTAAAAAACAGGTTTGGGCAAACCTATCCAAGCGCTACCAGGTAATTGACTGAGGCAGGGCACCTGGAAAGAAATTGTTCTAGAATAGAAATATCCTGTGGCTTGTTGAAACATTTAAAGAACATGTGTTTTGCAGAATGATGAGATCAGGAACTTTCTCCAAGTGGCCACTGCGTTGGATCCACGCTTTAAACATAAATTGGATAATGACACCATCTGGGACCAGATCCAGAGAAATCTGATTGAACAGGTGAAATGCACAACTGTCCTTTTTCAGCTATTAAAATCTAAGATCTAAATGCTAATAAGTTCTTTGTAGTCAACCGAGGAAGACAGTAGAGCTGATGGGGACACCATGCAGTCTGAGAATGAGGATGAGCAGGAGAGTGTAAGTGTACGATATAGCTGATATTATATAGGTTTTCAATTTAAATAATGATCATGCTTTTAATGGAGGTTTTCCCTTTTTTTAGTGATAATACTGATGAACCTTTTGTTTTGTTTTTTAGCAACAGCCTCCCTGCAAACTGCCCAGGAAGACTCCATTGGAGGAGTTGTTCGCTGAGGAAGAGGCACAGAACATAGTGTCACAGCAGAGCTCCACGTCCATCAAGAAACGAGTGGAGAGAGAGCTGCAGATATACCAGGAAGTTCCACCGGTCCTTATGTCTGAGGACCCTGCTGCATGGTGGTGGAACCAACAAAATACTTATCCTTTGCTGTCAAATCTCGCTTTCTCGTATTTATGCGTTCAAGCTTCTTCTACACCCAGCGAACGTGTTTTCTCCACAGCAGGAGATACTATCTGTTCAGAACGTTCACGCATCCTGCCTGAGAAGGCAGATATGATCATTTTCCTAAACAAGAACTGTTTTTGATTTAGACTGTACCTGCTGCTAATCTGGACTGTTTTTTACAAGTTGTTTGTTTCTTATTGTTTATTTGCTATTCTGCACCAGGTTAGCCCATCAGTGGGAGCACGGTTACATGTACCTGCAGCATCATACACTCGTGTAAATGTGTTTTCAAAAATAAAGCTCTTGAGGAAAGTGTACGCCTGTGAAAATATATTCATAATTTATAATATTTATATTCAAGTTCATAGATTTGATATTTATATTGTAGTTGAAAACAGCCCTGTGAGAAATTCATAGTAAAGTTAATAAAAAGTAAAAAGTTCATAGAATTAAAATTGATGGAGAAGGTCAGAGTATTTCCTTCAGAAAGACCGCTGGTTAGCTAAACTTTTTTGACCCTGCCTCTTAAAAGAATCGGAATTGAGAATCGTAAGGAATCGGAATCAGAATCGGAATCGTTCAAATTCAAACGATACCCAACCCTAGTTATTATGACTCTTGGGTAACAAAGTTTCAAGTGTCTAGTTTAAAAAAATATCAGAGTTATGAATGTGGACCTTATGGTTTAGGAGCTACAGACATTTGTATTTGGGTATGTCGTTTTCAGAAAATTCTCAAAAATAAGGGCGAGGTTAAGAGGTTAAACGCGCCAGGCTTATAAGTGTCTTTTTCATAGCTTAATCAAACGAATAATATCGCAAATGAAAAAAACAAGCAAAGATAACACACAAGCATATTCAAGTAATGGTCAGAATATATTTGTTCTGTGAAAAAAAAGAGTTTGAAGTCGAGGACTTTTCTCCCCCACCTTCACCTGAAGTGGAGGATGTTGAATTGTCTGTGGACACAGGGCCAGAGCCATATCAATTCGAGCCGCTGGCTCAAACTGGGGTCTTAACTCCCACATCTAGATCTGCATCTTTCCAGGATTATTATTACTATTACATTCAGTATATTTTGCTGCTATATGAAAAAAATATCCAGCAAAACGCGCGTTTGTCGACACCAGAGGGTTAACTTTAGCCTAGGAAGGAACATAAATTGTGATTAATAATATATGCTCACTCACATCATGACGCCGCTGTGGTGGTGGAGTCCATGCAGCGTTTGGCACTGCGTCGCTTTTCAGCGCGAGCTGTGTGGAGAAGACCATTTCCACCTCTATTGTGTTGGAGAACCAATCCCGGGGAAAATGCAGGTTGCACCCTTGAGCGATAGACGGGAACTCTCGTTCTTGAAGGCCAAGTGCATGGAACCACTGGTGCCTAATTTCCAAATCTGGTTGCAACCAGCACCACTACCTACGTACCATCCTAACCACTGTACTAAATATATAACTCAGATGTTTTTACACCATATATTTGAAAATTAAAACACTTTATACTCAAATGTCAAAAAATGTACTCGAATCAATGAACAGCATTTATGAAGCTACATTCTTACAGATAATTTACTAAAAAAGTTGTTTTAGTGTTTAGTTACCCTTTAAGACCCTTTGAAACTGAGGAATCTTAGTTACCCATTGAAACTGAGGAATCTGGTCTCGTTGGACACTTTTAAAATAGTTTTAAATGATTTGGAGAATGAAACATCGAGCTGTAGATGTTTTAGCTAGTTATGTATTTGATATTGAAATTGTATTAGAGTTGCTTGTGTGTGTATATGTGTATGTATTGTTGGATGTTATTTGTTACACTCAAACGTGCTGTGTCTGTCAGTTTTGGCCAGGACGCGCTTGTAAAAGATTCTTAATCTCAATGTGCTTCTTTCCTGGTAAAATAAAGGTTATAAAAATAATAAGAAGAAATTGCTTTATCTGAATATCAGATATTTGTGTTGGTTCTTTAACACCTTTATCTTGTTGACACAGGAATGTGTGTTCTTTTCAGATCAAATATTTGAAATCATTTTCTAAATTAAATTGTTTCAGTGTCCAAGTAAACAGAATTTTTTTAGATGAAAATGTGAAAAGATTACATAACAGGCAGTTAGTCTTAATAAAAAGCATCTTTCATTTTTTAAATTCTCTGAAACCTGGGGTCTCCATATTTGTTTGTGTCAGTTTTCACATCTCAGACCGTAATATGTGTTCTTAGAACAGAAAAGAAAATTTAATTGATTTACATTTTGTGTTAGATACAAATTTATATGTAAACCGATATTGTACGCATGTATCTTGAGATAACAAGGTTGTAGATTTTAGTTGCACACTAGTAGGCTATGCAGCCAAACATTATTTTTGTCTGGACTCTTAATAGAGCTATTTTTAATCTCTCTAACTCTCTGAAAATGTTGAGTCAGCAATGAAAAGATTAGACTAAGATAAGAGTGAAGACCACTTGATGTAGCTCATAACGTGGCAGAAGTCAAAGAAAAGAGCTGTATAATTCAAAGGCTGTATAATTTGTAATAACAGATGACACATCACATGCTTGTAGATAGTATTTATTATATTAATACTCATATCTTCATTTTATTTTGTATAATGTAATATGACTCCTCAAAGATTAGTATTATGTACCAAAAGAAAATAAAAGAGCACAGTCTGTCGATATTGCGATACTTGATACATCTTAATAAATTTAGATAGCTACAGAAACTATAACACTTAGAAAAATATAGTTTACCACAGAACATCCATGTTAGGTGGCTAAAATTGAAATATGTCATCCCTCTGCTAAGGTCCTGTAGCCTGTATTTTTGTGCGTGTGTGTGTGTGCGTGTGTGTGTGTGTGTGTGTGTGTGTGTGTGTGTGTGTGTGCGTGTGTGTGCGCGTGTGTGCGCGTGAGATTTTGGGAAATATATAAATACTATGATGAGTATAAGCCCAGAAAAACAGGTTTTTGTTTGCTGTCAGTTTTAGTACCAAGTGCATTTTTCAATATTATACAGCTGGACCATTGTTTGTGTGCATTTGTGGATGTGTGTGATTCAAAGGAAACCTGGCACAGCCCTTTGCACATATACAGTCTCACAGCCAGCAGGTGGAATTGGCTAGATAATGGAAAAATATGTCATGGTAATACGAGAGAAAAAGAAAGAAAGTGAAGACAAAGAGGAGGAAGACGAGAAATGTGATGGAAAAGCTGGTAAAGTGAAGTAGGTCGTCTTAGAAAGAAAGAGACTGTTTTGCTGGAGATGGAGTCAGGTATGCATATGTGTGTATTATTGCACCACTATTTGGAATGGTGTGTGTGAGACTTGTGTCTGCACAAGACTTGTGTCTTGTGAGTGCATTGGAATGTGTATGTATTTTTATCTATCAGCAATAAATACTTAATAATAATGAAATTTGTGTTTTGTGTTGAAAATATTACAGTGCAAATCTGAGAATATTGGGTCGCCTCTTGGCTATAACATTTTTTTAAATAGAGTACAACGGGGCTAAAGGCACACCTTAAAAAGTGCTTTTCACTACTCCCATAGTGTATGATTGCAGAATATATATATATATATATATATATATATATATATATATATATATATAAATATATATGTGTGTGTGTGTGTGTGTGTGTGTGTGTGTGTGTGTGTGTGTGTGTGTGTGTGTGTGTGTGTGTGTGTGTGTGTATGTTTGTATTGGAGAAACAGATTTTGTGTGAAAATAAATCACCACACACACAGGGTAAAAGGCTCACCAGCATGGGGCAAAAGGCACAAAGTATTGTTACAAATACTTTAGCTAAAATATGTTTTTAATAATGTCTAAGTTAATACTCATTCAGAACAATCGCTTTAGCAAAGTTTGTACTATTTTCTGTTTATTTTGATAAATAAAGAATTCTTTTTTGTTCAATAAATAAACTGTCATTATGTCACGGTTGTGTAGCAGCACACGAAGAAGAAGATTAAAGTTCAAAACAGTGTTTAATAATACCCATAGGTAAATCCAAATCCAAGAGCAAAGCAACACACCACAAGGCCTGATAAAAAAGACAAGGGAGCACACAAGAACTTATACACAACTGAAAACAATGATGATTAAACACACACACACAACTAGCCTCTCCCTATGGAGGATCCCTATACCACTCTACAGATAAAGCGTTGTGGAATTTTTCGGTTCGCGTACCTACCCAAAGTGATAAGATAAAATAAAAATTCTGCATCAAAATTTATAGACAAGTAGTTTGTTTAGGCATGGTTTGTAAGGAATTATAAACCTGCGCACATATATTCAAACGCACATAACTATAGAATCCATTCTTAATGCGCATGTGAACGCCATCAGCGTCTATCACAGGTTCACGTTTAAAGTCTGTTTAGAGAGAACGGTGCCGTCTTAGCGGACCCTAATTTAATAACAAACTATCATTTAGACGGAAGTGAATCAATCAAAACTAACTTTAGCTGGAAAAAACATTTTTCAAGAGCCACTATAAAACCAAACCAATCTCTGTTACCTTAAATTATATCTTTATCTCTGTAAAGCTGCTTTGAAACAATCTACATTGTTAAAAGCGCTATATAAATGAGGATGACAATGACAATGACACACTTGAACTGAATGACGAAATCAAATCTGTAAACTTGCAAAACTTGTAAAGTTGCATTTGCACGGGCCGCGGGCCTCAGCGTCAGGAAGTATCACGTGATATCAGCTCTCGCGATGTAACGAATTGCTTTACGGCACTGCACACATACACGCATACACGCCAGCCATAGACAGTAAAAGAAAGATACACACCCCCATCCAGGATCCAGCTAGCTATAAGAACAACTATCATCATGGCTAAGCCGGCATATAAGAAGCAGAGAGCTAGGAAAGCATTGTCGGAGGAACAGAGAAAGTGGAAACGGCAGACTGACAGAGCGAGGAGTCAGACACGAGTAAACATCGAACCTGCGTTTCCAGAATGGCGGAAAAAAAAGAAAAAAGCGCGGTCGGAAGAGTCTAGAAAAAGGTGACAAGAATCTGACAGCGCGAGAAACCGGAAAAGAGTCCTACTCGGTCAGGCTTTCACTGTTAAAGTTGATTCCTGCGATTATCGTGAGAACAGTTGTCAATATCTCAAATAATTATCAGGACATAAATAAGCCTACACGTTGTATATAGTGTAAATGAGCGCAATTTGCAAACTATTATGATAAATTGCAATAATCATGTCTAACAACATCATAACAGACATTGTTACGAAATAATGCGACGTACATGTAACTTTATTAATAATGTCATCTGGCATTTAGGCTCAGGTAAGCCTAACGCAGTAGGCTACTTTATTATAAAGTGCAGAGGCCATGAGTGCAGATACGCTCTGCGTGAGTGGTATTTACAACATTACATACAATTACTCTACAGCAACTCTAGGGGTCGCTGTTTGACAAAAGCGGAAATCCTGCATAGTGCCGCTTTAAAGTATGTTAACATTAAAATCTATTTTAAAAAATACCTAAACAACATTATTTTAAAAACTAAAGTTTCTGAAAGCATTGAAGGAGATCCCATAATAATTTAATATAGATTTATAGTAGTAACAATAAATTATATTTTATTTTATTATATGATGTGATTAATATCACATTTTAAAATATGGTTTCATCATAAATATTGTGATTATCTCTAAGTTGGACACCCAACTTAATATATGATATTTACCCTCTGAATCTAACCATGTCATGTCAACAAATGGAAAAGTCAGCCAGCTATTTATTATCATGTTATTTATTGTGCCTTTAGCCCCAACAGCAGGGCCACCTTTTACCCCAGATTCCATACTTTTACATATTCTTCCATTATTAAAAAGAATAATAATAATAATAAACCTGGTGCTTTAATTACCTTGAACAAAACTAAAAATCATTAAGAAGACCTTTGTTTCAAAATATTTTCAATACTTTCAGCGATTCTCATTTGCTTGTTAAATCTACAACATTTTTAATCAACTTTTAAGCACAGAATCAACTTTGCGCTGCTGCCCGCAATTGCGTCAACGATCAGCCAAATTTCCACGTGCATCTTGAAAAGCGGATGTTTTGAAAACTGCTATGGCAAGCTTTTGTGCCATTTAGTGGTTTTTAGGAAAATAAAATAAAAGGCGCAATTTACCCAGGTGCGCCTTTAGCCCTGTTGAACCCTAATATGATCTCTTGTACCTCTAATATTTGAGAAGCTTAAGTTCAATAAACATGAATAAAGCACTAAAAAATCTTGAATTTTGTGGTCTGCAGTTTGGAGAAAGAGTCAAGAACTCTTGATAAAGGTGAAAAATTAACAGCAGGTTTATGCTATTCACTTTCATTGGGCTTTAGTATAGGTTTTGTGATTCAGGTGCAATGTTATAATGAATTGTATTGTGTTCAATTGTGATTTGTTTTTATGATATATATTGAAACACAAGATACTAGCCCTAAAAGACACAAGCACATTACACTATACAGCAAAGACAACATCTTTGAGGTTGGCATTATATATACTAAAAATAATATGTATAAAATTGGGTAAAAGAAAATGACACCTATGATGAAAAACATTTTAGATTTCAGCCTCACTTCTTTCCATTTCTATTTAATTTATGTTTTTCTTTATAATTCAGTCTTTTGGCTAGCCAAACTGATGGTTCATAACTAATGTTCATGTGCAGTGGGAACAAATGCTCCAGGCCTTGTCAGACTGCTGAGCTGGAGAGTTTGACCCACCCCGCCTCAGTATAGGCCCCCGTGATATGCCAGTACAATGCTGCCATCAGTTTGGTCCAGGATGTCTGCACCTCTGGGGTGAAGCACTCTCCAAAATCCTCTGCAAGTATCTCCAGAATAACCCCACTTAAGATCTGTTGTGAAAAGAAATAAAGTAAAATGTTGAAAAAGGATTGAAAGAGAGCACAGATAGATAATTGCTTGGTTTGTTAAGGAATCTAGCATTCCCCTGGTTTACAGTGGATATTGATATAGGTAAAGCTGCTTATTACTGTTTTCATTCATGACCCTGGAGGAAGTGATTTATCCAATGATATTATCTTTAAAAAATACCCCTATACTAATGCATGTCAGATGAAAACTTCAAGACCCCAATCACTTGAAAATACACGTGAATTAAATGCTTTGTCAAGATCTAAACTCACCATCTCTTAGGAGCAGAATGTAATTGTATCGAGAGAATGCTTTA